>NW_027139282.1:109446-425206 GCF_035084215.1 Heptranchias perlo
TCAGGGTCACGGGACACAGAGAGAGGAAACATTATCAATAATATTTAATATATAATATAATATAATATATAGAGTGTGATATAATATAATATATAGAGTGTGATATAATATAATATATAGAGTGTGATATAATATAGATAAATATATAGAGTGTGATATAATATAATATATAGAGTGTGATATAATATAATATATAGAGTGTGATATAATATAATATATAGAGTGTGATATAATATAATAATATAGAGTGTGATATATATAATATATAGAGTGTGATATAATATAATATATAGAGTGTGATATAATATAATATAGAGTGTGATATAATATAATATATAGAGTGTGATATAATATAATATAGAGTGTGATATAATATAATATATAGAGTGTGATATAATATAATATATAGAGTGTGATATAATATATAGAGTGTGATATAATATAATATATAGAGTGTGATATAATATAATATAGAGTGTGATATAATATAATATATAGAGTGTGATATAATATAATATATAGAGTGTGATATAATATAATATATAGAGTGTGATATAATATAATAATATAGAGTGTGATATAATATAATATATAGAGTGTGATATAATATAAATATATAGAGTGTGATATAATATAATATATAGAGTGTGATATAATATATAGAGTGTGATATAATATAATATATAGAGTGTGATATAATATAATATAGAGTGTGATATAATATAATATATAGAGTGTGATATAATATAATATATAGAGTGTGATATAATATAATATATAGAGTGTGATATAATATAATATATAGAGTGTGATATAATATAATATATAGAGTGTGATATAATATAATATATAGAGTGTGATATAATATAATATATAGAGTGTGATATAATATAATATATAGAGTGTGATATAATATATAGAGTGTGATATAATATAATATATAGAGTGTGATATAATATAATATATAGAGTGTGATATAATATAATATATAGAGTGTGATATAATATAATATAGAGTGTGATATAATATAATATATAGAGTGTGATATAATATAATATAAGATGTAATATATAGAGTGTGATATAATATAATATATAGAGTGTGATATAATATAATATAGAGTGTGATATAATATAATATATAGAGTGTGATATAATATAATATATAGAGTGTGATATAATATAATATATAGAGTGTGATATAATATAATATATAGAGTGTGATATAATATAATATATAGAGTGTGATATAATATAATATATAGAGTGTGATATAATAATATAGAGTGTGATATAATATATAGAGTGTGATATAATATAATATATAGAGTGTGATATAATATAATATATAGAGTGTGATATAATATAATATATAGAGTGTGATATAATATAATATATAGAGTGTGATATAATATAATATATAGAGTGTGATATAATATAATATATAGAGTGTGATATAATATAATATATAGAGTGTGATATAATATAATATATAGAGTGTGATATAATATAATATATAGAGTGTGATATAATATAATATATAGAGTGTGATATAATATAATATATAGAGTGTGATATAATATAATATATAGAGTGTGATATAATATAATATATAGAGTGTGATATAATATAATATATAGAGTGTGATATAATATATAGAGTGTGATATAATATATAGAGTGTGATATAATATAATATATAGAGTGTGATATAATATAATATATAGAGTGTGATATAATATAATATATAGAGTGTGATATAATATAATATATAGTGTGATATAATATAATATATAGAGTGTGATATAATATAATATAGAGTGTGATATAATATAATATAGAGTGTGATATAATATAATATATAGAGTGTGATATAATATAATATAGAGTGTGATATAATATAATATATAGAGTGTGATATAATATAATATATAGAGTGTGATATAATATATATAGAGTGTGATATAATATAATATATAGAGTGTGATATAATATAATATATAGAGTGTGATATAATATAATATATAGAGTGTGATATAATATAATATATAGAGTGTGATATAATATAATATATAGAGTGTGATATAATATAATATATAGAGTGTGATATAATATAATATATAGAGTGTGATATAATATAATATATATAGAGTGTGATATAATATATAGAGTGTGATATAATATAATATATAGAGTGTGATATAATATAATATATAGAGTGTGATATAATATAATATATAGAGTGTGATATAATATAATATATAGAGTGTGATATAATATAATATATAGTGTGATATAATATAATATATAGAGTGTGATATAATATAATATATAGAGTGTGATATAATATAATATATAGAGTGTGATATAATATAATATATAGAGTGTGATATAATATAATATATAGAGTGTGATATAATTATAGAGTGTGATATAATATATAGAGTGTGATATAATATAATATATAGAGTGTGATATAATATAATATATAGAGTGTGATATAATATAATATATAGAGTGTGATATAATATAATATATAGAGTGTGATATAATATAATATATAGAGTGTGATATAATATAATATATAGAGTGTGATATAATATAATATATAGAGTGTGATATAATATAATATATAGAGTGTGATATAATATAATATATAGAGTGTGATATAATATAATATATAGAGTGTGATATAATATAATATATAGAGTGTGATATAATATAATATAGAGTGTGATATAATATAATATATAGAGTGTGATATAATATAATATAGAGTGTGATATAATATAATATATAGAGTGTGATATAATATAATATATAGAGTGTGATATAATATAATATATAGTGTGATATAATATAATATATAGAGTGTGATATAATATAATATATAGAGTGTGATATAATATAATATATAGAGTGTGATATAATATAATATAGAGTGTGATATAATATAATATATAGAGTGTGATATAATATAATATAGAGTGTGATATAATATAATATAGAGTGTGATATAATATAATATATAGAGTGTGATATAATATAATATATAGAGTGTGATATAATATAATATATAGAGTATGATATAATATAATATAGAGTGTGATATAATATAATATATAGAGTGTGATATAATATAATATATAGAGTGTGATATAATATAATATATAGAGTGTGATATAATATAATATATAGAGTGTGATATAATATAATATATAGAGTGTGATATAATATAATATATAGAGTGTGATATAATATAATATAGAGTGTGATATAATATAATATATAGAGTGTGATATAATATAATATATAGAGTGTGATATAATATAATATATAGAGTGTGATATAATATAATATATAGAGTGTGATATAATATAATATATAGAGTGTGATATAATATAATATATAGAGTGTGATATAATATAATATATAGAGTGTGATATAATATAATATATAGAGTGTGATATAATATAATATATAGAGTGTGATATAATATAATATATAGAGTGTGATATAATATAATATATAGAGTGTATATAATATATTATATAGAGTGTGATATAATATAATATATAGAGTGTGATATAATATATAGAGTGTGATATAATATAATATAGAGTGTAATATAATATAATATATAGAGTGTGATATAATATAATATATAGAGTGTGATATAATATAATATAGAGTGTAATATAATATAATATATAGAGTATGATATAATATAACATATAGAGTGTGATATAATATAATATATAGAGTGTGATATAATATAATATATAGAGTGTGATAGAATATAATATATAGAGTGTGATATAATATAATATATAGAGTGTAATATAATATATTATATAGAGTGTGATATAATATAATATATAGAGTGTGATATAATATATAGAGTGTGATATAATATAATATATAGAGTGTGATATAATATAATATATAGAGTGTGATATAATATATAGAGTGTGATATAATATAATATATAGAGTGTGATATAATATAATATATAGAGTGTGATATAATATAATATATAGAGTGTGATATAATATAATATATAGAGTGTGATATAATATATAGAGTGTGATATAATATAATATATAGAGTGTGATATAATATAATATATAGAGTGTGATATAATATAATATATAGAGTGTGATATAATATAATATATAGAGTGTGATATAATATAATATAGAGAGTGTGATATAATATATAGAGTGTGATATAATATATAGAGTGTAATATAATATATAGAGTGTGATAGAATATAATATAGAGTGTGATATAATATAATATATAGAGTGTGATATAATATAATATATAGAGTGTGATATAATATAATATATAGAGTGTGATATAATATAATATATAGAGTGTGATATAATATAATATAGAGTGTGATATAATATAATATATAGAGTGTGATATAATATATAGAGTGTGATATAATATATAGAGTGTGATATAATATAATATAGAGAGTGTGATATAATATAATATATAGAGTGTGATATAATATATAGAGTGTGATATAATATATAGAGTGTGATATAATATATAGAGTGTAATATAATATATAGAGTGTGATAGAATATAATATAGAGTGTGATATAATATAATATATAGAGTGTGATATAATATAATATAGAGTGTGATATAATATAATATATAGAGTGTGATATAATATAATATATAGAGTGTGATATAATATAATATATAGAGTGTGATATAATATAATATATAGAGTGTGATATAATATAATATAGAGAGTGTGATATAATATAATATAGAGAGTGTGATATAATATAATATATAGAGTGTGATATAATATAATATATAGAGTGTGATATAATATAATATATAGAGTGTGATATAATATAATATATAGAGTGTGATATAATATAATATATAGAGTGTGATATAATATAATATATAGAGTGTGATATAATATAATATATAGAGTGAGATATAATATAATATATAGAGTGTGATATAATATAATATAGAGTGTGATATAATATATAGAGTGTGATATAATATAATATATAGAGTGTGATATAATATAATATATAGAGTGTGATATAATATAATATATAGAGTGTGATATAATATAATATATAGAGTGAGATATAATATAATATATAGAGTGTGATATAATATAATATATAGAGTGTGATATAATATAATATATAGAGTGTGATATAATATAATATAGAGTGTGTGATATAATATAATATAATATATAGAGTGTGATATAATATAATATATAGAGTGTGATATAATATAATATATAGAGTGTGATATAATATAATATAGAGAGTGTGATATAATATAATATATAGAGTGTGATATAATATAATATATAGAGTGTGATATAATATAATATATAGAGTGTGATATAATATAATATATAGAGTGTGATATAATATAATATATAGAGTGAGATATAATATAATATATAGAGTGTGATATAATATAATATATAGAGTGTGATATAATATAATATATAGAGTGTGATATAATATAATATAGAGTGTGTGATATAATATAATATAATATATAGAGTGTGATATAATATAATATATAGAGTGTGATATAATATAATATATAGAGTGTGATATAATATATAGAGTGTGATATAATATAATATATAGAGTGTGATATAATATAATATATAGAGTGTGATATAATATATAGAGTGTGATATAATATAATATATAGAGTGTGATATAATATAATATATAGAGAAATATAATATAATATATAGAGTGTGATATAATATAATATATAGAGTGTGATATAATATAATATAGAGTGTGATATAATATAATATAATATATAGAGTGTGATATAATATAATATATAGAGTGTGATATAATATAATATATAGAGTGTGATTTCATATAATATATAGAGTGTGATATAATATAATATATAGAGTGTGATATAATATAATATATAGAGTGTGATATAATATAATATATAGAGTGTAATATAATATAATATATAGAGAAATATAATATAATATATAGAGTGTGATATAATATAATATATAGAGTGTGATATGATATAATATAATATATAGAGTGTGATATAATATAATATATAGAGTGTGATATAATATAATATATAGAGTGTGATATAATATAATATATAGAGTGTGATATAATATAATATATAGAGTGTGATATAATATAATATAGAGTGTGTGATATAATATAATATAATATATAGAGTGTGATATAATATAATATATAGAGTGTGATATAATATAATATATAGAGTGTGATATAATATATAGAGTGTGATATAATATAATATATAGAGTGTGATATAATATAATATATAGAGTGTGATATAATATATAGAGTGTGATATAATATAATATATAGAGTGTGATATAATATAATATATAGAGAAATATAATATAATATATAGAGTGTGATATAATATAATATATAGAGTGTGAT
This sequence comes from Heptranchias perlo, assembly GCF_035084215.1. Classification (NCBI taxonomy): domain Eukaryota; kingdom Metazoa; phylum Chordata; class Chondrichthyes; order Hexanchiformes; family Hexanchidae; genus Heptranchias; species Heptranchias perlo. The sequence continues at coordinate 115,921 of NW_027139282.1, forward strand.
ATAATATAATATAGAGTGTGATATAATATAATATATAGAGTGTGATATAATATAATATATAGAGTGTGATATAATATAATATATAGAGTGTGATTTCATATAATATATAGAGTGTGATATAATATAATATATAGAGTGTGATATAATATAATATATAGAGTGTGATATAATATAATATATAGAGTGTAATATAATATAATATATAGAGAAATATAATATAATATATAGAGTGTGATATAATATAATATATAGAGTGTGATATAATATAATATAGAGTGTGATATAATATAATATATAGAGTGTGATATAATATAATATATAGAGTGTGATATAATATAATATATAGAGTGCGATATAATATATAGAGTGTGATATAATATATAGAGTGTGATATAATATATAGAGTGTGATATAATATAATATAGAGTGTGATATAATATAATATAGAGTGTGATATAATATAATATATAGAGTGTGATATAATATAATATATAGAGAAATATAATATATAGAGTGTGATATAATATAATATATAGAGTGTGATATAATATAATATATAGAGTGTGATATAATATAATATATAGAGTGTGATATAATATAATATATAGAGTGTGATATAATATAATATATAGAGTGTAATATAATATATAGAGTGTGATATAATATAATATATAGAGTGTGATATAATATAATATATAGAGTGTAATATAATATAATATAGAGTGTAATATAATATAGAGTGTGATATAATATAGAGTGTGATATAATATAATATATAGAGTGTGATATAATATAATATAGAGTATAATATAATATAATATATAGAGTGTAATATAATATATAGAGTGTGATATAATATAATATATAGAGTGTAATATAATATAATATAGAGTATAATATAATATAATATATAGAGTGTAATATAATATATAGAGTGTAATATAATATATAGAGTGTGATATAATATAGAGTGTGATATAATATAATATATAGAGTGTGATATAATATAATATATAGAGTGTAATATAATATATAGAGTGTAATATAATATATAGAGTGTAATATAATATATAGAGTGTGATATAATATATAGAGTGTGATATAATATAATATGTAGAGTGTGATATAATATAATATATAGAGTGTGATATAATATATAGAGTGTGATATAATATAATATAGAGTGTGATATAATATATAGAGTGTGATATAATATATAGAGTGTGATATAATATATAGAGTGTGATATAATATATAGAGGGTGATATAATATATAGAGTGTGATATAATATATAGAGTGTGATATAATATAATATAGAGTGTGATATAATATAATATATAGAGTGTAATATAATATAATATATAGAGTGTAATATAATATAATATATAGAGAAATATAATATAATATAGAGAGAGTAATATAATATACAGAGATATATATAATATACAGAGAGTGAAATATAACATACGGAGAATTATAATATAATATGACATACAGAGAAATATAATATACAGACAGTAAAATATATAATGTAATATATTGAGAGTGAAATGTAATATAATATAACAGAGAGTGAGATATAATATACAGAGATATAATATACAGAGAAATATATACAGAGATTGAAATATAATATATGGAGAGGGAAATATAATATACAGAGAAATATAGTATACAGAGAGTGAAATATAATATACAGAGATATAGGGCTCGATTTTAGCAGGCCTGCGGGTTCCCAGCGGGTGGTCCTCCGGGAGCGTGGAAAACGCGGACGGCTAATTGCGTGCGTCCCCCGCGCGATCGCGGGATAATTGAACTGCTTAAGCCCTGCTTCCGGGTTCTCCGCTCCCCAGCTGCGTGCCGGCGGGCTGCGCATGCGCACTACCGTTGATGCGATGTAGGAGCTCCACTTAAAGGGGCAGTCTCCCAAAGCCCCTCCTGCTGCAATCATTAGGTTGCTGACGATGGCTCACCCGAGGGGAAAGGCCGCGCCACGTTTTTCGGACCTTGCGCTGCAGCTGATGCTGGAGGGTGTGAGGAGGAGGAGGGACACGCTGTTCCCCGCGGACGGACGCAAGTGCCCTGCCGCCGCCACCAGGAAGGCATGGGCAGAGGTGGCGGCGGAGGTCAGCAGCAGTGCCAACACCCCCAGGACATGGGAGCAGTGCCGCAAGCGGTTCAATGACCTCACTTGGTCCGGCAAGGTGAGTACACCAACGCACCCTCCCACAACCCGTCCCCACCATCACGCCAAACAGATCACAACCCCTCCTGCACAGCCACCACTGCGCTCCCTCAGCAATCCTCACAGCCACTCACTCACCATCCTCGCCGTGCCCGCAAGTACCCACCGTCCCTGTCCCCACCCGAACACTACCACACACCCCAATCCCCATGCAATGGGATGGGCATGTGGCACACGCATCCTCCCATCCATCTGCCCCACGCTCAACCCACCCACACCGATGCTCGATGCGTCTCACTATGCAATACGCACCCACTCACGCATCTGTGTTTTGCCTTGACAGGAGAAGAGGAGCAAGAACAACAGGGAAAGGGCACGCACCGGAGGTGGCCCGCCGAAACTGATAGACCTCACAGACGCAGAGGTGGAGGCGCTCGACCTCGCCCACACGCCACATTGCCTGTCTGTCGCAGATGGCGAGTCTGTCGCTGCAGAAACGGCCGGTAAGGGAAAGCTGACACTCAACACTCATGATCGCGAGTGACCGTATCATCACCTGCCATCAGGCGCACCGTAACGTTTGTGCACATGCCTCATAGTGCCCTCTGTTCTCTTGCAGGGCCGTCTGCGAGCACTGCGATTGAGGAGGGCAATTCCTCAGAGGACATGGCGGTCTCTGAGGGTGCATCGTCACATCTGAGCCAACCATCCACCAGCGCAGAGACACGCACCTCGGTGGGTCCCCCTCGCCAACTAGTTGGGGTAGCACTTGGTGATTCACCGCACACGAGTGAGCATGAGCAGACCCTGGTGGCAGGGGCAGCCGCGGAGGGTCCGCGTCGGAGGGAGCACTCATCTCCAGGTTCTGCTCAGCCGGACCCAGATGCTGAACCCAGGGGGCCACCAGTGAAAAGGAGAGTCGTCGAGGGGCACCAGCTAATTGCTGAGGTACTGGCAGAGGTGCCGCGTGCATTGTCCACAATTGCGCAGGCGATGGAGGAGTCCAACTCCTGCATGAGGGCATTGGTGGCGCAGGTACAGGAGGGTACCGGCGACACAGTGTCGCGGGTAGGTGCGGGACTGTCTGCGGTGGAGGACAGGCTGGCCTCCCTCGAGCGTCACGCACAGCTCCACATCGAGTCCGTGCAGGCCCTGACAACGGCTGTACGGATTCAGGGTGAGCAACATTCCGCCGCCATAAATAGGCTGACGGATACACTAGGGGTGGCCTTGCAAGGCATCACACATGCCATCCAAACTGCCGTCCAGCAGGGTGGAAGGGGTGATGTGGGCCGAGGCCACGAGAGGGATGATGGTGACCGGGGACATGGAAGCGGGGACGCTTCTCAAGGCGCCCCCACGTCCCACCCGTTGCCCCCCTCTCAACCAGTACCCGCAATGGTGCCTCCTCTCCAGGTGGCCGAGTCTGCCCCTGCCCTGGTGCAGGAGGAGCAGTCTGTGGAGGTGCCCTCATGGGCACCGAAACCCAGGGGCCGTCCGCCCAAAGCATCTACCAGGTCAGGGCGAGAACAGGAGCAACCTGCCACTACCTCTGCTGGAGCCACAGGGGTAGCACCACGTAGGGGTACCCGCAAAAGAAATCCAAAGGCGTTATAAGCACAAAGGGAATGCACCAGGGTGTCTGTTAATTTGTACACTTTTTGTTTATATTATCTCACATTGTACATATTAAACACTATATTCTCACCACTCCTGCCACCTCTCGTCCATTCTTCCGCGGCCTGTGCAGTAGTTGCGTTCCGTGGAGGCCATCATGACGGCGAACACCTGCTGCCGCCCATTGGGCACACTGCTGTGGGTGCAGGATTACTGGCAGCACTCTTCAGTGGAGGGGGCTGGTATGGCCGCTCGCATGTGCAGGTGAGGAGATGCGAGCGCCTCGCACTGTCTGACTCTAGGAGAACCGTTGACGTATGAGTGCCTCCCTGGCCCGGCGAGCATCCCGGTGAGTCGTGGTTCGGCGCATGGGTCGTCCACCATCCTCTGGCGCGTCCTCCTCCTCCGCCTCCTCCTCCTCCTCCTCCTCCTCCTCCTCCTCATCGCCATCCTCAATGTGGGTGGCGGGTGTGGATGGGGCCTCCTCCAGCGGCACCCCTCTCTGTAGTGCCATGTTATGCAGGGCACAGCAGACAACTATGATTCGTCCCACTCTGAATGGTGTGTATTGGAGCGCTCCCCCAGAACGATCAAGGCACCTGAAGCGCATCTTGAGCAGCCCTATGGTCTGCTCAATTGTAGACCTGGTAGCAGTGTGGCTGTCATTGTACCGACGCTCCGGCTCGGTGATGGGGTTCCTCAGAGGTGTCATGAGCCACGTGTGCAGGGGATACCCCTTGTCGCCGAGGAGCCAGCCGTTGCCGGCGTTGGGTGCCTGCAGGATGGGCGGGACGGCGGACTCCCTGAGGACGAAGGCATCGTGGCAGCTGCCGGGGTATCTGGCGCACACGTGTAGGAATCTCTGGCGGTGGTCACAGATGAGCTGGGCGTTCATGGAGTGATACCCCTTCCTGTTGATGAACAGCCCTGGCTCATGCGGAGGTGCCCGTATTGCGATGTGGGTGCAGTCGATTACACCCTGCACCCGTGGGAAGCCGGCCATGGCATGGAATCCAACCGCCCTCTCCATCTGGCTGCGCCCGTCCATGGCGAAGTTGATGTAGTGCGAGGCCCTGCGGAACAACCCATCGGTGACCTGCCTTATGCACTTGTGTGCAGACGACTGACAGACCCCGGTGATGTCCCCGGTGGCACCCTGGAAGGATCCGGATGCGAAGAAGTTGAGGGCAGTGGTGACTTTGACGGCGACGGGTAAGAAGATGCTGCTTGGTCCATCAGGGAGCAGCTCGTCGTTAAGGAGGCTGCAGATGTCGGCGACTACCTGGCGATTGACTCTGAGCCGCCGTATGCACTGCTCCTCGGAGAGGTCCATGAAGCTGAGCCTCGGTCTGTACACCCTGTGCGGAGGGTAGTGCCTCCTGCGACGCATCTCTCTCTGTGGTTGCCCTCCCTCCTGCTGTACAGGTGGGTGTGCCGCAGCACCGTGTTGGGGGGCTCCACGTCTCCGAGACGGACGGCGTGGACTGCGAGGCTGCTGGGGCTGGTCATGCTGTTCGTCCTCCGAGGATGTCAACGCACCACCCATCTGGCAGGTGTTGGTCTGAGGGGTTGTGCAGGGTAGGTGGGTGGTTCCTCGCACTGGGGCTGCGGTTTCACGTCGGTCTGTCCTCTGGCTTGGCGGGGGGTGGTGGAGGGCAGGGGTTGCCCTATGTGACGCGGTGGCCTCCTGCGTGGGTGAGGGCTCTCCCACCCACTGTGGAGTGCACCTTGGCAGCTGCCACAGGCTGCTGGCTGGAACACGACCGGTTGAAGGGAGACCGTTTCCCCCAGTGTGTGAAACACACTGCGTTGAAGGTAAAATCCCACACTTCCTGTTTTGACAGCTGATTCAGCTCATTTAATGACCTCAACAAGCAAGGTAAGTAGACTCAAGTGGAACCCCGCTGGCTTTAATTGCCTGCGGGATTCCCACCAGCGGGGTCTGCGCACGCAGCCCCGCACGTCAGCGCGGCACCCGGAAGTGGCCGGGATCTCGGCGCGATCCGCTCCCGCACGTGGAAATTGACATTTTGGAGCCCGCCCCGCCGATAACGCGCAGGAAACCCGACGCTAAAATCGAGCCCATAGTATACAGAGAAATATAATATAATATACAGAGAGTGAGAAATATAATACAATATACAGAGAGTGAAATATAATATAACATAGAGAGTGAAATATAATATAACATAGAGAGTGAAATACAATATACAGAGAAATATAATATACAGAGAGTGAAATATAATATACAGAGAGTGAGATATAATATACAGAGAGTGAGATATAATATACAGAGAGTGAGAAATATAATATAATATACAGAGAGTGAAATATAATATACAGAGAGTGAGATATAATATACAGAGAGTGAAATATAATATACAGAGAGTGAGAAATATAATACAATATACAGAGAGTGAGATATAATATACAGAGAGTGAGATATAATATACAGAGAGTGAAATATAATATACAGAGAGTGAAATATAATATACAGAGAGTGAGATATAATATACAGAGAGTGAGATATAATATACAGAGAGTGAGAAATATAATACAATATACAGAGAGTGAAATATAATATAACATAGAGAGTGAAATACAATATACAGAGAACTATAATATACAGAGAGTGAGATATAATATACAGAGAGTGAGATATAATATACAGAGAGTGAGATATAATATACAGAGAGTGAGATATAATATACAGAAAGTGAGATATAATATACAGAGTTATAAACAATATACAGAGAGTGAGATATAATATACAGAGAGTGAGATATAATATACAGAGAGTGAGATATAATATACAGAGTTATAAACAATATACAGAGAGTGAGATATAATATACAGAGTTATAAACAATATACAGAGAGTGAGATATAATATACAGAGAGTGAGATATAATATACAGAGAGTGAGATATAATATACAGAGAGTGAGATATAATATACAGAGTTATAAACAATATACAGAGAGTGAGATATAATATACAGAGATATAGGGCCCGATATTAAGAGGAGGCAGGTAGCCAGCGGGGGGTCGACTGGGCGCGTGGGTAATGCACCCAGTGAACTCGGGGTGCTCCGCACGTGATCGCAGCCTAATTGAAGGTACTTACGCGTGCTTCCGGGTTTCCCGTTCCAGACCTGCGCAGCGGGCGCACTGCGCACCTGCATCACAGGCTGTCAGTAGGAGGAGACCTATTTAAAGGGGCAGTCCTCCAATGCTCCTCCTGCAGCAAACAACCATGGAGCAGGCCAGAGGCAAGGCTGCTCCAAGGTTCCCTGACTCCTCACTCCAGGTGCTGCTCGATGGGTTGAGGAGGAGGAGGGAATTTTTTTTTCCATCGGATGGGTGGAGGTGGCCTCCCTCTGCCACCAAGAAGGCTGGAGGTGGCCGAGGAGGTCAGCAGCAGCGGCAATGTGTGCCGAACCTGGGTCCAGTGCAGGAAGCGATTTAATGACCTAACCAGGTCAGCCAAAGTGAGTATACTCACGCATTCTCCCACACTCCGTCTTCCACATCACCTCCACCACCACACGACCCCTTCTGCACTGCCACCACACGCTCTCGCATCACTCCTCACATCCACTCAACAATCATCCTCACCTTGCCTGCACTTACTCACCGCCCCAGTCCCCATTCGAACACTCCCACGCAACCCAATCCTCATACAATCTCATGGCCATGTCTCACACGCACCCTCCCATGCATCTCCCTCACGCTCACCCCCACCCACACCGATGCATGCAGCGGGTCACCATGCACCCATCACTCAATTACACCTCTGTTTTGCCTTGATAGGAGAAGAGATGTCAGAATGCCCGGGAGAGGGCAAAGACCGGAGGGGGCCCGCCACACCAGGTGGTCTTAACAGACGCGGAGCAGCAGGCACTTGAAATAAGCCGGACGCTGGAGTGCCTGTCCGTGGCGGACGCCGAGACTGGGAGTGCACAAGCGGCTGGTGACAGAAATCTAACACTCAGCACTCATGATAGCAAATGATCTTAGCATCACTTGGCATCTGCAGCACCTCAACATCTGTCCACATGCTTCATATTGCTTTCTGTCCTCTTGCAGGGCCATCTGCGAGCGCCGTGACCTGCCGGCCTCTGAGGGGGCATCGTCACATCTGAGCCAGCCATCCACCAGCGCAGATACACACACCTCGGTGGGTCCCCGTCCTCAGTTAGTTGGGCTTGCACATGGTGAGCCATCACGCACATGTGAGCACGAGCAGACCCTGGTGGCAGGGGCAGCCGTGGAGAGTCCGTGTCGGTGGGAGCACTCTTCTCCAGGCTCTGCTCAGCTGGACCCAGATGCTGAACCCTGGGGGCCAGCCACGAAAAGGAGAGTCATTGAGGGCCAGCAGCACGTTGCCGAGATACTGGAACAGTTGCCACGCGCACTCTCCACAATCGCGCAGAGGATGGAGGAGTCCAACTCCTGCATGAGTGGAATGGTGGCACAGGTACAGGAGGGTATCTCCGAGATAGTGTCACAGGGACATGAAGGCATCTCTGAGATAGTGTCGCGGGTAGGTGTGGGAATGTCAGCGATGGAGGAAAGGCTAGCCTCCACTGAGCTTCAAGCACGGCTCAACAATGAGTCCATTCAGGCCCTGACAACGGCCGTTCGGATTCAGGGTGAGCAACATTCTGCCGCCTTAAATAGGCTGACTGATACATTACAACTGGCCTTCCAAGGCTTCACAAAAGTCCTCCAAACTATCATCCAGCAGGGTGGAAGGAATGATGTGGGCCTGGGCCAGGAGAGGGATTGTGGTGAAAGGGGACATGGAAGTGGGGACGCTACTCAAAGCGCTCCCACGTCTCCCCCATTGCCCCCCTCTCAACGAGCACCCCCAATGCTGCCCGCTCTCCAGGTGGCTGAGTCTGCCCCTGCACAGGTGCAGGTGGAGCAGTCTTTGGAGGGGCCCTCATGGGCACCGAAACCCAGAGGGCGTCGGCCCAAAGCATCTAATCGGTCAGGGCATGAATAAGAGCAACCTGCCACTACCTCTGCTGAAGCCACAGGGGTAACACCCCATGTAGGGGTTCCCGTAAACGTAAGGCGAAGGTTTTGTGAGCACAAAGGGGATGCACAAGGGCTTAAGACGTAATGTCATGTTTTTGATTTACTTTTGTTTGTTTTGCAAAAAAGCATAAAAATTTGTTATCACCACTACTGCCACGTCTTTGCAAATCTTGTCTGGTTTGTGCAATAATGCCCTTTCCTGAGGATCACCATGAAGACCCACACCTGATGCCACCCATTGTGTCACTGCAGAATGGGTGTAGGTGTATTTGCAGGGCTCTTTTGTGCAGACGACTGAGAGCCGTCGGCGATGTCCCCGGTGGCACCCTGGAAGGATGCGGAGGAGAAGTTGTTGAGGGCAGTGGTGGCTTTGACAGTGACAGGTAAGAAGATGGTGCTCGGGCCAGCCGGGAGCAGCTCGGCATGAAGGAGGCTGCAGATGTCCACGACTACATGTCGAGTGACTCTGAGCCTCCGTGTGCACTGCTGCTCACAGAGATCCAGGAAGCTGAGCCTCGGTCTGTAGACCCTGTGGCGAGGTTAGTGCCTTCTGCGATGCATCACTCTCTGCCGTTGCCCTCCCTCCTGCTGTGCAGATGGATGTGTCACAGCACCGTGTTGTGGAGCTCCAAGTGTCAGATCAGAGGTGGACGGCGTGGCCGGCGAGGCTGGTGATGCTGTTCGTCCTCCGAGGAGGTCATGACTGCAGCTATGGCGGCCCCCATCCGGAAGATGTACGTTTGAGGGGGTCCATAAGGTAGGTAAATGTGTCTGCACACCTGGGTTGAGGTTGCAAGTTTGTGATTTTTTGTGTTAGGAGGCGGGTGGTGCAGGCCAAACTTTGTCCAAAGTGACAGAGTGGCCTCCTGCAATGGGTGAGGGTCTCCCCCCCAAACCTGTCAAATGGACCTTTGCAGCTGCCACAGGCTGGTGGCTGCAACACATCCATTTCAACTAGGAGTGTTTTCCCCAGTGCGGGAAACACGCTCGGTTGACCTGAAAATCTCTCCCCTCCTAAAATATCCTCCAAATCAGGTCTCCTAATGACCTGAACTATCAAATTAATTGATTTAAGTGGGATCAGCGGGAGTCCCACATGCGGGGGCTGCGCGCATGTCAATGCGTCACTGGGGAACCCGGAAGTGGGCGGGTTGGAGCCGTACCCACCCTGGGAATCCCCGATTTTCACAGCCCCCACCCCCCCCGCCCCCCCGCCACGAACTCACCCACTCGGACGTCTGAAAATCGAGCCCATAACATGCAGAGAAATATAATATAATATAATATAGAGAGAGTGAGATACAATATACAGAGATATAATATACAGAGAAATATAATATAATGTAATATACATAGTGAAATATAATATATACAGAGAGAGAAATATAATATAATATACAGAGAAATATAATATACAGAGAGTGAAATATAATATAATATAGAGTGTGAAATATAATATAACATACAGAGAGTGAAATATAATATAATATAGAGTGTGAAATATAATATAATATACAGAGAGAGAAATATAATATAATACAATATAGAGAGAGTGAGATACAATATACAGAGATATAATATACAGAGAAATATAATATAATGTAATATACATAGTGAAATATAATATAATATACAGAGAGTGAAATATAATATAATATACAGAGAAATATAATATAATGTACAGAGAAATATAATATAACATACAGAGAGAGAAATATAATATAACATACAGAGAGTGAAATATAATATAATATAGAGTGTGAAATATAATATAATATACAGAGAGTGAAATATAATATAATAGAGTGTGAAATATAATATAATATACAGAGAGAGAAATATAATATAATATACAGAGAGAGAAATATAATATAATATACAGAGAAATATATACAGAGTGAAATATAATATACAGAGAGTGAAATATAATACAATATAATATAGAGTGAGAAATGATATAATATACAGAGAGTGAAATATAACATAATATACAGAGAAATATAATATACAGAGAAATATAATATACAGAGTGTGAAATATAATAGAGAAATATAATATAGAAAGTGAAATATAATAGAGTGAAATATAATGGAGAGAAATATAATATAGAGAGTGAAATATAATATACAGAGAGAGAAATATACAGAGAGAGAAAAATATATGGAGAGTGAAATACAATATAGAGAGGAATATAATATGCACAGAGGGAAATATAATATAGAGTGAAATATAATAGACAGAGAATGAGATATATACAGAGAGGGAAATATAATATAGAGAGAGAGAGATAAAATATACACGGAGTAAAATATAATATACAGTGAAAGCGATATAATATACAGAGGGTGAAATATAATATACAGAGAGTGAGACATAATATACAGAGGGAGTGAAATATAATATACAGAGAAATATAATATACAGTGAGAGAAATATAACATACAGAGAGTGAAGTATAATATACAGAGAAATATAACATACAGAGAGTGAAATATAATACACAGAGAAATATAATATACAGAGAGAGAAATATAATTTACAGAGTGAAATATAATATACAGAGAAATATAATACACAGTGAGAGAAATATAATATATAGAGAGTGAAATATAATATACAGAGAAATATAATATAGAGTGAGAGAAATATAATATAAAGAGAGTGAAATATAATATATAGAGAGTGAAGTATGATATACACAGAGTGAAATATAATATAGAGAGAAATATAATAAACAGAGAAATATAATATACAGAGAGTGAAATATAATATATAGAGAGTGAAGTATGATATACAGAGAGTGAAATATAATATACAGAGAAATATAATATACAGTGAGAGAAATATAATATATAGAGAGTGAAATATAATATACAGAGAAATATAATATAGAGTGAGAGAAATATAATATATAGAGAGTGAAATATAATATATAGAGAGCAAAGTATGATATACACAGAGTGAAATATAATATACAGAGAAATATAATATACAGAATGAAATATAATATACAGAGAGAGAAATATACAGAGAAAGAAAAATATATGGAGAGTGAAATATAATATAGAGAGGAATATAATATACAGAGAATGAGATATATACAGAGAGGGAAATATAATATAAAGAGAGAGAGAGATAAAATATACACGGAGTAAAATATAATATACAGTGCGAGCGATATACTATACAGAGGGTGAAATATAATATACAGGGAAATATAATATACAGAGAGTGAGACATAATATACAGAGGGAGTGAAATATAATATACAGAGAAATATAATAAACAGAGAAATATAATATACAGAGAGTGAAATATAATATACAGAGAAATATAATATACAGAGAGAGAAATATAATTTACAGAGTGAAATATAATATACAGAGAAATATAATATACGGAGAAATATAACATACAGAGAGTGAGATATAATATATAGAGAGAGCTAAAATATACCCAGAGTGAAATATAATATACAGAGAGAGATATAATATACAGGGAAATATAATATACAGAGAGTGAGATATAATATACAGGGGGAGTGAAATATAATATACATTGAGAGAAATATAATATAGAGAGTGAAATATAATATACAGTGAGAGAAATATAATATACACAGAGTGAAATACAATATACAGAGAAATATAATATAGAGAGAGAAATATAATGTACAGAGAAATATAATATACAGAAAGTGAAATATAATATACAGAGAGTGAGATATAATATACAGAGAGGGAAATATAATATACAGAGGGAAATATAATATACAGAGAATGAGATATCATATACAGAGAGGGAAATATAATATACAGAGAGAGAGATAAAATATACAGGGAGTGAAATATAATATACAGAGAGAGATATAATATACAGAGAGTGAAATATAATATACAGAGAGAGATATAATATACAGAGGGTGAAATATAATATGGAGAGAGTAAAATATAATATACAGAGAGAGAAATATACAGAGAGAGAGATAATATACAGAGAATGAAATATACAGAGAGAGAGATAATATACAGAGAATGAAATATACAGAGTGTGAGATATAACATACAGGTGAGTGAAATATAATACACAGAGAAACATAATATAGAGTGAAATATAATATACAGATAGTGAGATATAGGGCTCGATTTTCACCCCCCCCGAGCGGATGCATTCGTGGCTGGGGGGGGGCGGCTGTGAAAATCGGGGATTCCCAGGGTGGGTACGGCTCCAACCCGCCCACTTCCGGGTTCCCCAGTGACGCACTGACATGTGCGCACAGCCCCCGCATGTGGGACTCCCACCAGCAATTAAAGCCGATGGGATCCCACTTAAATCAATTAATTTGATAGTTCAGGTCATTAGGAGACCTGATTTGGAGGATATTTTAGGAGGGGTGAGATTTTCAGGTCAACCGAGCGTGTATCCCGCACTGGGGGAAACACTCCTAGTTGAAATGGATGTGTTGCAGCCACCAGCCTGTGGCAGCTGCAAAGGTCCATTTGACAGGTTTGGGGGGGAGACCCTCACTCATTGCAGGAGGCCACTCTGTCACCTTGGACAAAGTTTGGCCTCCACCACCCTCCTCCTAACAATAAAATTCACCAACTTGCACACTTACCCCGGTGTCCAGACACATGTACCTACCTTGCGGACCCCCTCAAATGTACATCTTCCGGATGGGGGCCGCCGTGGCTGCCGTCATGACCTCCTCGGAGGACAAACAGCATCACCAGCCTCGCCGGCCACGCCGTCCACCTCTGACACGTGGAGCTCCACAACACAGTGCTGTGACACATCCATCTGCACAGCAGGAGGGAGGGCAACCGCAGAGAGAGATGCGTCGCAGAGGGCACTAACCTCGCCACAGGGTCTACAGACCGAGGCTCAGCCTCCTGGACCTCTCTGAGCAGCAGTGCACACGGAGGCTCAGAGTCACTCGACGTAGTCGTGGACATCTGCAGCCTCCTTCATGCCGAGCTGCTCCCGGCTGGCCCGAGCACCATCTTCTTACCTGTCGCTGTCAAAGTCACCACTGCACTCAACAACTTCTCCTCCGCATCCTTCCAGGGTGCCACCGGGGACATCGCCGACGTCTCTCAGTCGTCTGCACAAAAGAGCCCTGCAAATACACCTACACCCACTCTGCAGTGACACAATGGGTGGCATCAGTTGTGGGTCTTCATTGTGATCCTCAGGAAAGGGCATTATTGCACAAACCAGACAAGATTTGCAAAGATGTGGCAGTAGTGGTGACAATATAATATGTAATGTGAGTTAATCAGAAATTAAATATAAGTAAAAACCATGACAAACCCTCAAACACCCTTGTGCATCCCCTTCATGCTCACGACACATTTGCCTTATGCTTCCTACTGCACATATGTGATGCATGCCCTGTGGCTGCAGCACAGGTAGTGGCAGGTTGAGTGAGGCTGACCGTGAAAGAGATGCATGAGAGGGTGAGTATGAGATAGAGCCATGAGATTGTATGAGTGGTAGTGGTGGGATGAGTACTGGCGAGGTGAGTAAGTGCAGGTAAGATGAGGATGAGCTTTGAGTGGGTGTGAGGAGTGATGTGATAGAGTAGCATTGGCAGTGCAGAAGGAGATGTGGGGTGGGGGCGGTGATGTGGCAGACGGAGTGTAGGGGAATGAGTAAGTGTACTCACTTCGGCTGACCTACTTAGGTCATTGCAGTGCCTCCTGCACTGTATGCAGATGGGCGATATGTTGGTGCTGCTGGTGACCTCCTCTGCCACCTCGAGCCAGGCCTTCTTGGTGGTAGAGGCAGGCCACTTCCTCCAGCCTGCCAGGGGGAAGATCTCTGTCCTCCCCCTCCTCCTCATCCCATCCAATAAGACCTGGAGTGAGGTGTTGACTAGGGGCTGCAGAAAGTAACCTGAGACGTCAGCTGCTGAAACACACAGGCAAGGACAACTTTTGAACTGAAGTAACCTGAGTTCAGTCGCTGGCCTGAGCTGGCTGGAACCGGTTTGAATTAGCTAAGTTTTGTGAAAGACAAAGGAGATGTGATAAGACACAAGTCCTTATTTAGAAAAGGAGTAATGAGGTAATGCTACCTAAGTCCTTGGGACAGAGCCAATGAGGAGAAGACACAGGGTTACCGAGCAAGCCTAAACCAACGAAATAGAGAGACAGCACAGCCTGAAGAGATAAGATTCGGAATAAGAATGAAGGATCTGGGGCGTGGAGCCAGAGCGAAGACTCCGGAGACTAACCATCGCGGAAGTGGAAGAAACTACATCAGGGACGTAGAGACGATGTCGAAAGAGAGAACGGAACGCCTGGCCAGCGTCAGCTCTCCTTTTCGGGTATTATCCTTTATATTCTGTGACCACTCAGGGAGTGTCAGAGAAACCTAGTGGGTGTGCATTTAGATCTTAGTTTGGGTATAAAACTGTATAACCTGGTGTAAACTGCATGCCTATATTTAACCAGACGTATAAGCTATATGTATATGATCTAACAGCGTGAATAAAGTGAATTGAGAGTTAAGAGAGAATTGACTCTTCTCCTCTTTGTACTAAGCCAGTAACCGTAACCGGTGACCTCTGGTCAACAGAGGCATCATTAGTCCTGGGAGCAGCCTTCTCCTGGGCTGCTCCATGCTGTAATTTTGCCAATTTTCTGCAGCATCAGTCAGTGGAGGACTGTCCCTTTAAATAGGGCTCCTCCAGCTGACAGCCTATGCGGAGCACCCCGATTTCACTGGGCGCGTTACCCACGCGCCTGGTCGACCCCCCGCTGCCAACCCGCCGCCCTCTTAATATGGAGCCCATATTATACAGAGAGTGATCAACAATATACAGAGAGTGAAATATAATATACAGAGAGTGAGATATAATATACAGAGAGTGAGATATAATATAGAGAGTGAGATA
Organism: Heptranchias perlo; assembly: GCF_035084215.1. Lineage (NCBI taxonomy): Eukaryota > Metazoa > Chordata > Chondrichthyes > Hexanchiformes > Hexanchidae > Heptranchias > Heptranchias perlo. Next base: position 131,668 of record NW_027139282.1, read on the forward strand.
TAATATACAGAGAGTGAGATATAATATACAGAGAGTGAGATACAATATACAGAAAGTGAAATATAATATACAGAGAGTGATCAACAATATACAGAAAGTGAAATATAATATACAGAGAGTGAAATATAATATACAGAGAGTGATCAACAATATACAGAAAGTGAAATATAATATACAGAGAGTGAAATATAATATACAGAAAGTGAAATATAATATACAGAGAGTGAAATATAATATACAGAGAGTGATCAACAATATACAGAAAGTGAAATATAATATACAGAGAGTGAAATATAATATACAGAAAGTGAAATATAATATACAGAGAGTGAAATATAATATACAGAGAGTGATCAACAATATACAGAGAGTGATCAACAATATACAGAGAGTGAAATATAATATACAGAGAGTGAAATATAATATACAGAAAGTGAAATATAATATACAGAGAGTGAAATATAATATACAGAGAGTGAGATATAATATACAGAGAGTGAAATATAATATACAGAAAGTGAAATATAATATACAGAGAGTGAAATATAATATACAGAGAGTGATCAACAATATACAGAGAGTGAAATATAATATACAGAGAGTGAAATATAATATACAGAGAGTGAAATATAATATACAGAGAGTGAGATATAATATACAGAGAGTGAAATATAATATACAGAAAGTGAAATATAATATACAGAGAGTGAAATATAATATACAGAGAGTGAAATATAATATACAGAGAGTGAAATATAATATACAGAGAGTGAAATATAATATACAGAAAGTGAAATATAATATACAGAGAGTGAAATATAATATACAGAAAGTGAAATATAATATACAGAGAGTGAGATACAAAAAACAGAGAGTGAGATACAATATACAGAAAGTGAAATATAATATACAGAGAGTGAAATATAATATACAGAAAGTGAAATATAATATACAGAGAGTGATCAACAATATACAGAGAGTGAGATACAATATACAGAAAGTGAAATATAATATACAGAGAGTGATCAACAATATACAGAGAGTGAGATACAATATACAGAAAGTGAAATATAATATACAGAAAGTGAAATATAATATACAGAAAGTGAAATATAATATACAGAGAGTGAGATACAATATACAGAGAGTGATCAACAATATACAGAAAGTGAAATATAATATACAGAAAGTGAAATATAATATACAGAGAGTGAGATACAATATACAGAAAGTGAAATATAATATACAGAGTGATCAACAATATACAGAGAGTGAGATACAATATACAGAAAGTGAAATATAATATACAGAGAGTGAGAGACAATATACAGAGAGTGAAATATAATATACAGAGAGTGATATATAATATACAGAGAGTGATCAACAATATACAGAAAGTGAAATATAATATACAGAGAGTGAGATATAATATACAGAGAGTGAGATACAATATACAGAAAGTGAAATATAATATACAGAGAGTGATCAACAATATACAGAGAGTGAGATACAATATACAGAGAGTGAGATACAATATACAGAAAGTGAAATACAATAAACAGAGAGTGAGAAACAATATACAGAGAGTGAGATATAATATACAGAGAGTGAGATACAATATACAGAAAGTGAAATATAATATACAGAGAGTGATGAACAATATACAGAAAGTGAAATATAATATACAGAGAGTGAGATATAATATACAGAGAGTGAAATATAATATACAGAGAGTGAGATATAATATACAGAGAGTGAAATATAATATACAGAGTTATAAACAATATACAGAGAGTGCACAGAGTTATGAACAATGTACAGAGTTATAAACAATAGACAGAGAGTGAAATATAATATACAGAGAATGAAATACAATATACAGCGAGTTATCAACAATATACAGAGTAATAAACAAACAGAGTGAAATATCATAGACAGAGAGTGAAACATAATATACTGAGAGTGATAAAAAATACAGAGAAATATAACATACAGTGAGTGAAATATATAGAGAAATATAATATAGTGAAGTATAGTATAGAGAGTGAAATATAATATAGAGAGTGAAATATAATATAGAGAGAAATATAATATAGAGAATGAAATATAATATAGAGAGTGAAATATAATATAGAGGGAAATATAATATAGAGAGTGAAATATAATATAGAGGGAAATACAATATAGAGAGTGAAATATAATATAGAGGGAAATATAATATGGAGTGAAATATAATATACAGAGTGAAATATAATATACAGAGTGAAATATAATATACAGAGAGTGAAACATAATATACAGAGAAATATAATAGACAGTGAAATATAATATAGAGAGTGAAATATAATATACAGTGAAATATAATATACAGAGAAATATGATATACAGAGAATGAAATATAATATAGAGAGAAATATAATATAGAGAGTGAAATATAATATACAGGGAAATATGACATACAGAGAATGAAATATAATATAGAGAGTGACATATAATATAGAGAGTGAAATATAATATAGAGAGTGAAATATAATATAGAGAGTGAAATATAATATACAGGGAAATATGATATGCAGAGAAATATGATATCGAGAGTGAAATATAATATACAGAGAAATATGATATACAGAGAATGAAATATAATATAGAGAGAAATGTAATATAGAGAGTGAAATATAATATAGAGAGAAATATGATATACAGAGAATGAAATATAATATAGAGAGTGAAATATAATATACAGGGAAATAGGATATACAGAGAATTAAATACAATATATAGAGATAAATATAATATAGGGAATGAAATATAATATACAAAGAAATATAATATAGAGTGAAATATAATATACAGAGAGAAATATAATATAGAGTGAAATATAATATAGAGAGAAATATAATATAGAGAGTGAAATATAATATACAGAGAAATATGATATACAGAGAATTAAATATAATAGAGTGAAATATAATATAGAGTGAAATATAATATACAGAGAGTGAAATATAATATACAGAGAAATATGATATACAGAGAATGAAATATAATATAGAGAGTGAAATATAATATAGAGAGTGAAATATAATATACAGGGAGAGAAATATAATATAGGGAGTGAAATATAATATACAGAAAAATATAATATACAGAGAGAAATACAATATAGAGTGAAATATGATATACAGAGAGCGAAATATAATATACAGACAAAGAAATATAATATACAGAGAGTGAGATATAATATACAGTGTGAAATATAATATACAGAGAGAGATATAATATACAGAGAGTGATAAATAATATACAGAGAGTGAAATAAGAACATAAGAAATAGGAGCAGGAGTAGGCCAATCGGCCCCTCGAGCCTGCTCCGCCATTCAATAAGATGATGGCTGATCTGATCCTAACCTCAAATCTAAATTCATGTCCAATTTCCTGCCCGCTCCCCGTAACCCCTAATTCCCTTTACTTCTAGGAAACTGTCTATTTCTGTTTTAAAGGGGAGGGGAGAGATACAAAAGGGTCCAGAGGGGCAATTTTTTCACTCAAAGGGTGGTGAGTGTCTGGAACGAGCTGCCAGAGGCAGTAGTAGAGGCGGGTACAATTTTGTCTTTTAAAAAGCATTTGGACAGTTACATGGGTAAGATGGGTATAGAGGGATATGGGCCAAGTGCAGGAAATTGGGACTAACTTAGTGGTATAAACTGGACGACATGGACATGTTGGGCCGAAGGGCCTGTTTCCATGTTGTAACGTCTATGATTCTATGATTCTATAAATTTATTTAATGGTGTAGCTTCCACAGCTTCCTGGGGCAGCAAATTCCACAGACCTACTACCCTCTGAGTGAAGAAGTTTCTCCTCATCTCAGTTTTGAAAGAGCAGCCCCTTATTCTAAGATTATGCCCCCTCGTTCTAGTTTCACCCATCCTTGGGAACATCCTTACCGCATCCACCCGATCAAGCCCCTTCACAATCTTATATGTTTCAATAAGATCGCCTCTCATTCTTCTGAACTCCAATGAGTAGAGTCCCAATCTACTCAACCTCTCCTCATATGTCCACCCCCTCATCCCCGGGATTAACCGAGTGAACCTTCTTTGTACTGCCTCGAGAGCAAGTATGTCTTTTTTGAAGTATGGACACCAAAACTGTATGCAGTATTCCAGGTGCGGTCTCACCAATACCTTATATAACTGCAGCAGTACCTCCCTGTTTTTATATTCTATCCCCCTAGCAATAAAAGCCAACATTCCGTTGGCCTTCTTGATCACCTGCTGCACCTGCATACTAACCTTTTGATTTTCTTGCACTAGGAACCCCAGATCCCTTTGTACTGCAGTACTTTCCAGTTTCTTGCCATTAAGATAATAACTTGCTCACTGATTTTTCCTGCCAAAGTGCATAACCTCACATTTTCCAATATTGTATTGCATCTGCCAAATCTCCGCCCACTCACCCAGCCTGTCTGTATCCCCTTGTAGGTTTTTTATGTCCTCCTCACTCTCTACTTTCCCTCCCATCTTTGTATCATCTGCAAACTTTCATATGTTACACTCGGTCCCCTCCTCCAAATCGTTAATATAGATTGTAAAGAGTTGGGGACCCAGCACCGACCCCTGTGGAACACCACTGGCTACTGGTTGCCAGTCCGAGAATGAACCATTTATCCCAACTCTCTGCTTCCTGTTAGATAACCAATCCTCCACCCATGCCAGAATATTACCCCCAATCCAGTGATTCTTTATCTTGAGCAATAATCTTTTATGTGGCACCTTGTCGAATGCCTTCTGGAAGTCGAAATACACGACGTCCACTGGTTCCCCTTTATCCACCCTGTACGTTATGTTCTCAAAGAACTCAAGCAAATTTGTCAGACATGACTTCCCCTTCGTAAAGCCATGCTGACTTTGTCCTATTAAATTATGTTTATCCAAATGTTCCGCTACTGTCTCCTTAATAATAGACTCCAAAATTTTACCCACCACAGATGTTAGGCTAACTGGTCTATAAATATAATATACAAAGAGAGATATAATATACAGAGTGAAATATAATATACAGGGAGTGAAATATAATATACAGAGAAATATAACATACAGTGAGTGAAATATAATAGAGAGAAATATAATATAGAGAGAAATATAATATAGAGAATGAAATATAATACAGAGAGTGTAATATAATATAGAGTGAAATATAATAGAGAGAAATATAATATAGAGAGAAATATAATATAGAGAGAGAAATATAATATAGAGTGAAATATAATATAGAGAGAAATATAATATAGAGAGAGAAATATAATATATAGAGAGAAATATAATATAGAGAATGAAATATAATAGAGAGTGAAATATAATATAGAGAGAGAAATATAATATAGAGAGTGAAATATAATATAGAGAGAAATATAATATAGAGAGTGAAATATAATATAGAGTGAAATATAATATAGAGAGTGAAATATATTATAGAGAGAAATATAATATAGAGAGTGAAATATAATATAGAGTGAAATATAATATAGAGAGTGAAATATAATATAGAGAGAAATATAATATAGAGAGAGAAATATAATATAGAGAGTGAAATATAATATAGAGTGAAATATAATATAGAGAGTGAAATATAATATAGAGAGAAATATAATATAGAGAGTGAAATATAATATAGAGAGAAATATAATATAGAGAGTGAAATATAATATAGAGTGAAATATAATATATAGAGTGAAATATAATATAGAGAGTGAAATATAATATAGAGAGAAATATAATATAGAGAGAGAAATATAATATAGAGAGTGAAATATAATATAGAGTGAAATATAATATAGAGAGTGAAATATAATATAGAGAGTGAAATATAATATAGAGAGAAATATAATATAGAGAGAGAAATATAATACAGAGAGTGAAATATAATATAGAGTGTGAAATATAATATAGAGAGTGAAATATAATACAGAGAGTGAAATATAATATAGAGAGAGAAATATAATATAGAGAGAGAAATATAATATAGAGTGTGAAATATAATATAGAGAGTGAAATATAATACAGAGAGTGAAATATAATATAGAGTGAAATATAATATATAGAGTGAAATATAATATAGAGAGAGAAATATAATACAGAGAGTGAAATATAATATAGAGTGTGAAATATAATATAGAGAGTGAAATATAATACAGAGAGTGAAATATAATATAGAGAGTGAAATATAATATAGAGAGAAATATAATATAGAGAGAAATATAATATAGAGAGTGAAATATAATATAGAGAGAAATATAATATAGAGTGTGAAATATAATATAGAGAGTGAAATATAATATAGAGAGTGAAATATAATATAGAGAGAAATATAATATAGAGAGAGAAATATAATACAGAGAGTGAAATATAATATAGAGTGTGAAATATAATATAGAGAGTGAAATATAATATAGAGAGTGAAATATAATATAGAGAGAGAAATATAATATAGAGAGAGAAATATAATATAGAGAGTGAAATATAATATACAGAGAAATATAATATACAGAGAAATATAATATAGAGAGAAATATAATATAGAGAGTGAAATATAATATATAGAGAAATATAATATAGAGTGAAATATAATATATAGAGAAATATAATATCGAGTGAAATAAAATATAGAGAGTGAAATATAATACAGAGAGAAATATAATATACAGAGAAATATAATATAGAGAGTGAAATATAATATAGAGTGAAATATAATATAGAGAGTGAAATATAATATAGAGAGAAATATAATATAGAGAGTGAAATATAATATAGAGAGAAATATAATATAGAGAGAGAAATATAATATAGAGAGTGAAATATAATATAGAGTGAAATATAATATAGAGAGTGAAATATAATATAGAGAGAAATATAATATAGAGAGTGAAATATAATATAGAGAGAAATATAATATAGAGAGTGAAATATAATATAGAGAGTGAAATATAATATAGAGTGAAATATAATATATAGAGTGAAATATAATATAGAGAGTGAAATATAATATAGAGAGAAATATAATATAGAGAGAGAAATATAATATAGAGAGTGAAATATAATATAGAGTGAAATATAATATAGAGAGTGAAATATAATATAGAGAGTGAAATATAATATAGAGAGTAATATAATATAGAGAGAGAAATATAATACAGAGAGTGAAATATAATATAGAGAGAAATATAATATAGAGTGTGAAATATAATATAGAGAGTGAAATATAATACAGAGAGTGAAATATAATATAGAGAGTGAAATATAATATAGAGAGAGAAATATAATATAGAGAGAGAAATATAATATAGAGTGAAATATAATATAGAGAGTGAAATATAATATACAGAGAAATATAATATACAGAGAAATATAATATAGAGAGTGAAATATAATATAGAGAGTGAAATATAATATAGAGAGAAATATAATATAGAGAGTGAAATATAATATATAGAGAAATATAATATAGAGTGAAATATAATATATAGAGAAATATCATATCGAGTGAAATAAAATATAGAGAGTGAAATATAATACAGAGAGAAATATAATATACAGAGAAATATAATATAGAGAGTGAAATATAATATACAGAGAAATATAATATAGAGAGTGAAATATAATAGAGTGAAATATAATATAGAGAGAAATATAATATAGAGTGAAATTTCATATAGAGAGTGAAATATAATATAGAGAGTGAAATATAATATAGAGTGAAATATAATATAGAGAATGAAATATAATATAGAGAGTGAAATATAATATAGAGTGAAATATAATATAGAGAGAAATATAATATAGAGTGAAATATAATAGAGAGTGAAATATAATATAGAGAGAAATATAATATAGAGAGTGAAATATAATATAGAGAGAAATATAATATAGAGAGAAATATAATATAGAGAGTGAAATATAATATAGAGTGAAATATAATATAGAGAGAAATATAATATAGAGAGTGAAATATAATATAGAGAGAAATATAATATAGAGAGTGAAATATAATATAGAGAGTGAAATATAATATAGAGAGAAATATAATATAGAGAGTGAAATATAATATAGAGAGAAATATAATATAGAGAGTGAAATATAATATAGAGAGTGAAATATAATATAGTGTGAAATATAATATAGAGAGAGAAATATAATATAGAGAGTGAAATATAATATAGAGTGAAATATAATATAGAGTGAAATATAATATATAGAGAAATATCATATCGAGTGAAATAAAATATAGAGAGTGAAATATAATACAGAGAGAAATATAATATACAGAGAAATATAATATAGAGAGTGAAATATAATATACAGAGAAATATAATATAGAGAGTGAAATATAATAGAGTGAAATATAATATAGAGAGAAATATAATATAGAGTGAAATTTCATATAGAGAGTGAAATATAATATAGAGAGTGAAATATAATATAGAGTGAAATATAATATAGAGAATGAAATATAATATAGAGAGTGAAATATAATATAGAGTGAAATATAATATAGAGAGAAATATAATATAGAGTGAAATATAATAGAGAGTGAAATATAATATAGAGAGAAATATAATATAGAGAGTGAAATATAATATAGAGAGAAATATAATATAGAGAGAAATATAATATAGAGAGTGAAATATAATATAGAGTGAAATATAATATAGAGAGAAATATAATATAGAGAGTGAAATATAATATAGAGAGAAATATAATATAGAGAGTGAAATATAATATAGAGAGTGAAATATAATATAGAGAGAAATATAATATAGAGAGTGAAATATAATATAGAGAGAAATATAATATAGAGAGTGAAATATAATATAGAGAGTGAAATATAATATAGTGTGAAATATAATATAGAGAGAGAAATATAATATAGAGAGTGAAATATAATATAGAGTGAAATATAATATAGAGAGAAATATAATATAGAGAGTGAAATATAATATAGAGAGAAATATAATATAGAGAGTGAAATATAATATAGAGAGAAATATAATATAGAGAGAAATATAATATAGAGAGAGAAATATAATATAGAGTGTAATATAATATAGAGAGAAATATAATATAGAGAGAGAAATATAATACAGAGTGAAATATAATATAGAGAGAAATATAATATATAGAGAGAAATATAATATAGAGAGTGAAATATAATATAGAGAGAAATATAATATAGAGAGAGAAATATAATATAGAGAGTGAAATATAATATAGAGAGAAATATAATATAGAGAGTGAAATATAATATAGAGAGTGAAATATAATATAGAGTGAAATATAATATAGAGAGTGAAATATAATATAGAGAGAAATATAATACAGAGAGTGAAATATAATATAGAGTGAAATATAATATAGAGAGAGAAATATAATATAGAGAGTGAAATATAATATAGAGTGAAATATAATATAGAGAGAAATATAATATAGAGAGTGAAATATAATATAGAGAGAAATATAATATAGAGAGTGAAATATAATATAGAGAGTGAAATATAATATAGAGTGAAATATAATATAGAGAGTGAAATATAATATAGAGAGAAATATAATATAGAGAGTGAAATATAATATAGAGAGTGAAATATAATATATAGAGAGAAATATAATAATAAAGAGAGTGAAATATAATATAGAGTGAAATATAATAAAGAGAGAAATATAATATAGAGAGTGAAATATAATATAGAGAGAAATATAATATAGAGAGTGAAATATAATATAGAGAGAAATATAATATAGAGAGAAATATAATATAGAGAGAGAAATATAATATAGAGAGAAATATAATATAGAGAGAGAAATATAATACAGAGTGAAATATAATATAGAGAGAAATATAATATATAGAGAGAAATATAATATAGAGAGAGAAATATAATATAGAGAGAAATATAATATAGAGAGTGAAATATAATATAGAGAGAAATATAATATAGAGAGTGAAATATAATATAGAGAGAAATATAATATCGAGAGAGAAATATAATATAGAGAGTGAAATATAATATAGAGTGAAATATAATATAGAGAGAAATATAATATAGAGAGTGAAATATAATATAGAGTGAAATATAATATAGAGAGAAATATAATATAGAGAGAGAAATATAATATAGAGAGTGAAATATAATATAGAGAGAAATGTAATATAGAGAGAAATATAATATAGAGAGTGAAATATAATATAGAGAGTGTAATATAATATACAGGGAAATATAATATAGAGAGTGAAATATAATATAGTGTGAAATATAATATAGAGAGAAATATAATATAGAGAGGGAAATATAATATAGAGTGAAATATAATATAGAGAGAAATATAATATAGAGAGTGAAATATAATATAGAGAGAAATATAATATAGAGTGAAATATAATATAGAGAGAGAAATATAATATAGAGAGTGAAATATAATATAGAGTGAAATATAATATAGAGAGAAATATAATATAGAGAGTGAAATATAATATAGAGAGAAATATAATATAGAGAGTGAAATATAATATAGAGAGAAATATAATATAGAGAGAAATATAATATAGAGAGAAATATAATATAGAGAGTGAAATATAATATAGAGAGAAATATAATATAGAGAGTGAAATATAATATAGAGTGAAATATAATATAGAGAGAAATATAATATAGAGAGTGAAATATAATATAGAGAGAAATATAATATAGAGTGTGAAATATAATATAGAGTGAAATATAATATAGAGAGAGAAATATAATATAGAGAGTGAAATATAATATAGAGTGAAATATAATATAGAGAGAAATATAATATAGAGAGTGAAATATAATATAGAGAGAAATATAATATAGAGAGTGAAATATAATATAGATGGAAATATAATATAGAGAGAAATATAATATAGAGAGAGAAATATAATATAGAGTGAAATATAATATAGAGAGAAATATAACATAGAGAGAGAAATATAATACAGAGTGAAATATAATATAGAGAGAAATATAATATATAGAGAGAAATATAATATAGAGAGTGAAATATAATATAGAGAGAAATATAATATAGAGAGAGAAATATAATATAGAGAGTGAAATATAATATAGAGAGAAATATAATATAGAGAGTGAAACATAATGTAGAGAGAAATATAATATCGAGAGAGAAATATAATATAGAGAGTGAAATATAATATAGAGTGAAATATAATATAGAGAGAAATATAATATAGAGAGTGAAATATAATATAGAGAGAAATATAATATAGAGAGTGAAATATAATATAGAGAGAAATATAATATAGAGAGAAATATAATATAGAGAGTGAAATATAATATAGAGAGAAATATAATATAGAGTGTGAAATATAATATAGAGATAAATATAATATAGAGTGTGAAATATAATATAGAGTGAAATATAATATAGAGAGAAATATAATATAGAGTGTAAAATATAATATAGAGTGAAATATAATATAGAGAATGAAATATAATATACAGAGAAATATAATATAGAGAGAGAAATATAATATAGAGAGAAATATAATATAGAGTGAAATATAATATAGAGAGAAATATAATATAGAGTGTGAAATATAATATAGAGAGAAATATAATATAGAGTGTGAAATATAATATAGAGTGAAATATAATATAGAGAATGAAATATAATATACAGAGAAATATAATATAGAGAGTGAAATATAATATAGAGAGAAATATAATATAGAGTGAAATATAATATAGAGAGAAATATAATATAGAGAGTGAAATATAATATAGAGAAATATAATATAGAGTGAAATATAATATAGAGAGTGAAATATAATATAGAGAGAAATATAATATCGAGAGAGAAATATAATATAGAGAGTGAAATATAATATAGAGTGAAATATAATATAGAGAGAAATATAATATAGAGAGTGAAATATAATATAGAGAGAAATATAATATAGAGAGTGAAATATAATATAGAGAGAAATATAATATAGAGAGAAATATAATATAGAGAGTGAAATATAATATAGAGAGAAATATAATATAGAGTGTGAAATATAATATAGAGAGAAATATAATATAGAGAGTGAAATATAATATAGAGAGAAATATAATATAGAGAGAAATATAATATAGAGAGTGAAATATAATATAGAGTGAAATATAATATAGAGAGAAATATAATACAGAGTGAAATATAATATAGAGAGAAATATAATATATAGAGAGAAATATAATATAGAGTGAAATATAATATAGAGAGAAATATAATATAGAGAGAGAAATATAATATAGAGAGTGAAATATAATATAAAGTGAAATATAATATAGAGATAAATATAATATAGAGAGTGAAATATAATATAGAGAGAAATATAATATAGAGAGTGAAATATAATATAGAGAGAAATATAATATAGAGAGAAATATAATATAGAGAGTGAAATATAATATAGAGTGAAATATAATATAGAGAGAAATATAATATAGAGAGTGAAATATAATATAGAGAGAAATATAATATAGAGTGTGAAATATAATATAGAGTGAAATATAATATAGAGAGAGAAATATAATATAGAGAGTGAAATATAATATAGAGTGAAATATAATATAGAGAGAAATATAATATAGAGAGTGAAATATAATATAGAGAGAAATATAATATAGAGAGTGAAATATAATATAGAGAGAAATATAATATAGAGAGAAATATAATATAGAGAGAGAAATATAATATAGAGTGAAATATAATATAGAGAGAAATATAATATAGAGAGAGAAATATAATACAGAGTGAAATATAATATAGAGAGAAATATAATATATAGAGAGAAATATAATATAGAGAGTGAAATATAATATAGAGAGAAATATAATATAGAGAGAGAAATATAATATAGAGAGTGAAATATAATATAGAGAGAAATATAATATAGAGAGTGAAATATAATATAGAGAGAAATATAATATCGAGAGAGAAATATAATATAGAGAGTGAAATATAATATAGAGTGAAATATAATATAGAGAGAAATATAATATAGAGAGTGAAATATAATATAGAGAGAAATATAATATAGAGAGTGAAATATAATATAGAGAGAAATATAATATAGAGAGAAATATAATATAGAGAGTGAAATATAATATAGAGAGTGAAATATAATATAGAGAGAAATATAATATAGAGTGTGAAATATAATATAGAGAGAAATATAATATAGAGTGTGAAATATAATATAGAGTGAAATATAATATAGAGAATGAAATATAATATACAGAGAAATATAATATAGAGAGTGAAATATAATATAGAGAGAAATATAATATAGAGAGAAATATAATATAGAGTGTGAAATATAATATAGAGAGAAATATAATATAGAGTGTGAAATATAATATAGAGTGAAATATAATATAGAGAATGAAATATAATATACAGAGAAATATAATATAGAGAGAAATATAATATAGAGTGAAATATAATATAGAGAGAAATATAATATAGAGAGTGAAATATAATATAGAGAAATATAATATAGAGTGAAATATAATATAGAGAGTGAAATATAATATAGAGAGAAATATAATATAGAGAGAAATATAATATAGAGAGTGAAATATAATATAGAGTGAAATATAATATAGAGAGAAATATAATATAGAGAGAGAAATATAATATCGAGAGAGAAATATAATATAGAGAGTGAAATATAATATAGAGAGAAATATAATATAGAGAGAGAAATATAATATAGAGTGAAATATAATATACAGAGAGTGAAATATAATATAGAGTGAAATATAATATAGAGAGTGAAATATAATATAGAGAGAAATATAATATAGAGTGAAATATAATAGAGTGAAATATAATATAGAGAGTGAAATATAATATAGAGAAATATAATATGGAGAGTGAAATATAATATAGAGAATGAAATATAATATAGAGAAATATAATATAGAGAGTGAAATATAATATAGAGAGAAATATAATATAGAGAGTGAAATATAATATAGAGTGAAATATAATATAGAGAGTGAAATATAATATAGAGAAATATAATATAGAGAGTGAAATATAATATAGAGAGAAATATAATATAGAGTGAAATATAATATAGAGTGAAATATAATATAGAGAGTGAAATATAATATAGAGTGAAATATAATATAGAGAGAAATATAATATAGAGAGTGAAATATAATATAGAGAGAAATCTAATATAGAGTGAAATATAATATAGAGAGAAATATAATATAGAGATTGAAATATAATATAGAGAGAAATATAATATAGAGAGTGAAATATAATATAGAGTGAAATATAATATAGAGATTGAAATATAATATAGAGAGAAATATAATATAGAGAGTGAAATATAATATAGAGTGAAATATAATATAGAGAGTGAAATATAATATAGAGTGATATATAATATAGAGAGAAATATAATATAGAGAGTGAAATATAATATAGAGAGAAATATAATATAGAGAGTGAAATATAATATAGAGTGAAATATAATATAGAGAGAAATATAATATAGAGAGTGAAATATAATATAGAGATTGAAATATAATATAGAGAGAAATATAATATAGAGAGTGAAATATAATATAGAGTGAAATCTAATATAGAGAGAAATATAATATAGAGATTGAAATATAATATAGAGAGAAATATAATATAGAGTGAAATATAATATAGAGAGAGAAATATAATATAGAGAATGAAATATAATATAGAGTGAAATATAATATAGAGAGTGAAATATAATATAGAGAGTGAAATATAATATAGAGAGAAATATAATATAGAGTGAAATATAATATAGAGAGAAATATGATAGAGAGTGAAATATAATATAGAGATTGAAATATAATATAGAGAGAAATATAATATAGAGAGTGAAATATAATATAGAGTGAAATATAATATAGAGAGAAATATAATATAGAGATTGAAATATAATATAGAGAGAAATATAATATAGAGTGAAATATAATATAGAGAGAGAAATATAATATAGAGAATGAAATATAATATAGAGTGAAATATAATATAGAGAGTGAAATATAATATAGAGAGTGAAATATAAAATAGAGTGAAATATAATGTAGAGATTGAAATATAATATAGAGAGAAATATAATATAGAGAGTGAAATATAATATCGAGTGAAATATAATATAGAGAGAAATATAATATAGAGAGTGAAATATAATATAGAGTGAAATATAATATAGAGATTGAAATATAATATAGAGAGAAATATAATATAGAGTGAAATATAATATAGAGAGAGAAATATAATATAGAGAGTGAAATATAATATAGAGAGTGAAATATAATATAGAGAGAAATATAATATAGAGAGTGAAATATAATATAGAGAGAAATATAATATAGAGTGAAATATAATATACAGGGAAATATAATATAGAGAGTGAAATATAATATAGAGAGAAATATAATGTAGAGAGTGAAATATAATATAGAGAGTGAAATATAATATAGAGAGTGAAATATAATATAGAGAGAAATATAATGTAGAGAGTGAAATATAATATAGAGAGTGAAATATAATATAGAGAGTGAAATATAATGTAGAGAGTGAAATATAATATAGAGAGCGAAATATAATATAGAGAGTAAAATATAATACAGTGCTGGAGGTGGGTTTATGGGTTACAGTGTGTACCTGAGCTGTGTCCCGGTGCTGGAGGTGGGTTTATGGGGTGCAGTGTGTGTACCCATGCTGTGCCCCTGTGCTGGAGGTGGGTTTATGGGGTTCAGTGCGTACCCGTGCTGTGCCCCTGTGCTGGAGGTGCGTTTATGGGGTACAGTGTGTGTACCCATGCTGTGCCCCTGTGCTGGAGGTGGGTTTATGGGGTACGGTGTGTACCCGTGCTGTGCCCCTGTGCTGGAGGTGGGTTTATGGGGAACAGTGTGTACCCGTGCTGTGCCCCTGTGCTGGAGGTGGGTTTATGGGGTACAGTGTGTACCCGTGCTGTGCCCCTGTGTTGGAGGTGGGTTTATGGGGTACAGTGTGTGTACCCGTGCTGTGCCCCTGTGCTGGAGGTGGGTTTATGGGGTACAGTGTGTACCCGTGCTGTGCCCCTGTGCTGGAGGTGGGTTTATGGGATACAGTGTGTACCCGTGCTGTGCCCCTGCGCTGGAGGTGGGTTTATGGGGTACAGTGTGCGTACCCGTGCTGTGCCCCTGTGCTGGAGGTGGGTTTATGGGGTACAGTGTGTACCCGTACTGTGCCCCTGTGCTGGAGGTGGGTTTATGGGGTACAGTGTGTACCCGTGCTGTGCCCCTGTGCTGGAGGTGGATTTATGGGGTACAGTGTGTACCCATGCTGTGCCCCTGTGCTGGAGGTGTGTTTATGGGGTACAGTGTGCGTACCCGTGCTGTGCCCCTGTGCTGGAGGTGGGTTTATGGGGTACAGTGTGTACCCGTACTGTGCCCCTGTGCTGGAGGTGGGTTTATGGGGTACAGTGTGTACCCGTGCTGTGCCCCTGTGCTGGAGGTGGGTTTATGGGGTACAGTGTGTACCCATGCTGTGCCCCTGTGCTGGAGGTGGGTTTATGGGGTACAGTGTGTACCCGTGCTGTGCCCCTGTGCTGGAGGTGGGTTTATGGGGTACAGTGTGTACCCGTGCTGTGCCCCTGTGCTGGAGTGGGTTTATGGGGTACAGTGTGTACCCGTGCTGTTCCCCTGTGCTGGAGGTGGGTATATGGGGTGCAGTGTGTACCCGTGCTGTGCCGCTGTGCTGGAGGTGGGTTTATGGGGTACAGTGTGTACCCATGCTGTGCCCCGGTGCTGGAGGTGGGTTTATTGGGGTACAGTGTGTACCCGTGCTGTGCCCCTGTGCTGGAGGTGGGTTTATGGGGTACAGTGTGTGTACCCGTGCTGTGCCCCTGTGCTGGAGGTGGGTTTATGGGGTACAGTGTGTACCCGTGCTGTGCCCCTGTGCTGGAGGTGGGTTTATGGGGTACAGTGTGTACCCGTGCTGTGCCCCTGTGCTGGAGGTGGGTTTATGGGGTACAGTGTGTACCCGTGCTGTGCCCCTGTGCTGGAGGTGGGTTTATGGGGTACAGTGTGTACCTGTGCTGTGCCCCTGTGCCGGAGGTGGGTTTATGGGGTACAGTGTGTACCCGTGCTGTGCCCCTGTGCTGGAGTGGGTTTATGGGATACAGTGTGTACCCGTGCTGTGCCCCTGTGCTGGAGTGGGTTTATGGGGTACAGTGTGTACCCGTGCTGTGCCCCTGTGCTGGAGTGGGTTTATGGGGTACAGTGTGTGTACCCGTGCTGTGCCCCTGTGCTGGAGTGGGTTTATGGGGTACAGTGTGTACCCGTGCTGTGCCCCTGTGCTGGACGTGGGTTTATGGGGTACAGTCTGTACCCGTGCTGTGCCCCTGTGCTGGAGGTGGGTTTATGGGGTACAGTGTGTACCCGTGCTGTGCCCCTGTGCTGGAGGTGGGGTTATGGGGTACAGTGTGTACCCGTGCTGTGCCGCTGCGCTGGAGGTGGGTTTATGGGGTACAGTGTGTACCCGTGCTGTGCCCCTGTGCTGGAGGTGGGTTTATGGGGTACAGTGTGTACCCGTGCTGTGCCCCTGTGCTGGAGGTGGGTTTATGGGGTACAGTGTGTACCCGTGCTGTGCCCCTGTGCTGGAGGTGGGTTTATGGGGTTCAGTGTGTACCCGTGCTGTGCCCCTGTGCTGGAGGTGGGTTTATGTGGTACAGTGTGTGTACCCGTGCTGTGCCCCTGTGCTGGAGGTGGTTTTATGGGGTACAGTGTGTACCCGTGCTGTGCCCCTGTGCTGGAGTTGTGTTTATGGGGTACAGTGTGTACCCGTGCTGTGTCCCTGTGCTCGAGGTGGGTTTATGGGGTACAGTGTGTACCCGTACTGTGCCCCTGTGCTGGAGGTGGGTTTATGGGGTACAGTGTGTACCCGTGTTGGAGGTGGGTTTATGGGGTACAGTGTGTACCCGTGCTGTGCCCCTGTGCTGGAGGTGGGTTTATGGGGTGCAGTGTGTACCCGTGCTGTGCCCCTGTGCTGGAGGTGGGTTTATGGGGTACAGTGTGTACCCGTGCTGTGCCCCTGTGCTGGAGGTGGGTTTATGTGGTACAGTGTGTACCCGTGCTGTGCCCCTGTGCTGGAGGTGGGTTTATGGGGTACAGTGTGTACCCATGCTGTTCCCCACTGCTGGAGGTGGGTTTATGGGGTACAGTGTGTACCCGTGCTGTGCCCCTGTGCTGGAGGTGGGTTTATGGGGTACAGTGTGTGTACCCGTGTTGGAGGTGGGTTTATGGGGTACAGTGTGTACCCGTACTGTGCCCCTGTGCTGGAGGTGGGTTTATGGGGTACAGTGTGTACCCGTGTTGGAGGTGGGTTTATGGGGTACAGTGTGTACCCGTGCTGTGCCCCTGTGCTGGAGGTGGGTTTATGGGGTACAGTGTGTACCCGTGCTGTGCCCCTGTGCTGGAGGTGGGTTTATGGGGTACAGTGTGTGTACCCGTGCTGTGCCCCTGTGCTGGAGGTGGGTTTATGGGGTGCAGTGTGTACCCGTGCTGTGCCCCTGTGCTGGAGGTGGGTTTATGGGGTACAGTGTGTACCCGTGCTGTGCCCCTGTGCTGGAGGTGGGTTTATGGGGTGCAGTGTGTACCCGTGCTGTGCCCCTGTGCTGGAGGTGGGTTTATGGGGTGCAGTGTGTACCCGTGCTGTGCCCCTGTGCTGGAGGTGGGTTTATGGGGTACAGTGTGTACCCGTGCTGTGCCCCTGTGCTGGAGGTGGGTTTATGGGGTACAGTGTGTACCTGTGCTGTGCCCCTGTGCTGGAGGTGGGTTTATGGGGTACAGTGTGTACCCGTGCTGTGCCCCTGTGCTGGAGGTGGGTTTATGGGGTACAGTGTGTGTAGCCGTGCTGTGCCCCTGTGCTGGAGGTGGGTTTATGGGGTACAGTGTGTACCCGTGCTGTGCCCCTGTGCTGGAGGTGGGTTTATGGGGTACAGTGTGTACCCGTGCTGTGCCCCTGTGCTGGAGGTGGGTTTATGGGGTACAGTGTGTACCCGTGCTGTGCCCCTGTGCTGGAGGTGGGTTTATGGGGTACAGTGTGTACCCGTGCTGTGCCCCTGTGCTGGAGGTGGGTTTATGGGGTACAGTGTGTGTACCCGTGCTGTGCCCCTGTGCTGGAGGTGGGTTTATGGGGTACAGTGTGTGTACCCGTGCTGTGCCCCTGTGCTGGAGGTGGGTTTATGGGGTACAGTGTGTACCCGTGCTGTGCCCCTGTGCTGGAGGTGGGTTTATGGGGTACAGTGTGTGTACCCGTGCTGTGCCCCTGTGCTGGAGGTGGGTTTATGGGGTACAGTGTGTACCCGTGCTGTGCCCCTGTGCTGGAGGTGGGTTTATGGGGTACAGTGTGTACCCGTGCTGTGCCCCTGTGCTGGAGGTGGGTTTATGGGGTACAGTGTGTGTACCCGTGCTGTGCCCCTGTGCTGGAGGTGGGTTTATGGGGTACAGTGTGTACCCGTGCTGTGCCCCTGTGCTGGAGGTGGGTTTATGGGGTACAGTGTGTACCCGTGCTGTGCCCCTGCGCTGGAGGTGGGTTTATGGGGTACAGTGTGTGTACCCGTGCTGTGCCCCTGCGCTGGAGGTGGGTTTATGGGGTACAGTGTGTACCCGTGCTGGGCCCCTGCGCTGGAGGTGGGTTTATGGGGTACAGTGTGTGTACCCGTGCTGTGCCCCTGCGCTGGAGGTGTGTTTATGGGGTACAGTGTGTACCCGTGCTGTGCCCCTGCGCTGGAGGTGTGTTTATGGGGTACAGTGTGTACCCGTGCTGTGCCCCTGTGCTGGAGGTGGGTTTATGGGGTACAGTGTGTACCCGTGCTGTGCCCCTGTGCTGGAGGTGTGTTTATGGGGTACAGTGTGTACCCGTGCTGTGCCCCTGTGCTGGAGGTGGGTTTATGGGGTACAGTGTGTACCCGTGCTGTGCCCCTGTGCTGGAGGTGGGTTTATGGGGTGCAACCACTCATTGTGAGAAACACTCCGTGCTTCAATGAGCCTCCGAATAAAGGTATTTCTGCCAATGTCTCTCCTCAGTATTTTAAACTGGTGACCTCCCATCACTGACTCTCCCCCCACCCCAGTGACCAGTGGTCTTTCCTTATTCACTCTCTCAAAACTGTTCACAATTTTGAAAATCTCGATATCTCCTCAGCCCGTCTCAGCTCCAGGATCTCAAGTCTCCGCTCATACCCGATAATTTCACATCTCTGGCAGCAAAGACTGAGTGCAAGGCACAATTGCATTGACGAGCCCTCATTTATTTAATTACACCCGCAATAATCCCATGATTAATCAATCACAAGGTGGAGTATTAGTTACAGTAAAACTAATCAAGAGTCTAAGTGATAAACACAACAGTAATTTACTGTTACACAATATCTCATGCACCAAAGGTTTGTCAAGCAACATTGCACCAAAATGACAATTACTATCCAAGATTGTGTGTCAGCTCAGCTGACTGGGTCTCACTCTCTTGCCTGAGTCCGAAGGTCATGGGGTTCGAGCCCCCACTCCAGAAACTTGAGCCCCAAAATCCCGGCCAATTCTCCCTGTGCAGCACTGAGGGAACGCTGCACTGTCGGAGGGTCAGTACTGAGGGAGCGCCGCACTGTCGGAGGGTCAGTACTGAGGGAGCGCCGCACTGTCGGAGGGTCGGTACTGAGGGAGCGCCGCACTGTCGGAGGGTCAGTACTGAGGGAGCGCCGCACTGTCGGAGGGTCAGTACCGAGGGAGCGCTGCACTGTCGGAGGGTCAGTACCGAGGGAGCGCCGCACTGTCGGAGGGTCAGTACTGAGGGAGCGCCGCACTGTCGGAGGGTCAGTACTGAGGGAGCACCGCACTGTCGGAGGGTCAGTACTGAGGGAGCGCTGCACTGTCGGAGGGTCAGTACTGAGGGAGCGCCGCACTGTCGGAGGGTCGGTACTGAGGGAGCGCCGCACTGTCGGAGGGCCAGTATTGAGGGAGCGCTGCACTGTCGGAGGGTCAGTACTGAGGGAGCGCTGCACTGTTGGAGAGTCAGTACTGAGGGAGTCCTGCACTGTCGGAGGGTCAGTACTGAGGGAGCGCTGCACTGTCGGAGAGTCAGTACTGAGGGAGCGCCGCACTGTTGGAGGGTCAGTACTGAGGGAGCGCTGCACTGTCGGAGAGTCAGTACTGAGGGAGCGCTGCACTGTCGGAGGGTCAGTACCAAGGGAGCGCTGCACTGTCGGAGGGGCAGTACTGAGGGAGCGCCACACTGTCGGAGGGTCAGTACTGAGGGAGCGCCGCACTGTCGGAGGGTCAGTACTGAGGGAGCGCCGCACTGTCGGAGGGTCAGTACTGAGGGAGCGCTGCACTGTCGGAGGGTCAGTGCTGAGGGAGTGCTGCACTGTCGGAGGGTCAGTACTGAGGGAGTCCTGCACTGTTGGAGGGTCAGTACTGAGGGAGTCCTGCACTGTTGGAGGGTCAGTACTGAGGGAGTCCTGCACTGTTGGAGGGTCAGTACTGAGGGAGTCCTGCACTGTTGGAGGTTCCATCTTTCAGATGAGACGTTAAACCGAGGACCCGTCTGCCCTTTCATGTGGATGTTAAAGATCCCATGGCCATTATTAGAAGAAGCTGCATTTAAAGTAGATAAATCACCCGGTCCGGTTGCTGAGGGAAGCAAGGGTGGAAATTGCGGAGGGACTGGCCATAATCTTCCAAACATCCTTAGATACAGGGGTGGTGCCAGAGGACTGGAGAATTGCAAATGTTACACCTTTGTTCAAAAAAAGGTGTAAGGATAAACCCAGCAACTACAGGCCAGTCAGTTTAACCTCAGTGGTGGGGAAACTTTTAGAAACGATAATCCAGGACAGAATTAACAGTCACTTGGACGAGTGTGGATTGATCGGGGAAAGTCAGCACGGATTTGTTAAAGGCAAATCGTGTTTAACTAACCTGATAGTGTTTTTGATGAGGTAACAGAGAGGGTCGATGAGGGCAATGCGGTGGATGTGGTGTATATGGACTTTCAAAAGGTGTTTGATAAAGTGCCGCACGGTCGGCTTATCATCAAGATTGCAGCCCATGGAATAAAGGGGGCAGTAGCAACATGGATACAGAATTGGCTAAGGGACAGGAAACAGAGAGTAGTGGTGAACGGTTGTTTTTCGGACTGGAGGGAGGTATACTGTGGTGTTCCCCGGGGGTCGGTGCTGGGACCACTGCTTTTCTTGATATATATTAATGACTTGGACCTGGGTGTATGGGGCACAATTTCAAAATTTGCAGATGACACAAAACTTGGAAGGGAAGTAAACAGTGAGGAGGATAGTGATAGACTTCAAAAGGACAAAAATACTGTGGGGGAGGAATTCCTGGAGTGTGTACGTGATGGTTTTCTAGACCAATACGTTGAGGAACCAACTAGAGATCAGGTGATCCTAGACTGGGTATTGTGCAATGAGAAAGGATGAATTAACAATCTTGTTGGGCGGGGTCCCTTAGGGAAGAGCAACTGTAACATGACAGAATTCCTCATTAAGATGCAGAGTGAAGTAGTCCAATCCGAAACTAGGGTCCTGAATCTCAATAAAGGAAATTACAAAAGTATGAGGTGTGAGTTGGCTATGATAGATTGGGGAACTTTACTAAAAGGGATGACGGTGGATCGGCAATGGCTAATATTTAAAGAATGTGTGCAGGAATTACAACAATTATTCATTCCTGTCTGGCACAAAAATAAAACAGGAAAGGTGGCTCAACCGTGGCTTACAAAAGAAATTAGGGATAGTATTAGATCCAAAGAGGAGACATATAAAATTGCCAGAAAAAGCCTGAGGATTGGGAGCAGTTCAGAATTCAACAAAGGAGGACAAATAAGAACATAAGAAATAGGAGCAGGAGTAGGCCAATCGGCCCCTCGAGCCTGCTCCGCCATTCAATAAGATCATGGCTGATCTGATCCTAACCTCAAATCTAAATTCATGTCCAATTTCCTGCCCGCTCCCCGTAACCCCTAATTCCCTTTACTTCTAGGAAACTGTCTATTTCTGTTTTAAATTTATTTAATGATGTAGCTTCCACAGCTTCCTGGGGCAGCAAATTCCACAGACCTACCACCCTCTGAGTGAAGAAGTTTCTCCTCATCTCAGTTTTGAAAGAGCAGCCCCTTATTCTAAGATTATGCCCCCTCGTTCTAGTTTCACCCATCCTTGGGAACATCCTTACTGCATCCACCCGATCAAGCCCCTTCACAATCTTATATGTTTCAATAAGATCGCCTCTCATTCTTCTGAACTCCAATGAGTAGAGTCCCAATCTACTCAACCTCTCCTCATATGTCCACCCCCTCATCCCCGGGAAAGAGATTGATTAAGAGGGGAAAAATAGAGTATGAGAGTAAACTAGCAGGGAACATAAAAACTGAATGTAAAAGCTTCTATAAATATGTCAAGAGAAAAAGATTAGTGAAGACAAATGTAATGGGGGAAATTATAATGGGGAACAAAGAAATGGCAGAACAATTAAACACATGCTTTGGTTCTGTCTTCACAAAGGAGGACACAAATAACCTGCCAGAAATGTTAAGGAACCAAGGGTCTAGTGAGAGGGAGGAACTGAAGGAAACCAGTATTAGTAAAAAAATAGTGCAAGGGAAATTAATGGGGCTAAAGGCTGACAAATCCCCAGGGCCTGATAATCTACATCCCAGAGTACTAAAGGAAGTGGCCCTGGAAATAGTGGATGCATTGGTGATCATCTTCCAAAATTCTATAGACTCTGGAACAGTTCCTACAGATTGGAGGGTGGCAAATGTAACCCCACTATTTAAAAAAGGAGGGAGAGAAAAAACAGGGAATTACAGACCAGTTAGCCTAACATCAGTAGTGGGGAAAATGCTGGAGTCTATTATAAAAGATGTGATAACAGAACAGGATTGGACAAAGTCAGCATGGGTTTATAAAAGGGAAATCATGCTTAACAAATCTACTGGAGATTTTCGAGGGTGTAACTAGTAGAATAGATAGGGGAGAACCAGTGGATGTGGTGTATTTGGATTTTCAGAAGGCTTTTGATAAGGTCCCACACAAGAGGTTAGTGTGCAAAATTAAAGCACATGGGATTGGGGGGAATATACTGGCATGGATTGAGAATTGGTTGACAGACAGGAAACAGAGAGTGGGAATAAACGGGTCTTTTTCCGGGTGGCAGGCAGTGACTAGTGGGGTACCGCAGGGATCAGTGCTTGGGCCCCAGCTATTCACAATATATATCAATGATTTGGATGAGGGAACTAAATGTAACATTTCCAAGTTTGCAGATGACACAAAGCTGGGGTGGAATGTGAGCTGTGAGGAGGATGCAAAGAGGCTCCAATGTGATTTAGACAAGTTGGGTGAGTGGGCAAGAACATGGCAGATGTAGTATAACATGGATAAATGTGAGGTTATCCACTTTGGTTGTAAAAACAGAAAGACAGATTATTATCTGAATGGTGATAGATTGGGAAAAGGGGAGGTGCAACGAGACCTGGGTGTCCTTGTACACCAGTCGCTGAAAGCGAGCATTCAGGTGCAGCAAGCGGTTAGGAAGGCGAATGGTATGTTGGCCTTCATTGCAAGAGGATTTGAGTACAGGAGCAGGGATGTCTTACTGCAGTTGTACAGGGCCTTGGTGAGACCACATCTGGAGTATTGTGTGCAGTTTTGGTCTCCTTATCTGAGGAAGGATGTCCTTGCCATGGAGGGAGTGCAACAAAGGTTTACAAGACTGATTCCTGGGATGGCAGGACTGATGTATGAGGAGAGATTGGGTCGACTAGGCCTATATTCACTCGAGTTTAGAAGAATGAGAGGTGATCTCATCGAAACATATAAAAATCTAACAGGACTAGACAGACTAGATGCAGGGAGGATGTTCCCGATGGCTGGGGAGTCCAGAACCAGGGGTCACAGTCTCAGGATACGGGGTATGCCATTTAGAACCGAGATGAGGAGAAATTTCTTCACTCAGAGGGTGGTCAACCTGTGGAATTCTCTACCACAGAAGGCAGTGGAGGCCAAGTCATTAGATGTATTCAAGAACGAGATAGATATATTTCTTAATGCTAAAGGGATCAAGGGATAGGGGGAAAAAGCAGGAACAGGGTACTGAGTTAGACGATCAGCCATGATCATTTTGAATGGCGGAGCAGGCCCGAAGGGCCGAATGGCCTACTCTTGCTCCTATTTTCTATGTTTCTATGACAAAGACAGGCTGGTGGAATGGGCAGACACTTGGCAGATGAAATTTAATGCAGAAAAATAGGAAGAATGAGGGGAGGCAATATAAATTAGAGGGCACAACTCTAAAAGGGGTACAGGAACAGAGAGATCTGGGGGTATATGTGCACATATCATTGAAGGTGGCAGGGCAGGTTGGGAAAGTGGTTAAAAAAGCAAACGGGATCCTGGGCTTTATAAATAGAGGTGTAGAGTACAAAAGTATGGAAGTCAATTTGAATGTTTATAAAACACTGGTTTGGCCACAACTGGAGTATTGTGTCCAGTTCTGGGCACCGCACTTTAGGAAAGATGTGAAGGCCTTAGAGAGGGTGCAGAAGAGATTTACTCGAATGATTCCAGGGATGAGGGATTTTAGTTATGTGTATAGGCTGGAGAAGCTGGGGTTGTTCTCCTTGGAACAGAGACGGTTGCGAGGAGATTTGACAGAGGTGTTCAAAATCATGAAGGGTCTAGACAGAGTAGATAGAAACTAAAATACTAGTATCAGTAATGGTGGCCATGAAACTACCAGATTGTCGAAAAAACCCATCTGGTTCACTAATGTCCTTTAGGGAAGGAAACCTGCCGTCCTTACCCGGTCTGGCCTATGTGTGACTCCAGACCCACAGCAATGTGGTTGATTCTTAATCGCCCTCTGAAATGGCCGAGCAAGCCACTCAGTTGTAAAATCTCGCTAAAAAAAGTCACAATAAGAATAAAACCGGACGGACCACCCGGCATTGGACCACTAGGCACCGGACACGACAACGGCAAAACACCAAGCCCAGTCGACCCTGCAAAGTCCTCCTCACTAACATCTGGGGACTTGTGCCAAAATTGGGAGAGCTGTCCCACAGACTAGTCAAGCAACAGCCTGACATAGCCATACTCACAGAATCATATCTTTCAGCCAATGTCCCAGAATCTTCTATCATCATCCCTGGGTATGTCCTGTCCCACCGGCAGGACAGACCCACCAGAGGTGGCGGTACATTGATATACAGTCAGGAGGGAGTGGCCCTGGGAGTCCTCAACATTGACTCTGGACCCCATGAAATCTCATGGCATCAGGTCAAACACGGGCAAGGAAACCTCCTGCTGATTACCACCTACCGTCCTCCCTCAGCTGATGAATCAGTCCTCCTCCATGTTGAACACCACTTGGAGGAAGCACTGAGGGTAGCAAGGGCACAAAATGTACTCTGGGTGGGGGACTTCAATGTCCATCACCAAGAGTGGCTCGGTAGCACCACTACTGACCGAGCTGGCCGAGTCCTAAAGGACATAGCTGCCAAACTGGGCCTGCGGCAGGTGGTGAGCGAACCAACACGAGAGAAAAACTTACTTGACCTCGTCCTCACAAATCTACCTGTCGCAGATGCCTCTGTCCATGACAGTATTGGTAGGAGTGACCACCGCACAGTCCTCGTGGAGATGAAGTCCCGTCTTCGCACTGAGTACACCATCCAACGTGTTGTGTGGCACTATCACCGTGCTAAATGGGATAGATTCAGAACAGATCTAGCAGCTCAAAACTGGGCATCCATGAGGCGCTGTGGGCCATCAGCAGCAGCAGAATTGTATTCCAGCACAATCTGTAACCTCATGGCCTGGCATATTCCTCACTCTACCATTACCAACAAACCAGGGGATCAACCCTGGTTCAATGAGGAGTGTAGAAGAGCATGCCAGGAGCAGCATCAGGCTGAGGTGCCAACCTGGTGAAGCTACAACTCAGGACTACATGCATGCTAAACAGCGGAAGCAACATGCTATAGACAGAGCTAAGCGATTCCACATCCAACGGATCAGATCAAAGCTCTGCAGTCCTGCCACATCCAGTCGTGAATGGTGGTGGACAATTAAACAACTAACGGGAGGAGAAGGCTCTGTAAACATCCCCATCCTCAATGATGGCGGAGTCCAGCACGTGAGTGCAAAAGACAAGGCTGAAGCGTTTGCAACCATCTTCAGCCAGAAGTGCCGAGTGGATGATCCATCTCGGCCTCCTCCCGATATCCCCACCATCACAGAAGCCAGTCTTCAGCCAATTCGATTCACTCCATGTGATATCAAGAAACAGCTGAGTGCACTGGATACAGCAAAGGCTATGGGCCCCGACAACATCCCGGCTGTAGTGCTGAAGACTTGTGCTCCAGAACTAGCTGGGCCTCTAACCAAGCTGTTCCAGTACAGCTACAACACTGGCATCTACCCCACAATGTGGAAAATTGCCCAGGTATGTCCTGTCCACAAAAAGCAGGACAAATCCAATCCGGCCAATTACCGCCCCATCAGTCTACTCTCAATCATCAGCAAAGTGATGGAAGGTGTCGTCGACAGTGCTATCAAGCGGCACTTACTCACCAATAACCTGCTCACCGATGCTCAGTTTGGGTTCCATCAGGACCACTCGGCTCCAGACCTCATTGCAGCCTTGGTCCAAACATGGACAAAAGAGCTGAATTCCAGAGGTGAGGTGAGAGTGACTGCCCTTGACATCAAGGCAGCATTTGACCGAGTGTGGCACCAAGGAGCCCTAGTAAAATTGGAATCAATGGGAATCAGGGGGAAAACTCTCCAGTGGCTGGAGTCATACCTAGCACAAAGGAAGATGGTAGTGGTTGTTGGAGGCCAAGCATCTCAGCCCCAGGGCATTGCTGCAGGAGTTCCTCAGGGCAGTGTCCTAGGCCCAACCATCTTCAGCTGCTTGATCAATGATCTTCCCTCCATCATAAGGTCAGAAATGGGGATGTTCGCTGATTATTGCACAGTGTTCAGTTGCATTCACAACCCCTCAGATAATGAAGCAGTCCGTGCCCGCATGCAGCAAGACCTGGACAACATCCAGGCTTGGGCTCATAAGTGGCAAGTAACATTCGCGCCAGACAAGTGCCAGGCAATGACCATCTCCAACAAGAGAGAGTCTAACCACCTCCCCTTGACATTCAATGGCATTACCATCGCCGAATCCCCCACCATCAACATCCTGGTGGTCACCATTGACCAGAAACTCAATTGGACAAGCCATATAAATACTGTGGCTACAAGAGCAGGTCAGAGGCTGGGTATTCTGTGGTGAGTGACTCACCTCCTGACTCCCCAAAGCCTTTCCACCATCTACAAGGCACAAGTCAGGAGTGTGATGGAATACTCTCCACTTGCCTGGATGAGTGCAGCTCGAACAACACTCAAGAAGCTCGACACCATCCAGGACAAAGCAGCCCGCTTGATTGGCACCCCATCCACCACCCTAAACATTCACTCCCTTCAGCACCTCCCAAACCCACGACCTCCACCACCTAGAAGGACAAGAGCAGCAGGCACATGGGAACAACACCACCTGCACGTTCCCCTCCAAGTCACACACCCTCCCGACTTGGAAATATATCGCCGTTCCTTCATCGTTGCTGGGTCAAAATCCTGGAACTCCCTTCCTAACAGCACTGTGGGAGAACCTTCACCACACGGACTGCAGCAGTTCAAGAAGGCGGCTCACCACCACCTTCTCAAGGGCAATTAGGGATGGGCAATAAATGCCGGCCTCGCCAGCGGCGCCCACATCCCGTGAACGAATAAATTTTTAAAAAACTGTTCCCATTGGTGGAAGGGTCAAGAACCAGAGGACACAGATTTAAGGTGATTGGCAAAAGAACCAAAGGTGAGATGAGGAAAATCTTTTTTCCCCAGCGAGTGGTTAGGATCTGGAATGCACTGCCCGAGGCAGATTCAATCATGGCCTTCAAAAGGGAACTGGATAAGTACTTGAGAGGAAAAATATTGCAGGGCTACGGGGAAAGGGCGGGGCAGTGGGACTAGCTGGATTGCTCTTACATAGAGCCAGTGCGGCCTTGATGGGCCAAATGGCCTCCTTCCGTGCTGTAACCTTTCTATGATTCTGTGATAAGAATAGGGGAGTTCTCCCCGGTGTCCGATTGGAGTCAGACATCTGGCTCTGGACAGGCAGCAGTGGAAGAAATGGGTTGTCTCATGTCTCACGGGGCATAGGAGACTTCAATTAACTAACTAGATAAAATAAAGAACCAGATAATCTTATTTATTTCACATGTTTACACATTGTGGAGCCTTTAATGAGATCAAGACTGGAACAGCATTCCTCAGAAGCAGCGAGATGTCTCAAAGCACCTCTCATTAAGGAAAGAAGCACAGTGGGTGCCAAGCAGAAACGAAAGGTGCAGCATGTTGGTGTAGAGGGTCAGAGGCACAGATGAAGAGAACGGTTTCAGGGAGGTTCTTGAGAGCAGAAGGGAGTGGCAGGGCAGAGGGAGTGACCTGAGTCCGGAATTTCAGAGAGCAGGGGCGCAGTGGTTTTCAATAGACATGCCTTTATGCATGTAGTCATTCAATTTCTGCAGAGTGGGAGCTGTAATCTAGATTATTTTGTGCTTGTAATACGGCCACCGTTGCTGCAGTTTAATTAGAACCCTCCTGGTGCAATGGTGCTGCAAGATTGCTGATCCTTTGCTCTGCACATTGAGCGGTTAGTCGGGCATCAGAATCATGATCCCAACAATCCTCGATAGTTTCCAACACTCCCTGTAAATAAAACAAAAAACAATCACTGGCTGTTCTCCCATGGGCAGTCACCGCTGAAACACTACGGTCAATCAGCAAACAAGATTACACACTAAAGACACAGGCATTCAGATCACATGAATTTACACACAGTCAAACACAAAACACTGCAGAGGCTGGAAATCTGAAATAAAAACAGAAAATGCAGGAAATACTCAGCAAGTGAGGCAGCGTCTGTGGAGAAAGAAACAGAGTTAACGTTTCAGGTCGATGACCCTTCGTCAGAACTGGAAGAGGTTGAAGATTAAACAGTTTTTAAGGAAGTACAGAGCCAGGGAATGAGGGGAGAGGGGAGGGGAGAACAAAAGGGAAGGTCTGTGATAGGGTGGGGGGCAGGAGTGATTAAATGGCAAAAGGGGATGATGGTGCAAGGCAAGGAAGGTGGTAATGGGACAAGTAAAGAAACAAAAGATGGGTCCAGAGGAGGTGTAAATGGCAGCAGTAGAACCATTACCAGCAGCTGCTGTCCAAAAATTGGGAGCCATGGTTCTGATCTGAAGTTATTGAAATCAGTGTTGAGTCCTGAAGGTTGTAAAGTGCCTAATGGAAAGATGAGGTGCTGTTCCTCGAACTTCATTGGAACAGTGTAAGAGGCCGAGGACGGAGAGATGGGAGTGGGACGGGGAATTAAAATGGCAAGTGACCGGCAGGTGGGGGGTCACACTTGTGGACTGAGCAGAGCGATCTCCCAGTCTGCGTTTGGTCTCCCCAGTGTGGAGGAGACCGCAGTGTGTGCAGTGAATAACGTTGATTAATCTAAACAAGTACAAGTAACAGTTTCACCTCCTTCTTTGCTTTGTTCCAATGAAGCTCAACGGAGGCTCGAGGAAAAGCACCTCATCTTTCGATACTGTGGGGACTCAGGTCACTAGCTCATACCGTGGATACTCGGGTCACTAACTCATACCGTGGATACTCGGGTCACTAACTCATACCGTGGATACTCGGGTCACTAACTCATACCGTGGATACTCGGGACACTAGCTCATACCGTGGATACTCAGGTCACTAACTCATACCGTGGATACTCAGGTCACTAACTCATAACGTGGATACTCAGGTCACTAGGTCATACCATGGATACTCAGGTCTCTAACTCATACCGTGGATACTCGGGTCACTACCTCATACCGTGGATACTCGGGTCACTAACTCATACCGTGGATACTCGGGTCACTAACTCATACCGTGGATACTCGGGACACTAACTCATACCGTGGATACTCGGGACACTAACTCATACCGTGGATACTCAGGTCACTAACTCATAACGTGGATACTCAGGTCACTAGGTCATACCATGGATACTCAGGTCTCTAACTCATACCGTGGATACTCGAGTCACTAGCTCATACCGTGGATACTCAGGTCACCAACTCATACCGTGGATACTCGGGTCACCAACTCATACCGTGGATACTCAGGTCACTAACTCATAACGTGGATACTCAGGTCACAAGGTCATACCGTGGATACTCAGGTCTCTAACTCATACCGTGGATACTCGGGTCACTAGCTCATACCGTGGATACTCGGGTCACTAACTCATACCGTGGATACTCGGGTCACTAGCTCATACCGTGGATACTCGGGTCACTAACACACTTCGTGGATACTCAGGTCTCTAACTCATACCGTGGATACTCGGGTCACTAGCTCATACCGTGGATACTCGGGTCACTAACTCATACCGTGGATACTCGGGACACTAGCTCATACCGTGGAGACTCGGGTCACTACCTCATACCGTGGATACTCGGGTCTCTAACTCATACCGTGGATACTCGGGTCACTAACTCATACCGTGGATACTCGGGTCACTAACTCATACCGTGGATACTCGGGTCACGAACTCGTACCGTGGATACTCAGGTCACTAACTCATACCGTGGATACTCAGGTCACTAACTCATACCGTGGATACTCAGGTCACTAACTCATAACGTGGATACTCAGGTCACTAGGTCATACCATGGATACTCAGGTCTCTAACTCATACCGTGGATACTCGAGTCACTAGCTCATACCGTGGATACTCGGGTCAGTAGCTCATACCGTGGATACTCGGGTCACTAACTCATACCGTGGATACTCGGGTCACTAGCTCATACCGTGGATACTCAGGTCAGTAGCTCATACCGTGGTTACTCGGGTCACTAACTCATACCGTGGATACTCGGGTCACTAGCTCATACCGTGGATACTCGGGTCACTAACACACTCCGTGGATACTCGGGTCACTAGCTCATACTGTGGATACTCGGGTCACTAGCTCATACCGTGGATACTCGGGTCAGTAGCTCATACCGTGGATACTCGGGTCACTAGCTCATACCGTGGATACTCAGGTCACTAACTCATAACGTGGATACTCAGGTCACTAGGTCATACCATGGATACTCAGGTCTCTAACTCATACCGTGGATACTCGAGTCACTAGCTCATACCGTGGATACTCGGGTCAGCAGCTCATACCGTGGATACTCGGGTCACTAACTCATACCGTGGATACTCGGGTCACTAACTCATACTGTGGATACTCGGGTCAGTAGCTCATACCGTGGATACTCGGGTCACTAACTCATACCGTGGATACTCGGGTCACTAGCTCATACTGTGGATACTCGGGTCACTAACACACTCCGTGGATACTCGGGTCACTAGCTCATACTGTGGATACTCGGGTCACTAGCTCATACCGTGGATACTCGGGTCACTAACTCATACCGTGGATACTCGGGTCACGAGCTCAAACCGTGGATACTCGGGTCACTAGCTCATACCGTGGATACTCAACTCACTAGCTCATACCGTGGATACTCGGGTCACTAACTCATACCGTGGATACTCGGGTCACTAGCTCATACCGTGGATACTCGGGTCATTGGTCATACCGTGGATACTCGGGTCACTAACTCATACCGTGGATACTCGGGTCAGTAGCTCATACCGTGGATACTCGGGTCACTAGCTCATACCGTGGATACTCAAGTCACTAGCTCATACCGTGGATACTCGGGTCACTAACTCATACCGTGGATACTCGGGTCACTAGCTCATACCGTGGATACTCGGGTCAGTAGCTCATACCGTGGATACTCGGGTCACTAGCTCATACCGTGGATACTCAGGTCTCTAACTCATACCGTGGATACTCGGGTCACTAACTCATACCGTGGATACTCGGGTCACTAGCTTATACCGTGGATACTCGGGTCACTAGCTCATACTGTGGATACTCGGGTCACTAACTCATACCGTGGATACTCGGGTCACTAACTCATACCGTGGATACTCGGGTCACTAACTCATACCGTGGATACTCGGGTCACTAACTCATACCGTGGATACTCGGGTCTCTAACTCATACCGTGGATACTCGGGTCTCTAACACACTCCGTGGATACTCGGGTCTCTAACTCACTCCGTGGATACTCGGGTCTCTAACACACTCCGTGGATACTCAGGTCTCTAACTCATACCGTGGATACTCGGGTCACTAACTCATACCGTGGATACTCAGGTCTCTAACTCACTCCGTGGATACTCGGGTCACTAACACACTCCGTGGATACTCGGGTCTCTAACTCACTCCGTGGATACTCGGGTCTCTAACACACTCCGTGGATACTCCGGTCTCTAACTCATACCGTGGATACTCGGGTCTCTAACACACACCGTGGATACTCGGGTCTCTAACACACTCCGTGGATACTCGGGTCTCTAACACACTCCGTGGATACTCGGGTCACTAACACACTCCGTGGATACTCGGGTCACTAACATACTCCGTGGATACTCGGGTCACTAACACACTCCGTGGATACTCGGGTCACTAACTCATACCGTGGATACTCGGGTCTCTAACTCACTCCATGGATACTCGGGTCACTAACATACTCCGTGGATACTCGGGTCTCTAACACACTCCGTGGATACTCGGGTCTCTAACACACTCCGTGGATACTCGGGTCACTAACACACTCCGTGGATACTCGGGTCTCTAACACACTCCGTGGATACTCGGGTCACTAACTCATACCGTGGATACTCGGGTCTCTAACTCATACCGTGGATACTCGGGTCTCTAACTCATACCGTGGATACTCGGGTCTCTAACATACTCCATGGATACTCGGGTCACTAACTCATACCGTGGATACTCGGGTCTCTAACATACTCCGTGGATACGCGGGTCACTAACTCATACTGTGGATACTCGGGTCTCTAACATACTCCGTGGATACTCGGGTCACTAACTCACTCCGTGGATACTCGGGTCACTAACACACTCCGTGGATACTCGGGTCACTAACGCACTCCGTGGATACTCGGGTCACTAACACACTCCGTGGATACTCGGGTCTCTAACACACTCCGAGGATACTCGGGTCTCGAACATACTCCGTGGATACTCGGGTCTCTAACATACTCCGTGGATACTCGGGTCTCTAACACACTCCATGGATACTCGGGTCTCTAATTCATACCGTGGATACTCGGGTCTCTAACACACTCCGTGGATACTCGGGTCACTAACACACTCCGTGGATACTCGGGTCTCTAACACACTCCGTGGATACTCGGGTCTCGAACACACTCCGTGGATACTCGGATCACTAACACACTCCGTGGATACTCGGGTCTCTAACACACTCCGTGGATACTCGGGTCTCTAACACACTCCGTGGATACTCGGGTCTCTAACTCACTCCGTGGATACTCGGGTCTCTAACTCACTCCGTGGATACTCGGGTCTCTAACTCACTCCGTGGATACTCGGGTCTCTAACACACTCCGTGGATACTCGGGTCTCTAACACACTCCGTGGATACTCAGGTCTCTAGTTCATACCGTGGATACTCGGGTCTCTAACACACTCCGTGGATACTCGGGTCACTAACACACTCCGTGGATACTCGGGTCACTAACACACTCCGTGGATACTCGGGTCTCTAACACACTCCGTGGATACTCGGGTCACTAACACACTCCGTGGATACTCGGGTCACTAGCTCATACCGTGGATACTCGGGTCTCAAACTCATACCGTGGATACTCGGGTCTCTAACACACTCCGTGGATACTCGGGTCACTAACACACTCCGTGGATACTCGGGTCTCTAACTCATACCGTGGATACTCGGGTCACTAACACACTCCGTGGATACTCGGGTCTCTAACACACTCCGTGGATACTCGGGTCACGAACACACTCCGTGGATACTCGGGTCTCTAACACACTCCGTGGATACTCGGGTCACTAACTCACTCCGTGGATACTCGGGTCACTAACACACTCCGTGGATACTCGGGTCACTAACACACTCCGTGGATACTCAGGTCACTAACTCATACCGTGGATACTCGGGTCACTAACACACTCCGTGGATACTCGGGTCTCTAACTCACTCCGTGGATACTCGGGTCTCGAACACACTCCGTGGATACTCGGGTCTCTAACACACTCCGTGGATACTCGGGTCTCTAACACACTCCGTGGATACTCGGGTCACTAACTCATTCCGTGGATACTCAGGTCTCTAACACACTCCATGGATACTCGGGTCTCTAACTCATACCGTGGATACTCGGGTCTCTAACACACTCCGTGGATACTCGGGTCACGAACTCATACCGTGGATACTCGAGTCTCTAACACACTCCGTGGATACTCGGGTCTCAAACACACTCCGTGGATACTCGGGTCTCTAACACACTCCGTGGATACTCGGGTCACTGGCTCATACCGTGGATACTCGGGTCTCTAACTCACACCGTGGATACTCGGGTCTCTAACACACTACGTGGATACTCGGGTCTCTAACATACTCCGTGGATACTCGGGTCACTAACTCATACCGTGGATACTCGGGTCTCTCATACACTCCGTGGATACTCGGGTCTCTAACACACTCCGTGGATACTCGGGTCTCTAACACACTCCGTGGATACTCGGGTCTCAAACACACTCCGTGGATACTCGGGTCACTAACTCATACCGTGGATACTCGGGTCTCTAACTCATACCGTGGATACTCGGGTCTCTCATACACTCCGTGGATACTCGGGTCTCTAACACACTCCGTGGATACTCGGGTCTCTAACACACTCCGTGGATACTCGGGTCACTAACTCACTCCGTGGATACTCGGGTCTCTAACACACTCCGTGGATACTCGGGTCTCTAACACACTCCGTGGATACTCGGGTCACTAACACACTACGTGGATACTCGGGTCTCTAACACACTCCGTGGATACTCGGGTCACTAACACACTACGTGGATACGCGGGTCTCTAACACACTCCGTGGATACTCGGGTCTCTAACTCATACCGTGGATACTCGGGTCTCCAACACACTCCGTGGATACTCGGGTCTCTAACTCATACCGTGGATACTCGGGTCTCTGACTCATACCGTGGATACTCGGGTCACTAACACACTCTGTGGATACTCGGGTCTCTAACTCACTCCGTGGATACTCGGGTCTCTAACACACTCCGTGGATACTCGGGTCACGAACACACTCCGTGGATACTCGGGTCACGAACACACTCCGTGGATACTCGGGTCACTAACACACTCCGTGGATACTCGGGTCACTAACACACTCCGTGGATACTCGGGTCACTAACGCACTCCGTGGATACTCGGGTCACTAGCTCATACCGTGGATACTCGGGTCTCTAACTCATACCGTGGATACTCGGGTCTCTAACACACTCCGTGGATACTCGGGTCACGAACACACTCCGTGGATACTCGGGTCACGAACACACTCCGTGGATACTCGGGTCACCAGCTCATACCGTGGATACTCGGGTCTCTAACTCATACCGTGGATACTCGGGTCTCTAACACACTCCGTGGATACTCGGGTCACTAACACACTCCGTGGATACTCGGGTCTCTAACTCATACCGTGGATACTCAGGTCACTAACACACTCCGTGGATACTCGGGTCTCTAACACACTCCGTGGATACTCGGGTCACGAACACACTCCGTGGATACTCGGGTCACTAACTCACTCCGTGGATACTCGGGTCTCTAACACACTCCGTGGATACTCGGGTCACTAACTCACTCCGTGGATACTCGGGTCACTAACACACTCCGTGGATACTCGGGTCACTAACACACTCCGTGGATACTCAGGTCACTAACTCATACCGTGGATACTCGGGTCACTAACACACTCCGTGGATACTCGGGTCTCTAACTCACTCCGTGGATACTCGGGTCTCGAACACACTCCGTGGATACTCGGGTCTCTAACTCACTCCGTGGATACTCGGGTCTCTAACACACTCCGTGGATACTCGGGTCACTAACTCATTCCGTGGATACTCGGGTCTCTAACACACTCCGTGGATACTCGGGTCTCTAACACACTCCATGGATACTCGGGTCTCTAACTCATACCGTGGATACTCGGGTCTCTAACACACTCCGTGGATACTCGGGTCTCGAACACACTCCGTGGATACTCGGGTCACTAACTCATACCGTGGATACTCGGGTCACTAACTCATACCGTGGATACTCGGGTCACTAACTCATACCGTGGATACTCGGGTCACTAACACACTCCGTGGATACTCGGGTCTCTAACACACTCCGTGGATACTCGGGTCACTAACACACTCCGTGGATACTCGGGTCTCGAACACACTCCGTGGATACTCGGGTCTCTAACTCATACCGTGGATACTCGGGTCACTAACTCATACCGTGGATACTCGGGTCACTAACTCACTCCGTGGATACTCGGGTCTCTAACACACTCCGTGGATACTCGGGTCACTAACACACTCTGTGGATACTCGGGTCTCGAACACACTCCGTGGATACTCGGGTCTCTAACTCACTCCGTGGATACTCGGGTCAATAATTCATACCGTGGATACTCGGGTCTCTAACACACTCCGTGGATACTCGGGTCTCGAACACACTCCGTGGATACTCGGGTCACTAACTCACTCCGTGGATACTCGGGTCTCTAACTCATACCGTGGATACTCGGGTCACTAACACACTCCGTGGATACTCGGGTCACTAACACACTCCATGGATACTCGGGTCACTAACACACTCCGTGGATACTCGGGTCACTAACACACTCCGTGGATACTCGGGTCTCTAACTCATACCGTGGATACTCGGGTCTCTAACACACACCGTGGATACTCGGGTCTCTAACACACTCCGTGGATACTCGGGTCTCTAACTCATACCGTGGATACTCGGGTCTCTAACACACTCCGTGGATACTCGGGTCACTAACACACTCCGTGGATACTCGGGTCTCTAACTCACTCCGTGGATACTCGGGTCACTAACACACTCCGTGGATACTCGGGTCACTAACACACTCCGTGGATACTCGGGTCACTAACATACTCCGTGGATACTCGGGTCACTAACATACTCCGTGGATACTCGGGTCACTAACACACTCCGTGGATACTCGGGTCAATAACACACTCCGTGGATACTCGGGTCACTAACTCATACCGTGGATACTCGGGTCTCTAACACACACCGTGGATACTCGGGTCTCTAACACACTCCGTGGATACTCGGGTCACTAACACACTCCGTGGATACTCGGGTCACTAACACACTCCGTGGATACTCGGGTCTCTAACACACTCCGTGGATACTCGGGTCACTAACACACTCCGTGGATACTCGGGTCACTAACACACTCCGTGGATACTCGGGTCACTAACTCACTCCGTGGATACTCGGGTCACTAACACACTCCGTGGATACTCGGGTCACTAACTCATACCGTGGATACTCGGGTCTCTAACACACACCGTGGATACTCGGGTCTCTAACACACTCCGTGGATACTCGGGTCTCTAACACACTCCGTGGATACTCGGGTCACTAACACACTCCGTGGATACTCGGGTCTCTAACTCACTCCATGGATACTCGGGTCACTAACTCATACCGTGGATACTCGGGTCTCTAACACACTCCGTGGATACTCGGGTCTCTAACACACTCCGTGGATACTCGGGTCACTAACACACTCCATGGATACTCGGGTCACTAACGCAATCCGTGGATACTCGGGTCTCTAACACACTCCGTGGATACTCGGGTCTCTAACTCATACCGTGGATACTCGGGTCACTAACACACTCCGTGGATACTCGGGTCACGAACACACTCCGTGGATACTCGGGTCTCGAACACACTCCGTGGATACTCGGGTCTCTAACTCACTCCGTGGATACTCGGGTCTCTAACACACTCCGTGGATACTCGGGTCACTAACTCATTCCGTGGATACTCGGGTCTCTAACACACTCCGTGGATACTCGGGTCTCGAACACACTCCGTGGATACTCGGGTCACTAACTCATACCGTGGATACTCGGGTCACTAACTCATACCGTGGATACTCGGGTCACTAACTCATACCGTGGATACTCGGGTCACTAACACACTCCGTGGATACTCGGGTCTCTAACACACTCCGTGGATACTCGGGTCACTAACACACTCCGTGGATACTCGGGTCTCGAACACACTCCGTGGATACTCGGGTCTCTAACTCATACCGTGGATACTCGGGTCACTAACTCATACCGTGGATACTCGGGTCACTAACTCACTCCGTGGATACTCGGGTCTCTAACACACTCCGTGGATACTCGGGTCACTAACACACTCCGTGGATACTCGGGTCTCGAACACACTCCGTGGATACTCGGGTCTCTAACTCACTCCGTGGATACTCGGGTCAATAACTCATACCGTGGATACTCGGGTCTCTAACTCATACCGTGGATACTCGGGTCACTAACACACTCCGTGGATACTCGGGTCACTAACACACTCCATGGATACTCGGGTCACTAACACACTCCGTGGATACTCGGGTCACTAACACACTCCGTGGATACTCGGGTCTCTAACTCATACCGTGGATACTCGGGTCTCTAACACACACCGTGGATACTCGGGTCTCTAACACACTCCGTGGATACTCGGGTCTCTAACTCATACCGTGGATACTCGGGTCTCTAACACACTCCGTGGATACTCGGGCCACTAACACACTCCGTGGATACTCGGGTCTCTAACTCACTCCGTGGATACTCGGGTCACTAACACACTCCGTGGATACTCGGGTCACTAACACACTCCGTGGATACTCGGGTCACTAACATACTCCGTGGATACTCGGGTCACTAACACACTCCGT
Source organism: Heptranchias perlo (assembly GCF_035084215.1). Classification (NCBI taxonomy): domain Eukaryota; kingdom Metazoa; phylum Chordata; class Chondrichthyes; order Hexanchiformes; family Hexanchidae; genus Heptranchias; species Heptranchias perlo. The sequence goes on from NW_027139282.1 coordinate 171,847, forward strand.
GGATACTCGGGTCAATAACACACTCCGTGGATACTCGGGTCACTAACTCATACCGTGGATACTCGGGTCTCTAACACACACCGTGGATACTCGGGTCTCTAACACACTCCGTGGATACTCGGGTCACTAACACACTCCGTGGATACTCGGGTCACTAACACACTCCGTGGATACTCGGGTCTCTAACACACTCCGTGGATACTCGGGTCACTAACACACTCCGTGGATACTCGGGTCACTAACACACTCCGTGGATACTCGGGTCACTAACTCACTCCGTGGATACTCGGGTCACTAACACACTCCGTGGATACTCGGGTCACTAACTCATACCGTGGATACTCGGGTCTCTAACACACACCGTGGATACTCGGGTCTCTAACACACTCCGTGGATACTCGGGTCTCTAAACACTCCGTGGATACTCGGGTCACTAACACACTCCGTGGATACTCGGGTCTCTAACTCACTCCATGGATACTCGGGTCACTAACTCATACCGTGGATACTCGGGTCTCTAACACACTCCGTGGATACTCGGGTCTCTAACACACTCCGTGGATACTCGGGTCACTAACACACTCCGTGGATACTCGGGTCACTAACGCAATCCGTGGATACTCGGGTCTCTAACACACTCCGTGGATACTCGGGTCTCTAACTCATACCGTGGATACTCGGGTCACTAACACACTCCGTGGATACTCGGGTCACTAACACACTCCGTGGATACTCGGGTCACTAACACACTCCGTGGATACTCGGGTCACTAACTCACACCGTGGATACTCGGGTCACTAACACACTCCGTGGATACTCGGGTCACTAACACACTCCGTGGATACTCGGGTCACTAACGCACTCCGTGGATACTCGGGTCACTAACGCACTCCGTGGATACTCGGGTCACTAACTCACTCCGTGGATACTCGGGTCTCTAACACACTCCGTGGATACTCGGGTCTCTAACACACTCCGTGGATACTCGGGTCACTAACACAGTCCGTGGATACTCGGGTCACTAACACAGTCCGTGGATACTCGGGTCTCTAACACACTCCGTGGATACTCGGGTCACTAACTCACTCCGTGGATACTCGGGTCACTAACTCATACCGTGGATACACAGGTCACTAACACACTCCATGGATACTCGGGTCACTAACTCATACCGTGGATACTCGGGTCTCTAACACACACCGTGGATACTCGGGTCTCTAACACACTCCGTGGATACTCAGGTCTCTAACACACTCCGTGGATACTCGGGTCTCTAACTCACTCCGTGGATACTCGGGTCTCTAACACACTCCATGGATACTCGGGTCACTAACTCATACCGTGGATACTCGGGTCTCTAACACACACCGTGGATACTCGGGTCTCTAACACACTCCGTGGATACTCGGGTCTCTAACACACTCCGTGGATACTCGGGTCTCTAACTCACTCCGTGGATATTCGGGTCACTAACACACTCCGTGGATACTCGGGTCTCTAACACACTCCGTGGATACTCGGGTCACTAACACACTCCGTGGATACTCGGGTCACTAACACACTCCGTGGATACTCGGGTCACTAACACACTCCGTGGATACTCGGGTCACTAACACACTCCGTGGATACTCGGGTCACTAACACACTCCGTGGATACTCGGGTCACTAACACACTCCGTGGATACTCGGGTCACTAACACACTCCGTGGATACTCGGGTCACTAACACACTCCGTGGATACTCGGGTCACTAACACACTCCGTGGATACTCGGGTCACTAACACACTCCGTGGATTCTCGGGTCACTAACACACTCCGTGGATACTCGGGTCACTAACACACTCCGTGGATACTCGGGTCTCTAACACACTCCGTGGATACTCGGGTCACTAACACACTCCGTGGATACTCGGGTCTCTAACTCACTGCGTGGATACTCGGGTCTCTAACACACTCCGTGGATACTCGGGTCACTAACACACTCCGTGGATACTCGGGTCTCTAACACACTCCGTGGATACTCGGGTCTCTAACACACTCCGTGGATACTCGGGTCTCTAACACACTCCGTGGATACTCGGGTCACTAACACACTCCGTGGATACTCGGGTCTCTAACTCACTCCGTGGATACTCGGGTCACTAACACACTCCGTGGATACTCGGGTCTCTAACACACTCCGTGGATACTCGGGTCTCTAACACACTCCGTGGATACTCGGGTCACTAACACACTCCGTGGATACTCGGGTCTCTAACACACTCCGTGGATACTCGGGTCACTAACACACTCCATGGATACTCGGGTCACTAACACACTCCGTGGATACTCGGGTCACTAACACACTCCGTGGATACTCGGGTCTCTAACACACTCCGTGGATACTCGGGTCTCTAACTCATACCGTGGATACTCGGGTCTCTAACACACTCCGTGGATACTCGGGTCACTAACACACTCCGTGGATACTCGGGTCTCTAACTCATACCGTGGATATTCGGGTCTCTAACACACTCCGTGGATACTCGGGTCTCTCATACACTCCGTGGATACTCGGGTCTCTAACACACTCCGTGGATACTCGGGTCTCTCATACACTCCGTGGATACTCGGGTCTCTAACTCACTCCGTGGATACTCGGGTCACTAACACACTCCGTGGATACTCGGGTCTCTAACTCACTCCGTGGATACTCGGGTCACTAACACACTCCGTGGATACTCGGGTCTCTAACACACTCCGTGGATACTCGGGTCTCTAACACACTCCGTGGATACTCGGGTCTCTAACACACTCCGTGGATACTCGGGTCTCTAACACACTCCGTGGATACTCGGGTCACTGGCTCATACCGTGGATACTCGGGTCTCTAACACACTCCGTGGATACTCGGGTCACTAACACACTCCGTGGATACTCGGGTCACTAACACACTCCGTGGATACTCGGGTCACTAACACACTCCGTGGATACTCGGGTCTCTAACACACTCCGTGGATACTCGGGTCTCCAGCTCATACCGTGGATACACGGGTCACTAACACACTCCGTGGATACTCGGGTCTCTAACACACTCCGTGGATACTCGGGTCTCTAACACACTCCGTGGATACTCGGGTCTCTAACACACTCCGTGGATACTCGGGTCTCTAACACACTCCGTGGATACTCGGGTCTCTAACACACTCCGTGGATACTCGGGTCTCTAACACACTCCGTGGATACTCGGGTCTCTAACACACTCCGTGGATACTCGGGTCTCTAACTCACTCCGTGGATACTCGGGTCTCTAACATACTCCGTGGATACTCGGGTCTCTAACACACTCCGTGGATACTCGGGTCTCTAACACACTCCGTGGATACTCGGGTCTCTAACACACTCCGTGGATACTCGGGTCTCTAACACAGTCCGTGGATACTCGGGTCTCTAACACACTCCGTGGATACTCGGGTCTCTAACTCATACCGTGGATACTCGGGTCTCTAACTCACTCCGTGGATACTCGGGTCTCGAACACACTCCGTGGATACTCGGGTCACTAACACACTCCGTGGATACTCGGGTCACTAACACACTCCGTGGATACTCGGGTCTCTCATACACTCCGTGGATACTCGGGTCACTAACACACTCCGTGGATACTCGGGTCTCGAACACACTCCGTGGATACTCGGGTCACTAACACACTCCGTGGATACTCGGGTCACTAACACACTCCGTGGATACTCGGGTCTCTCATACACTCCGTGGATACTCGGGTCTCTAACTCACTCCGTGGATACTCGGGTCACTAACACACTCCGTGGATACTCGGGTCACTAACACACTCCGTGGATACTCGGGTCTCTAACTCACTCCGTGGATACTCGGGTCTCGAACACACTCCGTGGATACTCGGGTCACTAACACACTCCGTGGATACTCGGGTCACTAACACACTCCGTGGATACTCGGGTCTCTCATACACTCCGTGGATACTCGGGTCTCTAACTCACTCCGTGGATACTCGGGTCTCGAACACACTCCGTGGATACTCGGGTCACTAACACACTCCGTGGATACTCGGGTCACTAACACACTCCGTGGATACTCGGGTCTCTCATACACTCCGTGGATACTCGGGTCTCTAACTCACTCCGTGGATACTCGGGTCACTAACACACTCCGTGGATACTCGGGTCACTAACACACTCCGTGGATACTCGGGTCTCTAACTCACTCCGTGGATACTCGGGTCACTAACACACTCCGTGGATACTCGGGTCTCTAACACACTCCATGGATACTCGGGTCACTAACACACTCCGTGGATACTCGGGTCACTAACACACTCCGTGGATACTCGGGTCTCTAACACACTCCGTGGATACTCGGGTCTCTAACTCATACCGTGGATACTCGGGTCTCTAACACACTCCGTGGATACTCGGGTCACTAACACACTCCGTGGATACTCGGGTCTCTAACTCATACCGTGGATATTCGGGTCTCTAACACACTCCGTGGATACTCGGGTCTCTCATACACTCCGTGGATACTCGGGTCTCTAACACACTCCGTGGATACTCGGGTCTCTCATACACTCCGTGGATACTCGGGTCTCTAACTCACTCCGTGGATACTCGGGTCACTAACACACTCCGTGGATACTCGGGTCTCTAACTCACTCCGTGGATACTCGGGTCACTAACACACTCCGTGGATACTCGGGTCTCTAACACACTCCGTGGATACTCGGGTCTCTAACACACTCCGTGGATACTCGGGTCTCTAACACACTCCGTGGATACTCGGGTCTCTAACACACTCCGTGGATACTCGGGTCACTGGCTCATACCGTGGATACTCGGGTCTCTAACACACTCCGTGGATACTCGGGTCACTAACACACTCCGTGGATACTCGGGTCACTAACACACTCCGTGGATACTCGGGTCACTAACACACTCCGTGGATACTCGGGTCACTAACACACTCCGTGGATACTCGGGTCTCTAACACACTCCGTGGATACTCGGGTCTCTAGCTCATACCGTGGATACACGGGTCACTAACACACTCCGTGGATACTCGGGTCTCTAACACACTCCGTGGATACTCGGGTCTCTAACACACTCCGTGGATACTCGGGTCTCTAACACACTCCGTGGATACTCGGGTCTCTAACACACTCCGTGGATACTCGGGTCTCTAACACACTCCGTGGATACTCGGGTCTCTAACACACTCCGTGGATACTCGGGTCTCTAACACACTCCGTGGATACTCGGGTCTCTAACTCACTCCGTGGATACTCGGGTCTCTAACATACTCCGTGGATACTCGGGTCTCTAACACACTCCGTGGATACTCGGGTCTCTAACACACTCCGTGGATACTCGGGTCTCTAACACACTCCGTGGATACTCGGGTCTCTAACACAGTCCGTGGATACTCGGGTCTCTAACACACTCCGTGGATACTCGGGTCTCTAACTCATACCGTGGATACTCGGGTCTCTAACTCACTCCGTGGATACTCGGGTCTCGAACACACTCCGTGGATACTCGGGTCACTAACACACTCCGTGGATACTCGGGTCACTAACACACTCCGTGGATACTCGGGTCTCTCATACACTCCGTGGATACTCGGGTCACTAACACACTCCGTGGATACTCGGGTCTCGAACACACTCCGTGGATACTCGGGTCACCAACACACTCCGTGGATACTCGGGTCACTAACACACTCCGTGGATACTCGGGTCTCTCATACACTCCGTGGATACTCGGGTCTCTAACTCACTCCGTGGATACTCGGGTCACTAACACACTCCGTGGATACTCGGGTCACTAACACACTCCGTGGATACTCGGGTCTCTAACTCACTCCGTGGATACTCGGGTCTCGAACACACTCCGTGGATACTCGGGTCACTAACACACTCCGTGGATACTCGGGTCACTAACACACTCCGTGGATACTCGGGTCTCTCATACACTCCGTGGATACTCGGGTCTCTAACTCACTCCGTGGATACTCGGGTCTCGAACACACTCCGTGGATACTCGGGTCACTAACACACTCCGTGGATACTCGGGTCACTAACACACTCCGTGGATACTCGGGTCTCTCATACACTCCGTGGATACTCGGGTCTCTAACTCACTCCGTGGATACTCGGGTCACTAACACACTCCGTGGATACTCGGGTCACTAACACACTCCGTGGATACTCGGGTCTCTAACTCACTCCGTGGATACTCGGGTCACTAACACACTCCGTGGATACTCGGGTCTCTAACTCACTCCGTGGATACTCGGGTCACTAACTCACTCCGTGGATACTCGGGTCTCTAACACACTCCGTGGATACTCGGGTCACTAACACACTCCGTGGATACTCGGGTCTCTGACACACTCCGTGGATACTCGGGTCTCTAACACACTCTGTGGATACTCGGGTCTCTAACACACTCCGTGGATACTCGGGTCTCTAACACACTCCGTGGATACTCGGGTCTCTAACACACTCCGTGGATACTCGGGTCACTAACTCATACCGTGGATACTCGGGTCTCTAACTCATACCGTGGATACTCGGGTCACTAACACACTCCGTGGATACTCGGGTCAATAACACACTCCGTGGATACTCGGGTCTCTAGCTCATACCGTGGATACTCGGGTCACTAACACACTCCGTGGATACTCGGGTCTCTAACTCACTCCATGGATACTCGGGTCAATAACACACTCCGTGGATACTCGGGTCTCTAGCTCATACCGTGGATACACGGGTCACTAACACACTCCGTGGATACTCGGGTCTCTAACACACTCCGTGGATACTCGGGTCAATAACACACTCCGTGGATACTCGGGTCTCTAGCTCATACCGTGGATACTCGGGTCACTGACACACACCGTGGATACTCGGGTCTCTAACACACTCCGTGGATACTCGGGTCTCTAACACACTCCGTGGATACTCGGGTCTCTAGCTCATACCGTGGATACTCGGGTCACTAACTCATACCGTGGATACTCGGGTGTCTAACACACTCCGTGGATACTCGGGTCTCTAGCTCATACCGTGGATACTCGGGTCTCTAACACACTCCGTGGATACTCAGCTCTGTGCAGCTCATATTATAGGTAGTGAGGGTTCAGTATATTGTTTGATATGAGTTAGTTGTTATTTTGATCAGTGAAAGGGTCGTTTCTGGGTTGCAGTCACTGTTAGGCCGGTCTATATAATTGTCAGTCTATTAAAAGGGTGATAGATTTTGCAGGTATGTTGAACTCGTCTTTACAAACCATGTTGGATTCCTTCCAATTTGGTGGAAATTTGGGTCTTTGTCTCCTTTTTGCCACAGTTGTCACCATCTGTTCAAATGTTGGGTTGCTCCCAACCTCAGCTTCAAACGCAGCCTGAAAATCTGGTGTGGTGCCACCTGAAAACACCAAGCACATTGTGTAACTCAACAGGAATCTCAGTACGGAAGAGTGGGAGATGGGTGTTGGGGATGGACGATTGGGTTGGGTCATAAGGGATGGGTGATGGGGGATGGGAGATGGGTCATAAGGGACGGGTCTTGGTGGACTGGGGACGAGGGACAGGGGATGGTCTCAGTACCTCGGTCAGCTCCGAGGTACTGTCCTAGTGGTGGAGGTGTCTGGGGCCTGGGGGTTGCAGGCTCTTTCTGTTCTCAGGCAGGATATGGTGAACCATGAAGGAGAAACAAAACTTTGCGAATGAGACACCAGCTGAATAGAAATGAGTAAAAAACGGTCAGCAGCACTTTGCACATCACCTTCATAACTGAACGATGTCACATTACCAACACGTGAGCCTAGGGCCATGGTTTGGAGGAGCCTGAGTGAGGGGGGCCTGAGGCCACATGGTTTGGAGGAGCCTGAGTGAGGGCCTGGGGCCATGGTTTGGAGGAGCCTGAGTGAGGGGGGCCTGAGGCCACATGGTTTGGAGGAGCCTGAGTGAGGGGGGCCTGAGGCCACATGGTTTGGAGGAGCCTGAGTGAGGGGGGCCTGGGGCCATGGTTTGGAGGAGCCTGAGTGAGGGGGGCCTGGGGCCATGGTTTGGAGGAGCCTGAGTGAGGGGGGCCTGGGGCCATGGTTTGGAGGAGCCTGAGTGAGGGGGGCCTGAGGCCATGGTTTGGAGGGGCCTGAGTGAGGGGGCCTGGGGCCATGGTTTGGAGGAGCCTGAGTGAGGGGGGCCTGAGGCCATGGTTTGGAGGAGCCTGAGTGAGGGGGGCCTGGGGCCATGGTTTGGAGGAGCCTGAGTGAGGGGGGCCTGAGGCCATGGTTTGGAGGAGCCTGAGTGAGGGGGCCTGGGGCCATGGTTTGGAGGGGCCTGAGTAAGGGGGCCTGAGGCCACATGGTTTGGAGGAGCCTGAGTGAGGGGGGCCTGGGGCCATGGTTTGGAGGAGCCTGAGTGAGGGGGGCCTGGGGCCATGGTTTGGAGGAGCCTGAGTGAGGGGGCCTGGGGCCATGGTTTGGAGGAGCCTGAGTGAGGGGGGCCTGAGGCCACATGGTTTGGAGGAGCCTGAGTGAGGGGGGCCTGGGGCCATGGTTTGGAGGAGCCTGAGTGAGGGGGGCCTGGGGCCATGGTTTGGAGGAGCCTGAGTGAGGGGGCCTGGGGCCATGGTTTGGAGGAGCCTGAGTGAGGGGGGCCTGAGGCCACATGGTTTGGAGGAGCCTGAGTGAGGGGGGCCTGGGGCCATGGTTTGGAGGAGCCTGAGTGAGGGGGGCCTGGGGCCATGGTTTGGAGGAGCCTGAGTGAGGGGGGCCTGAGGCCACATGGTTTGGAGGAGCCTGAGTGAGGGGGCCTGGGGCCATGGTTTGGAGGAGCCTGAGTGAGGGGGGCCTGGGGCCATGGTTTGGAGGAGCCTGAGTGAGGGGGGCCTGAGACCATGGTTTGGAGGAGCCTGAGTGAGGGGGCCTGGGGCCATGGTTTGGAGGGGCCTGAGTGAGGGGGCCTGAGGCCACATGGTTTGGAGGAGCCTGAGTGAGGGGGGCCTGGGGCCAAGGTTTGGAGGAGCCTGAGTGAGGGGGGCCTGGGGCCATGGTTTGGAGGAGCCTGAGTGAGGGGGCCTGGGGCCATGGTTTGGAGGGGCCTGAGTGAGGGGGGCCTGAGGCCATGGTTTGGAGGAGCCTGAGTGAGGGGGGCCTGGGGCCACATGGTTTGGAGGAGCCTGAGTGAGGGGGGCCTGGGGCCATGGTTTGGAGGAGCCTGAGTGAGGGGGGCCTGGGGCCACATGGTTTGGAGGAGCCTGAGTGAGGGGGCCTGGGGCCATGGTTTGGAGGGGCCTGAGTGAGGGGGCCTGGGGCCATAGTTTGGAGGAGCCTGAGTGAGGGGGGCCTGGGGCCATGGTTTGGAGGAGCCTGAGTGAGGGGGGCCTGGGGCCATGGTTTGGAGGAGCCTGAGTGAGGGGGCCTGGGGCCATGGTTTGGAGGAGCCTGAGTGAGGGGGGCCTGGGGCCACATGGTTTGGAGGAGCCTGATTGAGGGGGGCCTGAGGCCACATGGTTTGGAGGAGCCTGAGTGAGGGGGCCTGGGGCCATGGTTTGGAGGAGCCTGAGTGAGGGGGCCTGGGGCCATGGTTTGGAGGAGCCTGAGTGAGGGGGCCTGGGGCCATGGTTTGGAGGAGCCTGAGTGAGGGGGCCTGGGGCCATGGTTTGGAGGGGCCTGAGTGAGGGGGACCTGGGGCCATGGTTTGGAGGAGCCTGAGTGAGGGGGCCTGGGGCCATGGTTTGGAGGAGCCTGAGTGAGGGGGGCCTGGGGCCACATGGTTTGGAGGAGCCTGAGTGAGGGGGGCCTGAGGCCACATGGTTTGGAGGAGCCTGAGTGAGGGGGCCTGGGGCCATGGTTTGGAGGAGCCTGAGTGAGGGGGCCTGGGGCCATGGTTTGGAGGAGCCTGAGTGAGGGGGGCCTGGGGCCATGGTTTGGAGGGGCCTGAGTGAGGGGGGCCTGGGGCCATGGTTTGGAGGAGCCTGAGTGAGGGGGGCCTGGGGCCATGGTTTGGAGGAGCCTGAGTGAGGGGGCCTGGGGCCATGGTTTGGAGGAGCCTGAGTGAGGGCCTGGGGCCATGGTTTGGAGGAGCCTGAGTGAGGGGGGCCTGAGGCCACATGGTTTGGAGGAGCCTGAGTGAGGGGGCCTAGGGCCATGGTTTGGAGGAGCCTGAGTGAGGGGGCCTGGGGCCATGGTTTGGAGGAGCCTGAGTGAGGGGGGCCTGGGGCCATGGTTTGGAGGAGCCTGAGTGAGGGGGGCCTGGGGCCATGGTTTGGAGGAGCCTGAGTGAGGGGGGCCTGGGGCCATGGTTTGGAGGAGCCTGAGTGAGGGGGCCTGGGGCCATGGTTTAGAGGAGCCTGAGTGAGGGGGGCCTGAGGCCACATGGTTTGGAGGAGCCTGAGTGAGGGGGCCTGGGGCCATGGTTTGGAGGAGCCTGAGTGAGGGGGGCCTAGGGCCATGGTTTGGAGGAGCCTGAGTGAGGGGGGCCTGGGGCCATGGTTTGGAGGAGCCTGAGTGAGGGGGCCTGGGGCCATGGTTTGGAGGAGCCTGAGTGAGGGGGGCCTGGGGCCATGGTTTGGAGGAGCCTGAGTGAGGGGGGCCTGGGGCCATGGTTTGGAGGAGCCTGAGTGAGGGGGCCTGGGGCCATGGTTTGGAGGAGCCTGAGTGAGGGGGGCCTGGGGCCATGGTTTGGAGGAGCCTGAGTGAGGGGGGCCTGGGGCCATGGTTTGGAGGAGTCTGAGTGAGGGGGGCCTGGGGCCATGGTTTGGAGGAGCCTGAGTGAGGGGGCCTGGGGCCATGGTTTGGAGGAGCCTGAGTGAGGTGGGCCTGAGGCCACATGGTTTGGAGGAGCCTGAGTGAGGGGGGCCTGGGGCCATGGTTTGGAGGAGCCTGAGTGAGGGGGCCTGGGGCCATGGTTTGGAGGAGCCTGAGTGAGGGGGGCCTGAGGCCACATGGTTTGGAGGAGCCTGAGTGAGGGCCTGGGGCCATGGTTTCGAGGAGCCTGAGTGAGGGGGCCTGGGGCCATGGTTTGGAGCAGCCTGAGTGAGGGGGCCTGGGGCCATGGTTTGGAGGAGCCTGAGTGAGGGGGGCCTAGGGCCATGGTTTGGAGGAGCCTGAGTAAGGGGGGCCTGGGGCCATGGTTTGGAGGAGCCTGAGTGAGGGGGCCTGGGGCCATGGTTTGGAGGAGCCTGAGTGAGGGGGGCCTGGGGCCATGGTTTGGAGGAGCCTTCGTGAGGGGGCCTGGGGCCATGGTTTAGAGGAGCCTGAGTGAGGGGGGCCTGGGGCCACATGGTTTGGAGGAGCCTGAGTGAGGGGGCCTGGGGCCATGGTTTGGAGGAGCCTGAGTGAGGGGGCCTGGGGCCATGGTTTGGAGGAGCCTGAGTGAGGGGGCCTGGGGCCATGGTTTGGAGGAGCCTGAGTGAGGGGGCCTGGGGCCATGGTTTGGAGGAGCCTGAGTGAGGGGGGCCTGGGGCCATGGTTTGGAGGGGCCTGAGTGAGGGGGCCTGGGGCCATGGTTTGGAGGAGCCTGAGTGAGGGGGCCTGGGGCCATGGTTTGGAGGAGCCTGAGTGAGGGGGCCTGGGGCCATGGTTTGGAGGAGCCTGAGTGAGGGGGGCCTGGGGCCATGGTTTGGAGGGGCCTGAGTAAGGGGGCTTGGGGCCATGGTTTGGAGGAGCCTGAGTGAGGGCCTAGGGCCATGGTTTGGAGGAGCCTGAGTGAGGGGGCCTGGGGCCATGGTTTGGAGGAGCCTGAGTGAGGGGGTTTGGGGCCATGGTTTGGAGGAGCCTGAGTGAGGGGGCCTGGGGCCACATGGTTAGGAGGAGCCTGAGTGAGGGGTCCTGGGGCCACATGGTTAGGAGGAGCCTGAGTGAGGGGGCCTGGGGCCACATGGTTAGGAGGAGCCTGAGTGAGGGCCAGGGGCCACATGGTTAGGAGGAGCCTGAGTGAGGGGTCCTGGGGCCATGGTTTGGAGGAGCCTGAGTGAGGGGGCCTGGGGCCATGGTTTGGAGGACCCTGAGTGAGGGGGGCCTGGGGCCATGGTTTGGAGCAGCCTGAGAGAGGGGGGCCTGGGGCCATGGTTTGGAGGAGCCTGAGTGAGGGGGGCCTGGGGCCATGGTTTGGAGGAGCCTGAGTGAGGGGGCCTGGGGCCCATGGTTTGGAGGGGCCTGAGTGAGGGGGCCTGAGGCCACATGGTTTGGAGGAGCCTGAGTGAGGGGGCCTGGGGCCATGGTTTGGAGGAGCCTGAGTGAGGGGGCCTGGGGCCCATGGTTTGGAGGAGCCTGAGTGAGGAGGCCTGGGGCCATGGTTTGGAGCAGCCTGAGTGAGGGGGGCCTGGGGCCACATGGTTTGGAGGAGCCTGAGTGAGGGGGCCTGGGGCCATGGTTTGGAGGAGCCTGAGTGAGGGGGCCTGGGGCCATGGTTTGGAGGAGCCTGAGTGAGGGGGCCTGGGGCCATGGTTTGGAGGAGCCTGAGTGAGGGGGGCCTGGGGCCATGGTTTGGAGGGGCCTGAGTGAGGGGGCCTGGGGCCATGGTTTGGAGGAGCCTGAGTGAGGGGGCCTGGGGCCATGGTTTGGAGGAGCCTGAGTGAGGGGGCCTGGGGCCATGGTTTGGAGGAGCCTGAGTGAGGGGGCCTGGGGCCATGGTTTGGTGGACCCTGAGTGAGGAGGCCTGGGGCCATGGTTTGGAGGAGCCTGAGGGAGAGGGGCCTGGGGCCATGGTTTGGAGGAGCCTGAGTGAGGGGGCCTGGGGCCATGGTTTGGAGGAGCCTGAGTGAGGGGGCCTGGGGCCATGGTTTGGAGGAGCCTGAGTGAGGGCCTAGGGCCATGGTTTGGAGGGGCCTGAGTGAGGGGGCCTGGGGCCATGGTTTGGAGGGGCCTGAGTGAGGGGGCCTGGGGCCATGGTTTGGAGGAGCCTGAGTGAGGGGGCCTGGGGCCATGGTTTGGAGGAGCCTGAGTGAGGGGGGGCCTGAGGCCATGGTTTGGAGGAGCCTGAGTGAGGGGGCCTGGGGCCATGGTTTGGAGGAGCCTGAGTGAGGGGGGCCTGGGGCCATGGTTTGGAGGAGCCTGAGTGAGGGGGCCTGGGGCCACATGGTTTGGAGGAGCCTGAGTGAGGGGGGCCTGAGGCCATGGTTTGGAGCAGCCTGAGTGAGGGGGCCTGGGGCCATGGTTTGGAGGAGCCTGAGTGAGGGGGGCCTAGGGCCATGGTTTGGAGGAGCCTGAGTAAGGGGGGCCTGGGGCCATGGTTTGGAGGAGCCTGAGTGAGGGGGCCTGGGGCCATGGTTTGGAGGAGCCTGAGTGAGGGGGGCCTGGGGCCATGGTTTGGAGGAGCCTTCGTGAGGGGGCCTGGGGCCATGGTTTAGAGGAGCCTGAGTGAGGGGGGCCTGGGGCCACATGGTTTGGAGGAGCCTGAGTGAGGGGGCCTGGGGCCATGGTTTGGAGGAGCCTGAGTGAGGGGGCCTGGGGCCATGGTTTGGAGGAGCCTGAGTGAGGGGGCCTGGGGCCATGGTTTGGAGGAGCCTGAGTGAGGGGGCCTGGGGCCATGGTTTGGAGGAGCCTGAGTGAGGGGGGCCTGGGGCCATGGTTTGGAGGGGCCTGAGTGAGGGGGCCTGGGGCCATGGTTTGGAGGAGCCTGAGTGAGGGGGCCTGGGGCCATGGTTTGGAGGAGCCTGAGTGAGGGGGCCTGGGGCCATGGTTTGGAGGAGCCTGAGTGAGGGGGGCCTGGGGCCATGGTTTGGAGGGGCCTGAGTAAGGGGGCTTGGGGCCATGGTTTGGAGGAGCCTGAGTGAGGGCCTAGGGCCATGGTTTGGAGGAGCCTGAGTGAGGGGGCCTGGGGCCATGGTTTGGAGGAGCCTGAGTGAGGGGGTTTGGGGCCATGGTTTGGAGGAGCCTGAGTGAGGGGGCCTGGGGCCACATGGTTAGGAGGAGCCTGAGTGAGGGGTCCTGGGGCCACATGGTTAGGAGGAGCCTGAGTGAGGGGGCCTGGGGCCACATGGTTAGGAGGAGCCTGAGTGAGGGCCAGGGGCCACATGGTTAGGAGGAGCCTGAGTGAGGGGTCCTGGGGCCATGGTTTGGAGGAGCCTGAGTGAGGGGGCCTGGGGCCATGGTTTGGAGGACCCTGAGTGAGGGGGGCCTGGGGCCATGGTTTGGAGCAGCCTGAGAGAGGGGGGCCTGGGGCCATGGTTTGGAGGAGCCTGAGTGAGGGGGGCCTGGGGCCATGGTTTGGAGGAGCCTGAGTGAGGGGGCCTGGGGCCCATGGTTTGGAGGGGCCTGAGTGAGGGGGCCTGAGGCCACATGGTTTGGAGGAGCCTGAGTGAGGGGGCCTGGGGCCATGGTTTGGAGGAGCCTGAGTGAGGGGGCCTGGGGCCCATGGTTTGGAGGAGCCTGAGTGAGGAGGCCTGGGGCCATGGTTTGGAGCAGCCTGAGTGAGGGGGGCCTGGGGCCACATGGTTTGGAGGAGCCTGAGTGAGGGGGCCTGGGGCCATGGTTTGGAGGAGCCTGAGTGAGGGGGCCTGGGGCCATGGTTTGGAGGAGCCTGAGTGAGGGGGCCTGGGGCCATGGTTTGGAGGAGCCTGAGTGAGGGGGGCCTGGGGCCATGGTTTGGAGGGGCCTGAGTGAGGGGGCCTGGGGCCATGGTTTGGAGGAGCCTGAGTGAGGGGGCCTGGGGCCATGGTTTGGAGGAGCCTGAGTGAGGGGGCCTGGGGCCATGGTTTGGAGGAGCCTGAGTGAGGGGGCCTGGGGCCATGGTTTGGTGGACCCTGAGTGAGGAGGCCTGGGGCCATGGTTTGGAGGAGCCTGAGGGAGAGGGGCCTGGGGCCATGGTTTGGAGGAGCCTGAGTGAGGGGGCCTGGGGCCATGGTTTGGAGGAGCCTGAGTGAGGGGGCCTGGGGCCATGGTTTGGAGGAGCCTGAGTGAGGGCCTAGGGCCATGGTTTGGAGGGGCCTGAGTGAGGGGGCCTGGGGCCATGGTTTGGAGGGGCCTGAGTGAGGGGGCCTGGGGCCATGGTTTGGAGGAGCCTGAGTGAGGGGGCCTGGGGCCATGGTTTGGAGGAGCCTGAGTGAGGGGGGGCCTGAGGCCATGGTTTGGAGGAGCCTGAGTGAGGGGGCCTGGGGCCATGGTTTGGAGGAGCCTGAGTGAGGGGGGCCTGGGGCCATGGTTTGGAGGAGCCTGAGTGAGGGGGCCTGGGGCCACATGGTTTGGAGGAGCCTGAGTGAGGGGGGCCTGAGGCCATGGTTTGGAGGAGCCTGAGAGAGGGGGCCTGGGGCCATGGTTTGGAGGAGCCTGAGTGAGGGGGCCTGGGGCCATGGTTTGGAGGAGCCTGAGTGAGGGGGCCTGGGGCCATGGTTTGGAGGAGCCTGAGTGAGGGGGCCTGAGGCCATGGTTTGGAGGAGCCTGAGTGAGGGGGCCTGGGGCCATGGTTTGGAGGAGCCTGAGTGAGGGGGCCTGGGGCCATGGTTTGGAGGAGCCTGAGTGAGGGGGGCCTGGGGCCATGGTTTGGAGGAGCCTGAGTGAGGGGGCCTGGGGCCACATGGTTAGGAGGAGCCTGAGTGAGGTGGCCTGGGGCCACATGGTTAGGAGGAGCCTGAGTGAGGGGTCCTGGGGCCATGGTTTGTAGGAGCCTGAGTGAGGGGGCCTGGGGCCATGGTTTGGAGGAGCCTGAGTGAGGGGTCCTGGGGCCATGGTTTGGAGGAGCCTGAGTGAGGGGGCCTGGGGCCATGGTTTGGAGGAGCCTGAGTGAGGGGGCCTGGGGCCATGGTTTGGAGGGGCCTGAGTGAGGGGGGCCTGGGGCCACATGGTTTGGAGGAGCCTGAGTGAGGGGGGCCTGAGGCCACATGGTTTGGAGGAGCCTGAGTGAGGGGGCCTGGGGCCATGGTTTGGAGGAGCCTGAGTGAGGGGGCCTGGGGCCATGGTTTGGAGGAGCCTGAGTGAGAGGGCCTGAGTCCAAATGGTTTGGAGGAGCCTGAGTGAGGGGGCCTGGGGCCACATGGTTTGGAGGAGCCTGAGTGAGGGGGGCCTGGGGCCATGGTTTGGAGGGGCCTGAGTGAGGGCCTAGGGCCATGGTTTTGAGGGGCCTGAGTGAGGGCCTAGGGCCATGGTTTGGAGGGGCCTGAGTGAGGGGGGCCTGAGGCCACATGGTTTGGAGGAGCCTGAGTGAGGGCCTGGGGCCATGGTTTGGAGGAGCCTGAGTGAGGGGTCCTGGGGCCATGGTTTGGAGGGGCCTGAGTGAGGGGGCCTGGGGCCATGGTTTGGAGGAGCCTGAGTGAGGGGTCCTGGGGCCATGGTTTTGAGGGGCCTGAGTGAGGGCCTAGGGCCATGGTTTGGAGGAGCCTGAGTGAGGGGGCCTGGGGCCATGGTTTGGAGGGGCCTGAGTGAGGGGGCCTGGGGCCATGGTTTGGAGGAGCCTGAGTGAGGGGGCCTGGGGCCATGGTTTTGAGGGGCCTGAGTGAGGGGGGCCTGGGGCCATGGTTTTGAGGGGCCTGAGTGAGGGGGGCCTGGGGCCATGGTTTGGAGGATCCTGAGTGAGGGGGCCTGGGGCCACATGGTTTGGAGGAGCCTGAGTGAGGGGGGCCTGGGGCCATGGTTTGGAGGGGCCTGAGTGAGGGGGGCCTGGGGCCATGGTTTGGAGGAGCCTGAGTGAGGGGGCCTGGGGCCATGGTTTGGAGGGGCCTGAGTGAGGGGGGCCTGGGGCCATGGTTTGGAGGGGCCTGAGTGAGGGGGGCCTGGGGCCATGGTTTTGAGGGGCCTGAGTGAGGGGGGCCTGGGGCCATGGTTTTGAGGGGCCTGAGTGAGGGGGGCCTGGGGCCATGGTTTGGAGGAGCCTGAGTGAGGGGGCCTGGGGCCACATGGTTTGGAGGAGCCTGAGTGAGGGGGGCCTGGGGCCATGGTTTGGAGGGGCCTGAGTGAGGGGGGCCTGGGGCCATGGTTTGGAGGAGCCTGAGTGAGGGGGCCTGGGGCCATGGTTTGGAGGGGCCTGAGTGAGGGGGGCCTGGGGCCATGGTTTGGAGGAGCCTGAGTGAGGGGGCCTGGGGCCATGGTTTGGAGGAGCCTGAGTGAGGGCCTAGGGCCATGGTTTGGAGGAGCCTGAGGGAGGGGGCCTGGGGCCATGGTTTTGAGGGGCCTGAGTGAGGGCCTGGGGCCACATGGGAAATAATGTGTTCGATTCAGAGACAGTGTCCAAAGTCCTGATATCAATACATTGAGAATGCAGGAAGGAGAAGGGAGGAGGGAGGAGGAGGAAAAGGAGGAGGGGAGGAGGAGGAGAAGGGGAGGTGGAGGAGGAGGTGGCAGGAGGAGGGGGAGGAAAGGAGGTTGACGACGAGGAAGGGGAGGAGGAGAGGAGGAAAAGGAAGTGGAGGGAGGTGCTTGAGTTGGAGAAGGAGGAAGAGGAGGAGGACGAGGAAGGGGAGGAGGGGAAGGGGAGGAGAAGGTGGATGAGGAGGAAGAGGAGAGGAGGAGGAGGTGGAGGAGGAGGAGGAGAGGAGGAAGATGGGGAGGAGGAGAGGAAAGCAATGTTTGGAGGAACTCTTGCAGCATCAGTAAAATGGGGAGAGGGAAGGGAGCTTTCAATGGAGGGAGGGTTGGAGGAAGAGGAGGGATGAGGAGGAGGATGAGGAAGGAGAGGTGGAGGGAGGTGGATGAGGAGGAGAGGAGGAGGAGGAGGAGGACGAGGAAGGGGAGGGGGAGAGGAGGAGGAGGGAGGAGGAGGAAGATGGGGAGGAGGAGAGGAAAGCAATGTTTGGAGGAACTCTTGCAGCATCAGTAAAATGGGGAGAGGGAAGGGAGCTTTCAATGGAGGGAGGGTTGGAGGAAGAGGAGGGATGAGGAGGAGGAAGAGGAAGGAGAGGTGGAGGGAGGTGGATGAGGAGGAGAGGAGGAGGAGGAGGAGGACGAGGAAGGGGAGGGGGAGAGGAGGAGGAGGGAGGAGGAGGAAGATGGGGAGGAGGAGAGGAAAGCAATGTTTGGAGGAACTCTTGCAGCATCAGTAAAATGGGGAGAGGGAAGGGAGCTTTCAATGGAGGGAAGGTTGGAGGTGAACGATGGATCGGACGATCGGCTTTTAGTCGGATTCTGCCTGGCAGAGCGGGACGATGTCGTGGGGAGACTTTGACGGGTACAGCCTGCGTCAGACGCTGGGTTTCTCTGACACATCTGGAGTTGGTGTGGTTGGAAATGCCATTGCTTACCGGGGAACAGATCTATACATTTCATGAATATTTCCCAGAGGATCAGCGCGAGTGAATAAACATCTGTCTGCTTCAGAGTTGTCTCACAGTCCTGCAGGTTTATTGACCCGTCCAAGATCTCAGGTGCCATATAACGGTGTGTCCCAACCTAGGGAAAGATGAAACCAGATGCAAGAGGAGCTTTTATCTGAATCAATAATCATTTATTGATTGCTTGTGGGGTGAAGTCTGTGCTGATGCAAGACACTAAACCAAGGTCACCAGCTCCCTTGAACTTTAGGGGCTCTTAACCCTTCACAGGTTGGCTGGCCGCTGTCGTCATTCACTGCGAGATTCCTGACTACAGTTTACCTTCCAGCCCTGACCCCATTCCAGCCCAGGGTATTCGGAGCAGCTTCGAATTATGGGTCACCTTCTGTGGGCAAGTCTGAACTACAAGGCACTTGGATTACAGGATCCTCTCGCCATTAATCCCTGGATAGCCGGTTCCAAACGGTACGGGGAAGATTCTCGGATCTGTCACCGTTCTCTCATCTGCTGCCGGTGCAACAGGAGAGAAAATGGAGTGTGCCTTATCCTGAATCTGAAAATGCCTTTAAAACCTGATGACCAGGCCCTGGAGGGGGTACTGCACCGATTCACCAGAATGATACAAGGGCTTTAAAGGGTTAAACTGTCGTCAGCTGTACATTTTGACTTGCATTAATCCACTCCTGTCCCCTAATGGAAGGAATAGCCTCGCTGACATCTATTAGCTCCCTGTCCAATCCAATACAGCTGAAAATCCCTCCATGGCCTCATCCCTCCCAACCTCTGAAACCTTCTCCAGGCTGATGTTCCAGCCCTTGTCCAGTCTTCCGATTCTGTGTATCGCTCCACCTTTAATCGTCTCAACCTTATTAACTGGGACTAGCTTAGTGGTATAAACTGGGCGACATGGACATGTTGGGCCGAAGGGCCTGTTTCCATGTTGTAAACTTCTATGATTCTATGATTCTATTCTCTGAAACTCCACCCCATCACTGCTTTGCTCCCTCTCTCCCCATCAGCTTTCTTTTGCCACCTCCGTTCTTCTGCTATCTATCTGTGTCACTTCATTACCACAGTAATATGCCTTTGTGCCTGTACTTCATTACCGCTGTAATATGCCTTTGTGCCTGTACTTCATTACTGCAGTAATATGCCTTTTTGCCTGTACTTCATTACCACAGTAATATACCTTTGTGCCTGTACTTCATTACTGCAGTAATATGCCTTTTTGCCTGTACTTAAGCTTTCACACAGCAGAAGGATCATCTGTTTGTTGTGTACAGTTTTGGTCTCCTTACCCAAGGAAGGATATACTTGCCTTAGAGGCGGTGCAGTGAAGGATCACTAGATTGATTCCTGGGATGAGAGGGTTGTCCTGTGAGGAGAGATTGAGTAGAATGGGCCGATACTCTCTGGAGTTTCGAAGAATGAGAGTTGATCTCATTGAAATATGTAAGATTATGAGGGGGCTTGACAGGGTAGATGCTGAGAGGCTGTTTCCCCTGGCTGGAGAGTCTAGAACTAGGGGGCATAGTCTCAGGATAAGGGGTCGGACATTTAGGACTGAGATGAGGAGGAATTTCTTCACTCAGAGGGTTGTGAATCTTTGGAATTCTCTACCCCGGAGGGTTGTGGATGCTCAGTCATTGAATATATTCAAGGCTGAGATCGATAGATTTCTGGACTCTCGGGGAATCAAGGGATATGGGGATCGGGCGGGAAAGTGGAGTTGAGGTCGAAGATCAGCCATGATCTGATTGAATGGCGGAGCAGGCTCGAGGGGCCGAATGGCCTCCTCCTGCTCCTATTTCTTATGTTCTTACCGTATAGATGCAGGCGGTTTTATGAGTTTCCATGTTGTGTCTGGTCATTGCAGTAGCAACACCAAAATCACCAATTGCACAGCTGCCATCTTCCTTCACCAGGATGTTGTGACTGGTCAGGTCTCGATGGACAATCACTGGTTTGTGAAAACCTGATAAAGAGAATCATTTCCTTTACTCTCTGACAGATTACAGATACAAGGGCGGACTCAGTGAGGCATGTTCTCTCTCCATTGTTACATTAGCCTCCTGTCACCCATATTGTTCTCATTTTACCCTCATTGGGTGTGAAAACATTAGCTCTTCATCCTATCAAGGAGATGACCATATTAATTTTACTGCTCCAATTCCCCCAAACCCATTGCAACTGGTCCTTTTGCAGTTTGAGAATACTAAATAAGGAAAGTCTCAATAAATATTCCAAAACTCACTCATTCCAAGTGTCAGCTTGGTTCAACGAGAAATCTCTGAGTCAGAAGATTGTGGAACCCAGGACTTGGAGCCCATATCTAGGTCTACGGATCAGCCATAATTTAATTGAATGGCGGAACAGGCTCAAGGGGCTGAACGGCCTCCTGCTGTTCCTGTATAACAGGCTCGAGGGGCTGAATGGCCTCCTGCTGTTCCTGTGTAACAGGCTCGAGGGGCTGAACGGCCTCCTCCTGTTCCTGTGTAACAGGCCCGAGGGGCTGAACGGCCTCCTGCTGTTCCTGTGTAACAGGCTCGAGGGACTGAACGGCCTCCTCCTGTTCCTGTGTAACAGGCTCGAGGGGCTGAACGGCCTCCTGCTGTTCCTGTATAACAGGCTCGAGGGGCTGAACGGCCTCCTCCTGTTCCTATGTTCGTAAGGTTAACAAAAGCATTAATAAAAAGACTTCTGATATTCAGTGTACTTTATGTGCTTGTGTTAATAAAAGTGTCTCTGTCCTGTTTTGTTCCTGTGATACTGACAGTTAACTCACCGCTCCACCAGATCTCTGTGTGAAGGAAGCTGAGACCAGTCGTGAGAGAATGTGCCAATTTCAATGTGTCTCTCCAGTCACTGTTGTGCTCTGTTAAGTAGCTGTGTAGAGACCCCTGTTGGAATTAAACTAACTTTTATACAAGCCTTGCAGGTCCTTCATTAAAGTCCACAGAACCTAATGATCTTTCAGTCACTACCCTCCTGCCTTGATCATACACCTTGTCCCCATCAACTCTGCCTTTTCAAACCTTCGCTAAAAGCTTCCCTTTGACCCTGCCTCTGGTTCAACCACCCTAACCCCAACCCTAACCCTTTGACCCTGCCTCTGGTTCTACCACCCTAACCCTAACCCTAACCGTAACCCTTTGACCCTGCCTCTGGTTCTACCACCCTAACCCCAACCCTAACCCTTTGACCCTGCCTCTGGTTCTACCACCCTAACCCTAACCGTAACCCTTTGACCCTGCCTCTGGTTCTACCACCCTAACCCTAACCCTAACCTTAACCCTTTGACCCTGCCTCTGGTTCTACCACCCTAACCCTAACCCTAACCTTAACCCTTTGACCCTGCCTCTGGTTCTACCACCCTAACCCTAACCCCTAACCCTAACCTTAACCTGGCCTCTGGTTCTACCACCCTAACCCTAATCCTTAACCTTTGACCCTAACCCTCTCCTTTTTGACCCGTGTGTCCAACTTCACTGCTTTCCCCTCCTTATGTGGAAATGCCGGTGATGGACTGGAGTGGACAAATGTAAGGAATCTTACAACACCAGGTTATAGTCCAACAAATTTATTTTAAAATCACAAGCTTTCGGAGATTATCTCCTTCGTCAGATGAATGAATGAAAAGGTTCTCAAATCGCATATCTTATACTATGTTGGGACAGCATCACACCAATCAAAAGGTGTCGTTGTTATTCAAACAGGCCAGTCACGGAGAACAGCACGTCCCAGTACACTGGATATACATTGTGTCTATTACACAGGCAGGCAGAAAGAAACTCAAAATGGCAGAGAGAGAGAGAGAGAGAATTTTAAAAAACATATAAATTTTTTCCCCCTTTTTTGCTGGTGGGGTTACGTGTAGCGTGACATGAACCCAAGATCCCGGTTGAGGCCGTCCTCATGGGTGCGGAACTTGGCTATCAACTTCTGCTCGACGATTTTGCATTGTCGTGTGTCTCGAAGGCCGCCTTGGAGAACGCTTACTCGAAGATCGGTGGCTGAATGTCCTTGACTGCTAAAGTGTTCCCCGACTTTCTCTCTCTCTCTGCCATTTTGAGTTTCTTTCTGCCTGCCTGTGTAATAGACACAATGTATATCGAGTGTACTGGGACGTGCTGTTCTCCGTGACTGGCCTGTTTGAATAACAACGACACCTTTTGATTGGTGTGATGCTGTCCCAACATAGTATAAGATATGCGATTTGAGAACCTTTTCATTCATTCATCTGACGAAGGAGATAATCTCCGAAAGCTTGTGATTTTAAAATAAATTTGTTGGACTATAACCTGGTGTTGTAAGATTCCTTACATTTCCCCTCCTTAATGTAAAGACATCTCCCTGTACGAAACAGGTTTGTTTAAGTGGGTGAATTCTAAAGGATGATTTATTCATATGAACCTGCACCCCCCCACCCCCGACCCTCCCACCCACCCCTCGGCCTGGACTGTGAATAACGAGAACACATTCCCCAAGGTGATAAGGAACGGAATGCAATGAACAAAATGTGAACAACTTAAACTCGTGAATAAAAGTCAAATCACAACACTCTAGGAAAAGAACACTCTGGAATACGTTCGTTTAGAAGTTACAATCATGTGGGAGCATTTACGACTCCTGTGTGCACCTTTACAGACTGATGTTAACTCGTTCACTGTGAACTTTGCAGATTGGAACTCATAACCCCACAGCCTTAAGGAATCAATCAGTGACAAGCAAGAACTTTGATTTTATAAGTGAATAAATAATTGGGACCTGCGAGTTTTCCACTCCAGTAACACGGATGTTCTGTTTGTACCTTTAAAATGGACTCCGAAAGAAGTAATGACTCAACTGTCACTAATAGCAAACAGACAAGTTCTTGCAAATCGTCTGCGGTTGGGTTAGAGTTAGGGCTAGGGTTAGAGTTAGAATAAGGTTTAGGGTTAGGGTTAAAAAAAACTTTTAAAAAGATATTTTATGACTCGCAACAAAAATATATTCCTGTGAGGAGGAAAGACTCCACAAAAAGGGTGAACCAACCATGGCTAACTAAGGAAGTAAAGGATGGTGTCAGGTTAAAGGAAAAAGCTTACAACATGGCAAAGATTACTGGTAAGCCCGAAGATTGGGAAAACTTTAAAAACCAGCAAAGGATGACTAAAAGAATAATAAAGAGGGAGAAAATAAATTATGAGAGTAAACTAGCAAGAAATATAAAAACTAATAGTAAAAGCTTCTACAAGTACATAAAAAGGAAGAGGGTAGCTATAGTAAACATTGGTCCCTTAGAGGATGAGACTGGGGAAATAATAATGGAAAACAAGGAAATGGCAGAGGAATTCAACAGATATTTTGTATCTGTCTTCACAGTAGAAGAAACTAATAATATACCAATAATAATAGAAAATCAAGGGGCAAAGGGAGGGAGGAACTAAAAACAATCACTATCACTAGAGAAAAAGTACTAGGTAAACTAATGGGTCTAAAGGCTGACAAGTCCCCTGGACCTGATGGCTTGCATCCGAGGGTCTTAAAAGAAGTGGCTACAGAGATAGTGGATGCATTGGTTGTAATCTTCCAGAATTCACTAGATTCTGGAAAGGTCCCAGGGGATTGGAAAACCGCAAATGTAACACCCCTATTCAAGAAGGGAGTGAGACAGAAAGCAGGTAACTATAGACCAGTTAGCCTAACATCTGTCATTGGGAAAATGCTAGAATCCATTGTTAAGGAAGTAGTAGCAGGACATTTGGAGACTCATAATACAATCAAGGAGAGTCAACATGGTTTTATGAAGGGGAAATCATGTCCGACAAATTTATTAGAGTTCTTTGAGGAAGTAACGGACAGGGTGGATAAAGGGGAACCAATGGATGCAGTATATTTGGATTTCCAAAAGGCATTCAATAAGGTGCCACATAAAAGATTACTGTACAAGATAAGAGCTCATGGTGTTGGGGGTAATATACTGGCATGGATAGAGGATTGGCTAACTAACAGAAAACAAAGAGTCAGGATAAAAGGGTCATTTTCAAAATGGCAATCTGTAACTAATGGGGTGCCGCAGGACTCAGTGCTGGGGCCTCAACTATTTACAATATATATCAATGACTTGGATGAAGGAACAGAGTGTCTTGTGGCCAAATTTGCTGATAAGCATAAGCATAAGAACATAAGAACATAAACATAAGAAATAGGAGCAGGAGTAGGCCAATCGGCCCCTCGAGCCTGCTCCGCCATTCAATAAGATCATGGCTGATCTGATCCTAACCTCAAATCTAAATTCATGTCCAATTTCCTGCCCGCTCCCCGTAACCCCTAATTCCCTTTACTTCTAGGAAACTGTCTATTTCTGTTTTAAATTTATTTAATGATGTAGCTTCCACAGCTTCCTGGGGCAGCAAATTCCACAGACCTACTACCCTCTGAGTGAAGAAGTTTCTCCTCATCTCAGTTTTGAAAGAGCAGCCCCTTATTCTAAGATTATGCCCCCGAGTTCCAGTTTCACCCATCCTTGGGCACATCCTTACTGCATCCACCCGATCAAGCCCCTTCATAATCTTATATGTTTCAATAAGATCGCCTCTCATTCTTCTGAACTCCAATGAGTAGAGTCCCAATCTACTCAACCTCTCCTCATATGTCCGCCCCCTCATCCCCGGGATTAACCGAGTGAACCTTCTTTGTACTGCCTCGAGAGCAAGTATGTCTTTTCTGAAGTATGGACACCAAAACTGTATGCAGTATTCCAGGTGCGGTCTCACCAATACCTTATATAACTGCAGCAATACCTCCCTGTTTTTATATTCTATCCCCCTAGCAATAAAAGCCAACATTCCGTTGGCCTTCTTGATCACCTGCTGCACCTGCATACTAACTTTTTGATTTTCTTGCACTCGGACCCCCAGATCCCTTTGTACTGCAGTACTTTCCAGTTTCTCGCCATTAAGATAATAACTTGCTCTCTGATTTTTCCTGCCAAAGTGCATAACCTCACATTTTCCAATATTGTATTGCATCTGCCAAATCTCCGCCCACTCACCCAGCCTGTCTATATCCCCTTGTAGGTTTTTTATGTCCTCCTCACTCTCTACTTTCCCTCCCATCTTTGTATCATCTGCAAACTTTGATATGTTACACTCGGTCCCCTCCTCCAAATCGTTAATATAGATTGTAAAGAGTTGGGGACCCAGCACCGACCCCTGCGGAACACCACTGGCTACTGGTTGCCAGTCCGAGAATGAACCATTTATCCCAACTCTCTGCTTCCTGTTAGATAACCAATCCTCCACCCATGCCAGAATATTACCCCCAATCCAGTGATTCTTTATCTTGAGCAATAATCTTTTATGTGGCACCTTGTCGAATGCCTTCTGGAAGTCTAAATACACTACGTCCACTGGTTCCCCTTTATCCACTCTGTACGTTATGTCCTCAAAGAACTCAAGCAAATTTGTCAGACATGACTTCCCCTTCGTAAAGCCATGCTGACTTTGTCCTATTAAATTATGTTTATCCAAATGTTCCGCTACTGTCTCCTTAATAATAGACTCCAAAATTTTACCCACCACAGATGTTAGGCTAACTGGTCTATAATTTCCAGCCTTCTGCCTACTACCCTTTTTAAATAACAGTGTTACATTAGCAGTTTTCCAATCTGCCGGGACCTTTGCCGAGTCCAGAGAATTTTGGAAAATTATTACCAAAGCATCCACAATCCCCACTGCCACTTCCCTCAAGACCCTAGGATGGAAGCCATCAGGTCCAGGGGATTTATCCGCCTTGAGTCCCATTAATTTACTGAGTACCAATTCCTTAGTGATTTTAATCGTATTTAGCTCCTCCCCCCTAGAGCCCCCTGTTTGTCCAGTGTTGGGATATTCTTAGTGTCCTCTACCGTAAAGACTGAAACAAAATATTTGTTCAGCATTTTTGCCATCTCCATGTTTCCCACCATTAATTTCCCGGTCTCATCCTCTAAGGGACCTATGTTTGCCTTAGCCACCCTTTTTCTTTTTATATAACTATAGAAACTCTTGCTATCTGTTTTTATATTTTTTGCTAATTTATTTTCATAATCTATCTTCCCTTTCTTAATCAATCCTTTAGTTACTTTTTGCTGTCTTTTGAAGACTTCCCAATCTTCTATCCTCCCACTAAGTTTGGCTACCTTATATGTCCTTGTTTTTAGTCGGATACTATCCTTAATTTCTTTACTTAGCCACGGATGGCTGTCATTTCTTTTATACCCTTTTTTCCTCAGTGGAATATATTTATTTTGAAAGTTGTAAAATAACTCCTTAAATGAACACCACTGCTCATGTACCGTCTTACCCTTTAATCTATTTTCCCAGTCCACTTTAATCAATTCCGCTCTCATACCATCATAGTCTCCTTTATTCAAGCTCAGTACGCTTGTTTGAGAACCAACCTTCTCACCCTCTAATTGGATATGGAATGTAACCATGTTATGGTCACTCATTCCAAGGAGATCCTTAACTAGGACATTATTAATTAATCCTGGCTCATTACACAGGACCAGGTCCAAGGTTGCTTGCCCCCTTGTAGGATCAGTTACATACTGCTCAAGAAATCCATCCCTAATACACTCAATAAACTCTTCCTCAAGGCTGCCCTGCCCAATTTGATTTGTCCAGTTGATATGATAGTTAAAATCCCCCATAATTATAGCTGTTCCTTTATTACATGCCCCGACTATTTCCTGATTAATACTTCTTCCAGCAGAGTTGCAACTATTAGGAGGCCTATATACTACGCCCACTAATGTTTTTTTCCCTTATTATTCCTTATCTCTACCCAAACTGTTTCATTATCCTGATCCTTTGTCCCAATATCATTTCTCTGTATTACAGTGATTCCTTCCTTTATTAACATAGCCACCCCACCTCCCCTTCCTTCCTGCCTGTCCTTCCTGATTGTTAAATACCCTGGCATATTTAATTCCCAGTCGTTGTCACCCTGCAGCCATGTTTCTGTAATGGCAACAAGATCATACCCATACGTAGTTATTTGTGCCGTTAACTCGTCCATTTTGTTACGAATGCTACGTGCATTCAGATAAAGAACTTTCATATATGTTTTGTGACACTTAGTTCCTGCTTTTTCCTTTTTTAACACTTTACCTTTTACTCCATACCTTCTGTCCCTTCCTGACATGCTTTCCTCTGTCTCCCTGCTCAGGTTCCCAACCCCCTGCCACAGCTTTGATGCTGGGTTAATCGCCTTACGCCTTCTAGTTTTTATTTTATCTGTCGTGCCTAAAGTACACTTTCTTTCCGCTGCTCTACGCTTTTCCCTTTCACTTGTTCTTCAACAACTGTTTGTACTATTTGTATTGTAGATTTCCCCTGGGTCTTCCCCTCTCTTACTGCTCTCAACTTTATTCCCTTCTGACTCCCCGCTCAGGTTCCCATCCCCCTGCCACTCTAGTTTAAATCTTCCCCAACAGCACTAGCAAACACCCCCGTGAGGACATTGATACAAAGATAGATGGAAAAGCAAGTTGTGATGAGGACACAAAGGGATATTGACAGGTTAAGCGAATGGGAAAAAATTTGGCAGATGGAATCTAATGTGGGAAAATGTGAAGTCATCCACTTTGGGAGGAAAAATAAAAAAGCAAAATATTATTTGAATGGAGAAATACTACAAAATACTGCGGTACAGAGGGATCTGGGTGTCCTCGTACATGAAACACAAAAAGTCAACATACAGGTGCAGCAGGTAATCCGGAAGGCAAACGGAATATTGGCCTTTATTTCGAGGGGGATGGAGTATAAAAGCAGGGAAGTCATGCTCCAACTGTCCAGGGTGCTGGTGAGACCACACCTGGAGTACTGCGTACAGTTCTGGTGCCCTTATTTAAGGAAGGACATACTTGCATTGGAGACAGTTCAGAGAAGGTTCACTCGGTTGATTCCGGGTATGGAAGGGTTGTCTTATGAGGAAAGATTGAGCAGGTTGGGTCTATACTCATTGGAGTTTAGAAGAATGAGAAGAGATCTTATTGAAACATACAAGATTCTGAGGGGACTCAATAGGGTCGATGCTGAGAGGATGTTACCCCTCATGGGGGAATCTAAAACTAGGGGGCATAGTCTCAGAATAAGGGGTCGCCCGTTTAAGATGGAAATGAGGAGGAATTTCTTCTCCCAGAGGGTCGTGAATCTTTGGAATTCTTTACCCCAAAAAGCTGTGGAAGCTGAGTCATTGAATACATTCAAGGCTGAGTTAGACAAATTTTTGATCAGCAAGGGAGTCAAAGGATATGGGGAAAGGGCGGGAAAGTGGAGTTGAGGTAAAAATCAAATCAGCCATGATCTTATTGAATGGCGGAGCAGGCTCGAGGGGCTGAATGGCCTACTCCTATCTCTTATGGTCTAAGATAATTGGAAAAGGGACTGTCTCACCATAGTGGGGATTGAGGCTTAACTGTAACATATTAAATAAGAATTGGATAAGGATTTGAGAAGGTAATATTTTAACAGATACAGGGAAATGACATTTTAATCAGGTGGCTCCAGTTGACAAGCCTGGAGTGATGGGCTGAATGGCCTCTTTCTCTGCTGATTCAATATGCCCAGAACCAGATTAACAGATCTTATTGCTGTTTATGGGATCTAACTGTGCAGAAATTAGTCGCCACATGTCCCACATATCAACCATCACTGCACTTCAATGTCATTTATTGTATAGGAACCGTTTGAGATTTTTGGAGACGTTTGATAAGATACATAAATACACGGTTTTCTTTCTTGCCTTTTTCTTGTGGAACTGTCCCCAGACAAGAAGTCAATGCCTATGACGGGGGAGAAGCTGTAGAGGGAGGAACGATTCCCTGTGTTGGAGAGAATAACTTACCCCAGGGTAGTATTCTGTTATGAGGAGATAGTCCATGTTACCATTGTGATTCCTTTCTCCAGCGTTAATAAACTTTACGATGTTTCCGTGTTCCATCAGTGGGAGAGAATGGAAACTTTTCTCGTTTGTGTAGTGCTGATGGTTGATGGCAGAAAACAATTTAACTGCCACCGGCCTGTCTGCCTGCAATCCCTTCCAGACTATCCCAAATCTTCCGTGACCAATAACCTGACGATTCCACAGAGACAGAACAAGTTAACTTCACCCAATCACGGCACTTCATCAGAAACCAATTCACAGCAGCTGCAATCAAGTGACACTTGAGAAAGGACAGAAGATATTGAAAGACTCAAGACTCTCGTTACCCTTCATCAGCAGAAGGCGTTTGACAGGGTGGGTCATCAATACTTGCTCAGGACCCCCGGGCAAATTCGGCATCGCAAAGCATTTCCTTGCCTGGATCCAATTTCTGTACGCTGCCGTGGAGCGTCTGGTTACAGTTAACGAATGATCCCCTATGTTTGGGAGGGGAGTGCGTCACGGACGCCCCATATCTGGCCAATCATACGCCATCTATGTAGAGATTATTTGGTGCCTCTTGTAAATGGGGTGGTCGGGACTGTCTGTGTGTGTGTGGGTGTGGGGACTGTCTCTGTGTGTGTGGGTGTGGGGACTGTCTCTGTGTGTGTGTGGGTGTGGGGACTGTCTCTGTGTGTGTGGGTGTGGGGACTGTCTCTGTGTGTGTGTGGGTGTGGGGACTGTCTCTGTGTGTGTGGGTGTGGGGACTGTCTCTGTGTGTGTGTGGGTGTGGGGACTGTCTCTGTGTGTGTGGGTGTGGGGACTGTCTCTGTGTGTGTGGGTGTGGGGACTGTCTCTGTGTGTGTGGGTGTGGGGACTGTCTCTGTGTGTGTGGGTGTGGGGACTGTCTCTGTGTGTGTGGGTTAGGGGACTGTCTCTGTGTGTGTGTGGGTGTGGGGACTGTCTGTGTGTGTGTGGGTTAGGGGACTGTCTCTGTGTGTGTGTGGGTGTGGGGACTGTCTCTGTGTGTGTGGGTGTGGGGACTGTCTCTGTGTGTGTGGGTGTGGGGACTGTCTCTGTGTGTGTGTGGGTGTGGGGACTGTCTCTCTGTGTCTGTGGGTGTGGGGACTGTCTCTGTGTGTGTGGGTGTGGGGACTGTGTGTGTGTGTGTGGGTGTGGGGACTGTCTCTGTGTGTGTGGGTGTGGGGACTGTCTCTGTGTGTGTGGGTGTGGGGACTGTCTCTCTGTGTGTGGGTGTGGGGACTGTCTCTGTGTGTGTGTGGGTGTGGGGACTGTCTCTCTGTGTGTGGGTGGGTGTGGGGACTGTCTCTCTGTGTGTGGGTGTGGGGACTGTCTCTGTGTGTGTGTGGGTGTGGGGACTGTCTCTGTGTGTGTGGGTGTGGGGACTGTCTCTGTGTGTGTGGGTGTGGGGACTGTCTCTGTGTGTGTGTGGGTGTGGGGAGTGTCTCTGTGTGTGTGTGGGTGTGGGGAGTGTCTCTGTGTGTGTGGGTGTGGGGACTGTCTCTGTGTGTGTGGGTGTGGGGAGTGTCTCTGTGTGTGTGTGGGTGTGGGGAGTGTCTCTGTGTGTGTGGGTGTGGGGACTGTCTCTGTGTGTGTGGGTGTGGGGACTGTCTCTGTGTGTGTGGGTGTGGGGACTGTCTCTGTGTGTGTGGGTGTGGGGACTGTCTCTGTGTGTGTGTGGGTGTGGGGACTGTCTGTGTGTGTGTGGGTGTGGGGACTGTCTCTGTGTGTGTGGGTGTGGGGACTGTCTCTGTGTGTGTGGGTGTGGGGACTGTCTCTGTGTGTGTGGGTGTGGGGACTGTCTCTGTGTGTGTGTGGGTGTGGGGACTGTCTCTGTGTGTGTGTGGGTGCGGGGACTGTCTCTGTGTGTGTGTGTGTGGGGACTGTCTCTGTGTGTGTGGGTGTGGGGACTGTCTGTGTGTGTGTGGGTGTGGGGACTGTCTGTGTGTGTGTGGGTGTGGGGACTGTCTGTGTGTGTGTGGGTGTGGGGACTGTCTCTGTGTGTGTGGGTGTGGGGACTGTCTCTGTGTGTGTGGGTGTGGGGACTGTCTCTGTGTGTGTGGGTGTGGGGACTGTCTCTGTGTGTGTGGGTGTGGGGACTGTCTCTGTGTGTGTGTGGGTGTGGGGACTGTCTCTGTGTGTGTGTGGGTGCGGGGACTGTCTCTGTGTGTGTGTGTGTGGGGACTGTCTGTGTGTGTGTGGGTGTGGGGACTGTCTCTGTGTGTGTGTGTGGGTGTGGGGACTGTCTCTGTGTGTGTGGGTGTGGGGACTGTCTCTCTGTGTGTGTGTGGGTGTGGGGACTGTCTCTGTGTGTGTGGGTGTGGGGACTGTCTCTGTGTGTGTGTGGGTGTGGGGACTGTCTCTGTGTGTGTGGGTGTGGGGACTGTCTCTGTGTGTGTGGGTGTGGGGACTGTCTCTGTGTGTGTGGGTGTGGGGACTGTCTCTGTGTGTGTGGGTGTGGGGACGGTCTCTCTGTGTGTGGGTGTGGGGACTGTCTCTCTCTGTGTGTGTGGGTGTGGGGACTGTCTCTGTGTGTGTGGGTGTGGGGACTGTCTCTGTGTGTGTGTGGGTGTGGGGACTGTCTCTGTGTGTGTGGGTGTGGGGACTGTCTCTGTGTGTGTGTGGGTGTGGGGACTGTCTCTGTGTGTGTGGGTGTGGGGACTGTCTCTGTGTGTGTGGGTGTGGGGACTGTCTCTGTGTGTGTGGGTGTGGGGACTGTCTCTGTGTGTGTGGGTGTGGGGACTGTCTCTGTGTGTGTGTGTGGGTGTGGGGACTGTCTCTCTGTGTGTGTGGGTGTGGGGACTGTCTGTGTGTGTGTGGGTGTGGGGACTGTCTCTGTGTGTGTGGGTGTGGGGACTGTCTCTGTGTGTGTGGGTGTGGGGACTGTCTCTGTGTGTGTGGGTGTGGGGACTGTCTCTGTGTGTGTGTGGGTGTGGGGACTGTCTCTGTGTGTGTGGGTGTGGGGACTGTCTCTGTGTGTGTGTGGGTGTGGGGACTGTGTGTGTGTGTGTGGGTGTGGGGACTGTCTCTGTGTGTGTGGGTGTGGGGACTGTCTCTGTGTGTGTGTGTGTGGGGACTGTCTCTGTGTGTGTGGGTGTGGGGACTGTCTCTGTGTGTGTGGGTGTGGGGACTGTCTCTGTGTGTGTGTGGGTGTGGGGACTGTCTCTGTGTGTGTGGGTGTGGGGACTGTCTCTGTGTGTGTGTGGGTGTGGGGACTGTCTGTGTGTGTGTGGGTGTGGGGACTGTCTCTGTGTGTGTGGGTGTGGGGACTGTCTCTGTGTGTGTGTGTGTGGGGACTGTCTCTGTGTGTGTGGGTGTGGGGACTGTCTCTGTGTGTGTGGGTGTGGGGACTGTCTCTGTGTGTGTGGGTGTGGGGACTGTCTCTGTGTGTGTGGGTGTGGGGACTGTCTCTGTGTGTGTGGGTGTGGGGACTGTCTGTGTGTGTGTGGGTGTGGGGACTGTCTCTGTGTGTGTGTGTGGGTGTGGGGACTGTCTCTGTGTGTGTGGGTGTGGGGACTGTCTCTGTGTGTGTGGGTGTGGGGACTGTCTCTGTGTGTGTGGGTGTGGGGACTGTCTCTGTGTGTGTGGGTGTGGGGACTGTCTCTGTGTGTGTGGGTGTGGGGACTGTCTCTGTGTGTGTGGGTGTGGGGACTGTCTCTGTGTGTGTGGGTGTGGGGACTGTCTCTGTGTGTGTGGGTGTGGGGACTGTCTCTGTGTGTGTGGGTGTGGGGACTGTCTCTGTGTGTGTGGGTGTGGGGACTGTCTCTCTGTGTGTGGGTGTGGGGACTGTCTCTGTGTGTGTGGGTGTGGGGACTGTCTCTGTGTGTGTGGGTGTGGGGACTGTCTCTGTGTGTGTGGGTGTCGGGACTGTCTGTGTGTGTGTGGGTGTGGGGACTGTCTCTGTGTGTGTGGGTGTGGGGACTGTCTCTGTGTGTGTGGGTGTGGGGACTGTCTCTGTGTGTGTGGGTGTGGGGACTGTCTCTGTGTGTGTGTGGGTGTGGGGACTGTCTCTGTGTGTGTGTGTGGGTGTGGGGACTGTCTCTGTGTGTGTGGGTGTGGGGACTGTCTGTGTGTGTGGGTGTGGGGACTGTCTCTGTGTGTGTGGGTGTGGGGACTGTCTCTGTGTGTGTGGGTGTGGGGACTGTCTCTGTGTGTGTGGGTGTGGGGACTGTCTCTGTGTGTGTGGGTGTGGGGACTGTCTCTCTGTGTGTGGGTGTGGGGACTGTCTCTGTGTGTGTGGGTGTGGGGACTGTCTCTGTGTGTGTGGGTGTGGGGACTGTCTCTGTGTGTGTGGGTGTGGGGACTGTCTCTGTGTGTGTGGGTGTGGGGACTGTCTCTGTGTGTGTGGGTGTGGGGACTGTCTCTGTGTGTGTGGGTGTGGGGACAGTCTCTCTGTGTGTGTGTGGGTGTGGGGACTGTCTCTGTGTGTGTGTGGGTGTGGGGACTGTCTCTGTGTGTGTGGGTGTGGGGACTGTCTGTGTGTGTGTGTGGGTGTGGGGACTGTCTCTGTGTGTGTGGGTGTGGGGACTGTCTCTGTGTGTGTGGGTGTGGGGACTGTCTCTGTGTGTGTGGGTGTGGGGACTGTCTCTGTGTGTGTGTGGGTGTGGGGACTGTCTCTGTGTGTGTGTGTGGGTGTGGGGACTGTCTCTGTGTGTGTGTGGGTGTGGGGACTGTCTCTGTGTGTGTGGGTGTGGGGAGTGTCTCTGTGTGTGTGGGTGTGGGGACTGTCTCTCTGTGTGTGGGTGTGGGGACTGTCTCTGTGTGTGTGGGTGTGGGGACTGTCTCTGTGTGTGTGGGTGTGGGGACTGTCTCTGTGTGTGTGGGTGTGGGGACTGTCTCTGTGTGTGTGGGTGTGGGGACTGTCTCTGTGTGGGTGGGTGTGGGGACTGTCTCTGTGTGTGTGGGTGTGGGGACTGTCTCTGTGTGTGTGGGTGTGGGGACTGTCTCTGTGTGTGTGGGTGCGGGGAGTGTCTCTGTGTGTGTGGGTGTGGGGACTGTCTGTGTGTGTGTGGGTGTGGGGACTGTCTCTGTGTGTGTGGGTGTGGGGACTGTCTCTGTGTGTGTGGGTGTGGGGACTGTCTCTGTGTGTGTGGGGACTGTCTCTGTGTGTGTGTGGGTGTGGGGACTGTCTCTGTGTGTGTGGGTGTGGGGACTGTCTCTGTGTGTGTGGGTGTGGGGACTGTCTCTGTGTGTGTGGGTGTGGGGACTGTCTCTGTGTGTGTGGGTGTGGGGACTGTCTCTGTGTGTGTGGGTGTGGGGACTGTCTCTGTGTGTGTGGGTGTGGGGACTGTCTCTGTGTGTGTGGGTGTGGGGACTGTCTGTGTGTGTGGGTGTGGGGAGTGTCTCTGTGTGTGTGGGTGTGGGGAGTGTCTCTGTGTGTGTGGGTGTGGGGACTGTCTCTCTGTGTGTGGGTGTGGGGACTGTCTCTGTGTGTGTGGGTGTGGGGACTGTCTCTGTGTGTGTGGGTGTGGGGAGTGTCTCTGTGTGTGTGGGTGTGGGGACTGTCTCTGTGTGTGTGGGTGTGGGGACTGTCTCTCTGTGTGTGGGTGTGGGGACTGTCTCTGTGTGTGTGGGTGTGGGGAATGTCTCTGTGTGTGTGGGTGTGGGGACTGTCTCTGTGTGTGTGGGTGTGGGGAATGTCTCTGTGTGTGTGGGTGTGGGGACTGTCTCTGTGTGTGTGTGGGTGTGGGGACTGTCTCTGTGTGTGTGGGTGTGGGGAATGTCTCTGTGTGTGTGGGTGTGGGGACTGTCTCTGTGTGTGTGTGGGTGTGGGGACTGTCTCTGTGTGTGTGGGTGTGGGGACTGTCTGTGTGTGTGTGTGGGTGTGGGGACTGTCTCTGTGTGTGTGGGTGTGGGGACTGTCTCTGTGTGTGTGGGTGTGGGGACTGTCTGTGTGTGTGTGGGTGCGGGGACTGTCTCTGTGTGTGGGTGTGGGGACTGTCTCTCTCTGTGTGTGGGTGTGGGGACTGTCTCTCTCTGTGTGTGGGTGTGGGGACTGTCTCTGTGTGTGTGGGTGTGGGGACTGTCTCTGTGTGTGTGGGTGTGGGGACTGTCTCTGTGTGTGTGGGTGTGGGGACTGTCTCTGTGTGTGTGGGTGTGGGGACTGTCTCTGTGTGTGTGTGGGTGTGGGGACTGTCTCTGTGTGTGTGGGTGTGGGGACTGTCTCTGTGTGTGTGGGTGTGGGGACTGTCTCTGTGTGTGTGGGTGTGGGGACTGTCTCTGTGTGTGTGGGTGTGGGGACTGTCTCTGTGTGTGTGTGGGTGTGGGGACTGTCTCTGTGTGTGTGTGGGTGTGGGGACTGTCTCTCTCTGTGTGTGGGTGTGGGGACTGTCTCTGTGTGTGTGGGTGTGGGGACTGTCTCTGTGTGTGTGTGGGTGTGGGGACTGTCTCTGTGTGTGTGTGGGTGTGGGGCTGTCTCTGTGTGTGTGGGTGTGGGGATGATGGAGATTGAGTCAGGGTTGGGGACTAATCTCGGTGAGATCGATACAGTCAGTATTGGGGACTAATCTCGGTGAGATCGATACAGTCAGTATTGGGGACTAATCTCGGTGAGATCGATACAGTCAGTATTGGGGACTAATCTCGGTGAGATGGATACAGTCAGTATTGGGGACTAATCTCGGTGAGATCGATACAGTCAGTATTGGGGACTAATCTCGGTGAGATCGATACAGTCAGTATTGGGGACTAATCTCGGTGAGATCGCTACAGTCAGTATTGGGGACTAATCTCGGTGAGATCGCTACAGTCAGTGTTTGGGACTAATCTCGGTGAGATCGATACAGTCAGTATTGGGGACTAATCTCGGTGAGATCGATACAGTCAGTATTGGGGACTAATCTCGGTGAGATCGATACAGTCAGTATTGGGGACTAATCTCGGTGAGATGGATACAGTCAGTATTGGGGACTAATCTCGGTGAGATCGATACAGTCAGTATTGGGGACTAATCTCGGTGAGATCGCTACAGTCAGTATTGGGGACTAATCTCGGTGAGATCGCTACAGTCAGTGTTTGGGACTAATCTCGGTGAGATCGATACAGTCAGTATTGGGGACTAATCTCGGTGAGATCGATACAGTCAGTATTGGGGACTAATCTCGGTGAGATCGATACAGTCAGTATTGGGGACTAATCTCGGTGAGATGGATACAGTCAGTATTGGGGACTAATCTCGGTGAGATCGATACAGTCAGTATTGGGGACTAATCTCGGTGAGATCGATACAGTCAGTATTGGGGACTAATCTCGGTGAGATCGATACAGTCAGTGTTTGGGACTAATCTCGGTGAGATCGATACAGTCAGTATTGGGGACTAATCTCGGTGAGATCGATACAGTCAGTATTGGAGACTAATCTCGGTGAGATCGATACAGTCAGTATTGGGGACTAATCTCGGTGAGATGGATACAGTCAGTATTGGGGACTAATCTCGGTGAGATCGATACAGTCAGTATTGGGGACTAATCTCGGTGAGATCGATACAGTCAGTATTGGGGACTAATCTCGGTGAGATCGATACAGTCAGTATTGGGGACTAATCTCGGTGAGATGGATACAGTCAGTATTGGGGACTAATCTCGGTGAGATCGATACAGTCAGTATTGGGGACTAATCTCGGTGAGATGGATACAGTCAGTATTGGGGACTAATCTCGGTGAGATCGCTACAGTCAGTATTGGGGACTAATCTCGGTGAGATCGCTACAGTCAGTGTTTGGGACTAATCTCGGTGAGATCGATACAGTCAGTATTGGGGACTAATCTCGGTGAGATCGATACAGTCAGTATTGGGGACTAATCTCGGTGAGATCGATACAGTCAGTATTGGGGACTAATCTCGGTGAGATGGATACAGTCAGTATTGGGGACTAATCTCGGTGAGATCGATACAGTCAGTATTGGGGACTAATCTCGGTGAGATCGATACAGTCAGTATTGGGGACTAATCTCGGTGAGATCGATACAGTCAGTGTTTGGGACTAATCTCGGTGAGATCGATACAGTCAGTATTGGGGACTAATCTCGGTGAGATCGATACAGTCAGTATTGGAGACTAATCTCGGTGAGATCGATACAGTCAGTATTGGGGACTAATCTCGGTGAGATGGATACAGTCAGTATTGGGGACTAATCTCGGTGAGATCGATACAGTCAGTATTGGGGACTAATCTCGGTGAGATCGATACAGTCAGTATTGGGGACTAATCTCGGTGAGATCGATACAGTCAGTATTGGGGACTAATCTCGGTGAGATGGATACAGTCAGTATTGGGGACTAATCTCGGTGAGATCGATACAGTCAGTATTGGGGACTAATCTCGGTGAGATGGATACAGTCAGTATTGGGGACTAATCTCGGTGAGATCGATACAGTCAGTATTGGGGACTAATCTCGGTGAGATCGATACAGTCAGTATTGGGGACTAATCTCGGTGAGATGGATACAGTCAGTATTAGGGACTAATCTCGGTGAGATCGATACAGTCAGTATTGGGGACTAATCTCAGTGAGATCGATACAGTCAGTATTGGGGACTAATCTCGGTGAGATCGATACAGTCAGTATTGGGGACTAATCTCGGTGAGATCGATACAGTCAGTGTTTGGGACTAATCTCGGTGAGATCGATACAGTCAGTATTGGGGACTAATCTCGGTGAGATGGATACAGTCAGTATTAGGGACTAATCTCGGTGAGATCGATACAGTCAGTATTGGGGACTAATCTCGGTGAGATCGATACAGTCAGTGTTTGGGACTAACCTCGATGAGCTCAGTGTTGATGAATCTTTCCTCCCCAACGACAGGAGCTGCTGAGTGAGAATGATAACAGGCTTTTACCTGCTCTCGGACTGGAATAGAGAGAGAAACAGTTATTGTAGAGAGGCTGACCTCTGACCTGAGACTCACCTGTCTTTGGGCCCCACTGCCCCTCTCTGAGGGGGGGCCCCACTGCCCCTCTCTGAGGGGGGGCCCCACTGCCCCTCTCTGAGGGGGGGCCCCACTGCCCCTCTCTGAGGGGGGGCCCCACTGCCCCTCTCTGAGGGGGGGCCCCACTGCCCCTCTCTGAGGGGGGGCCCCACTGCCCCTCTCTGAGGGGGGGCCCCACTGCCCCTCTCTGAGGGGTGGCCCCACTGCCCCTCTCTGAGGGGGGGCCCCACTGCCCCTCTCTGAGGGGGGGCCCCACTGCCCCTCTCTGAGGGGGGGCCCCACTGCCCCTCTCTGAGGGGTGGCCCCACTGCCCCTCTCTGAGGGGGGGCCCCACTGCCCCTCTCTGAGGGGGGGCCCCACTGCCCCTCTCTGAGGGGGGGCCCCACTGCCCCTCTCTGAGGGGGGGCCCCACTGCCCCTCTCTGAGGGGTGGCCCCACTGCCCCTCTCTGAGGGGGGGCCCCACTGCCCCTCTCTGAGGGGGGGCCCCACTGCCCCTCTCTGAGGGGGGGCCCCACTGCCCCTCTCTGAGGGGGGACCCCACTGCCCCTCCCTGGTCTGAGGGGGGAGCCCCACTGCCCCTCCCTGGTCTGAGGGGGGCCCCATTGCCCCTCCCTGCTCTGAGGGGAGCCACACTGCCCCTCCCTGGTCTGAGGGGGGCCCCACTGCCCCTCTCTGGTCTGAGGGGGGCCCCATTGCCCCTCCCTGGTCTGAGGGGAGCCACACTGCCCCTCCCTGGTCTGAGGGGGGCCCCACTGCCCCTCTCTGGTCTGAGGGGGGCCCCACTGCCCCTCCCTGGTCTGGGGGAGGCCCCAATCTACCTCCCTGGCCTGGGGGAGGCCCCGATCTACCTCCCTGGCCTGGGGGAGGCCCCAATCTATCTCCTGGCCTGGGGGGCCCCAATCTACCTCCCTGGTCTGCGGGCCCCCAATCTACCTCCGTGGTCTGGGGGAGGCCCCAATCAACCTCCGTGGTCTGGGGGAGGCCCCAATCTACCTCCCTGGTCTGGGGGAGGCCCCAATCTACCTCCATGCTCTGGGGGGTGAGGTCCCACTGTCCCTCCTTGGTCTGGGGGAGGCCCCAATCTACCTCCCTGGTCTGGGGGAGGCCCCAATCTACCTCCCTGGTCTGGAAGAGGCCCCAATCTACCTCCCTGATCTGCGGGAGGCCCCAATCTACCTCCCTGGTCTGGGGGGTGATGTCCTACTGCCCCTCCCTGGTCTGGGGGAGGCCCCAATCTACCTCCCTGGTCTGGGGGAGGCCCCAATCTACCTCCCTGGTCTGGGGGAGGCCCCAATCTACCTCCCTGCTCTGGGGGGTGAGGTCCCACTGTCCCTCCTTGGTCTGGGGGAGGCCCCAATCTACCTCCTGGCCTGGGGGACCCCAATCTACCTCCCTGGCCTGGGGTAGGCCCCAATCTACCTCCCTGGTCTGGGGGAGGCCCCAATCTACCTCCCTGCTCTGGGGGGTGAGGTCCCACTGTCCCTCCTTGGTCTGGGGGAGGCCCCAATCTACCTCCTGGCCTGGGGGAGGCCCCAATCTACCTCCCTGGTCTGGGGGGTGATGTCCTACTGTCCCTCCTTGGTCTGGAAGAGGCCCCAATCTACCTCCCTGGTCTGGGGGAGGCCCCAATCTACCTCCCTGCTCTGGGGGGTGAGGTCCCACTGTCCCTCCTTGGTCTGGGGGAGGCCCCAATCTACCTCCTGGCCTGGGGGACCCCAATCTACCTCCCTGGCCTGGGGTAGGCCCCAATCTACCTCCCTGGTCTGGGGGAGGCCCCAATCTACCTCCCTGGTCTGGGGGAGGACCCAATCTACCTCCCTGGTCTGGGGGAGGCCCCAATCTACCTCCCTGGCCTGGGGGAGGCCCCAATCTACCTCCCTGGTCTGGGGGAGGCCCCAATCTACCTCCCTGGTCTGGGGGGTGATGTCCCACTGCCCCTCCTTGGTCTGGGGGAGGCCCCAATCTACCTCACTGGTCTGGGGGAGGCCCCAATCTACCTCCCTGGTCTGGGGGAGGCCCCAATCTACCTCCCTGCTCTTAGGGTGAGGTCCCACTGCCCCTCCTTGGTCTGGAAGAGGCCCCAATCTACCTCCCTGATCTGCGGGAGGCCCCAATCTACCTCCCTGCTCTTGGGGGTGAGGTCCCACTGCCCCTCCCTGGTCTGGGGGAGGCCCCAATCTACCTCCCTGGTCTGGGGGAGGCCCCAATCTACCTCCCTGGTCTGGGGGAGGCCCCAATCTACCTCCCTGGTCTGGGGGGTGATGTCCCACTGCCCCTCCTTGGTCTGGGGGAGGCCCCAATCTACCTCCCTGGTCTGGGGGAGGCCCCAATTTACCTCCTTGGTCTGGGGGAGGCCCCAATCTACCTCCCTGGTCTGGGGGCCCCCAATCTACCTCCCTGGTCTGGGGGAGGCCCCAATCTATCTCCCTGGTCTGGGGGAGGCCCCAATCTACCTCCCTGGTCTGGGGGAGGCCCCAATCTACCTCCCTGGTCTGGGGGAGGCCCCAATCTACCTCCCTGCTCTTGGGGTGAGGTCCCACTGCCCCTCCTTGGTCTGGAAGAGGCCCCAATCTACCTCCCTGATCTGCGGGAGGCCCCAATCTACCTCCCTGCTCTTGGGGGTGAGGTCCCACTGCCCCTCCTTGGTCTGGGGGAGGCCCCAATCTCCCTCCCTGGCCTGGGGTCCCCACTGCCTCTCCCTGGTTTGGGGGAGGCCCCAATCTTCCTCCCTGCTGTGGGCCGGGGGGGGGGGTGGGGGGTGAGTGGAGGCCTTGGCCGGCTCCTACATTGAGAGACAGCAGCAGGTTGAGCCTGGGATGGGATCCTGGGAAGGGCCTGAAACAGGGGGGACTGCGGGACAGGGTCTTTGGGGGTCCAGGAGATGCCTTCCTGTGTCTCCTGGGCCTTTTATTCAGCGGCCCCTTTAAGGTTGGACTTTAGGCCGCTCAATGCCTGGGGCATTTCCCACGCTGCTCCCCCATTTATACCTGAATTCTGCATTCAGGGATCCTACAAGACCTGGTTTGTATATTTAAAGAGTCTGATGCCTGTTTTAGGCAGGTGCTCTGGACGACTAAAAGTCACCCCAGCCGATCTGGCATCCGGCGCACTTGGGGTGCAGTTTGAACGGGGCCAAGGTCAGGACGCGAAATTCGGAGAGCGATCGCCGATTTCACACTGGAGTAGCGGGTGGCATGAACTAAATTTCTCCCCCAATGGTGGTGGTCGTGCACGGGGAGGGGGTGGTTGCTGAAGTCTCATGGTCAGTCTGTGCCTTTCCAATGGGTCCTTTGTCTACACGGTTGTGTTACGACAGGAGCAGTTTCTTGGAGGTAAGAGTAATATTTGTACAAGGCTGCATGTGACAGCAAGCCACGTATGCAAGGAGTTAGGAACGGGGGTGCTCGGCTCCTCCTGACTGCCAGTTCTCTCCAGAACCTCCGTACAAAGGGGTTGGAAGTTGGTGGGTGGGTGGGGAGCCGTTATGGCCACAGCTTTGCCGTGAGTTGCTGGTGGGGTGTTTTCTTAGTTTGGGCAGTGAGCAATGCACAGCGTGGGATTTGGAGTTATTTCTCTGTCCAATCTTCCCTGAAGAGTGGCCAGCCCAGGTCATGTTCCCAGTAGCCAGCTAAGTATCCTTGTACAGAGGAATTAGTACTGAGTACAGGGAAGAGAGCTATCTTTGGGCCAGCAGAGGCCTGCTCTGGTGATAGACTCCCAGTGGGGTCCTGGAGGCAATGGCAGATCAGCAACAACTGGGTGTCCTGTTGGATGAGATGTAAATGGTCCACCAGATTGTTTGGTCCTGAATCAGTTTGTCCAACCTGTTGCAACAAAGGTTCACTAGATTGATTCCTGGGATGAGGGTTGTCCTATGACGAGAGATTGAGTAGAATGGGCCCAAACTCTTTGGAGTTTAGAAAAATAAGAGGTGATCTCATTGAAATATATAAGATTCTGAGAGAGCTTGACAGGGTAGATGCTGAGAGGCTGTTTCCCCCGGTTGGAGAGTCTAGAACTCGGGGGCATAGTCTCAGGATAAGGGGTCGGCCATTTAAGACTGAGATGAGAAGGAATTTATTCACTCAGAGGGTTGTGAATCTTTGGAATTCTCTACCCCAGAGGGCTGTGG
This sequence comes from Heptranchias perlo, assembly GCF_035084215.1. Classification (NCBI taxonomy): domain Eukaryota; kingdom Metazoa; phylum Chordata; class Chondrichthyes; order Hexanchiformes; family Hexanchidae; genus Heptranchias; species Heptranchias perlo. Next base: position 214,050 of record NW_027139282.1, read on the forward strand.
ATGCTGAGTCATTGAGTATATTCAAGGCTGAGATTGATAGATTTTTGGACTCTAGGGGAATCGAGGGATATGGGGATCGGGCAGGAAAGTGGAGTTGAGGTCGAAGATCAGCCATGATCTGATTGAATAGCAGAGCTGTCTCGAGGGGCCGTATGGCCGACTCCTACTCCTATTTCTTATGTTCTTATGAGGTGCTCCTCTTGTGGATGGGAGCTGCTTGTCCAGGGACCCTCTGGAAGGTGATACTGGGCCACCAGGCCTGTTGATGCCTTCAGCGTGGCTCAGACCTCTTTCTCTCACTGTACATGGTCAGGAATTCTATTGGTATACTTGGGCTCCTGCCAATCTTTTGTGTGGGATGGTGAAAGGGAGAGTGTCTAATGGGGCTGGTAGGTCAGTAATTAGTTCAAGGCCAAGCCAGGGGTTTGGGGAGAGCTTTATTCCAGCAATGACTTTGTTCAACACCATAACGTTCCAAGTTTGGAAATGGATCATTAGCAGATTGAACAGGGTCCTCCCACCTCTGGGACTCTAATTTAGGCTGGTCCCCTAATCCTCAACTCAAGCCCAGACTGATAGGTAAAAGGCTCTTCTATTTTGGGAACTAAGTTTTAGGGCCACCTGACCCAGTTCTTGGTGGACATTGGGCTTAACAGCACAAAGACGTCCACAATTCAGAATAAATTGTCAAAATCATTGAGGGGCCATGAAGATAACTGGGCTTGAAATGCAACATTTGACAGTGAGAAGAGCTTGGAATTTAAAGGATATAGTTGGGGCAGAGTAGGGAGAGATGTACGGAACAGGACAGGCTGTAGGTAAGAAGAATTTAAGGAACAGCCAGCATTGATTTAAAAGAGAAAGTTCCCACCTAGCTATAAGCTCCTCAACTTCTCAGAGCGTGTTACAGTAAACAGGCTGTTGAAGTCTCGAAGATATAGCTTATTTGCACTTTCAGAAAACTTTTAATAAAATCCTAGATGAAAGACCTCCAAACATAGGGGCTGAATGTCCATGGGGTTGTCCTCTTTGGTGAAAGATCTGTGAAAATCCCCAAAGGAGACGTCATTTACTCGTCTTCTCCAGGGTTTCAGCTGATCTTTCTGCAGAAATTCACCCCATCATATCGTCACAGTAAGATATAGGCCCATACCTCCAGGAGACATAATCAGCAATCCCAGTCCCAGGAGTATCGAAATAACCAAGATCACAATGAGGCAGATTATTCCTGAGTGAAGACCTACAATTTAACACAAATAATATTAGTCCAGTTACTATCAGTTCTGATGGAAGGTCGTAGAGTTAACCTTTAACTTCTCTCCCCACAGATACTCCCTGATCTGCTGAACGTTTTACTTCAGATTTCCAGCATCTGCAGTATTTTGCCATCGGCCCATGTGTGTTTATCACCACGATAGGTGACACTTTAATTGTTAAGTAGTCACTATCAATTTGCATTTAAAATCTAGGTCTAACCTGGGTTAGACCGCACTTGGAGCACTGTGCACAGTTCTGGCCTCCATATACCTTGGTTAGACCACACTCGGAGTACTGTGCACAGTTCTGGCCTCCATATACCTGGGTTAGACCACACTTGGAACACTGTGTGCAGTTCTGGTCTCCATATACCTTGGGTTAGACCGCACTCGGAGCACTGTGTGCAGTTCTGGCCTCCATATACCTTGGTTAGACCACACTCGGAGTACTGTGTGCAGTTCTGGTCTCCATAAACCTTGGTTAGACCACATTTGGAACACTGTGCACAGGTCTGGTCTCCATATACCTGGGTTAGACCACACTCGGAGTACTGTGTGCAGTTCTGGCCTCCATATACCTTGGTTAGACCACACTTGGAGTACTGTGTGCAGTTCTGGTCTCCATAAACCTTGGTTAGACCACATTTGGAACACTGTGCACAGGTCTGGTCTCCATATACCTGGGTTAGACCACACTTGGAGCACTGTGCACAGTTCTGGCCTCCATTAACCTTGGTTAGACCACACTCGGAGTACTGTGCACAGTTCTGGTCTCCATATACCTTGGTTAGACCACATTTGGAACACTGTGCACAGGTCTGGTCTCCATATACCTGGGTTAGACCACACTTGGAGCACTGTGCACAGTTCTGGTCTCCATATTATAAAAGAATATAAAGGGATTAGAGAAAGTGCAAAAAATATTTACAAGGTTGATACCAGAACTGAGAGGTTATACCAATCAGGAAAGGCTGAACAAGCTGGGGCTCTTTTCTCTAGAAAAGAGAAGGCTGAGGGGTGACCTGATAGAGGACTTTAAAATTATGAAGGGGTTTCGATAGGGTAGACGTAGAGAAGATGTTTCCACTTGTGGGGGAGACCAGAACTAGGGGCCATAAATATAAGATAGTCACTAATAAATCCAATAGGGAATTCAGGAGAAACTTCTTTACCCAGAGAGTGGTGAGAATGTGGAACTCGCTCCCACAAGGAGTGGTCGAGGGGAATAGCGGAGATGGGTTTAAGGGGAAGCTCAATAAACACATGAGGGAGAAAGGAATAGAAGGAGAGGGTGAGAGGGTGAGATGAAGAGGGGAGGGAGGAGGCTCGTGTGGAGCATAAACACCGACTGGCCTGTTTCTCTGCTGGATATTCCATGTAATAATTTGTGTCCCTTAGCTCCCTTCCCCTGGTTCTACAAGGACTTTCTTCATGTGAATCATTGATTGTCCTCATGATTCTTCACCAAAGCAAACCGAGAATCACAGAAATATTCCATCTCTTTATGCTAAGCCATCAGATGCTCCAGAAACGAGAGGTGGTGCTGGGGTCATCAAGATGACCACAGCCAGCTGACCCTCCTGTGGCCCAAAATCGCCAAACGGATTCAAATGAGATCTGGGTCTTAAAATTGGGATCGCCTCCAGACTGTTGGAGACCTTTCCAGAGGACAACCAGTGCCCTCTGCTGGAACTGGAGGACAACCAGTGCCCTCTGCTGGAACTGGAGGACAACCAGTGCCCTCTGCTGGAACTGGAGGACAACCAGTGCCCTCTGCTGGAACTGGAGGACAACCAGTGCCCTCTGCTGGAACTGGAGGACAACCAGTGCCCTCTGCTGGAACTGGAGGACAATCATGGGGAGTGAGCGGGAGAGTGGGATTAGACTGGGGTTCATGGGGAGTGAGCGGGAGAGTGGGATTAGACTGGGGTTCATGGGGAGTGAGCGGGAGAGTGGGATTAGACTGGGGTTCATGGGGAGTGAGCGGGAGAGTGGGATTAGACTGGGGTTCATGGGGAGTGAGCGGGAGAGTGGGATTAGACTGGGGTTCATGGGGAGTGAGCGGGAGAGTGGGATTAGACTGGGATTCATGGGGAGTGAGCGGGAGAGTGGGATTAGACTGGGGTTCATGGGGAGTGAGCGGGAGAGTGGGATTAGACTGGGGATCATGGGGAGTGAGCGGGAGAGTGGGATTAGACTGGGGTTCATGGGGAGTGAGCAGGAGAATGGGATTAGACTGGGATTCATGGGGAGTGAGCGGGAGAGTGGGATTAGACTGGGGTTCATGGGGAGTGACTGCGATAGTGGGATTAGACTGGGGTTCATGGGGAGGGAGCGGGAGAGTGGGATTAGACTGGGGTTCATGGGGAGTAAGCAGGAGGATGGGATTAGACTGGGATTCATGGGGAGTGAGCGGGAGAGTGGGATTAGACTGGGGATCATGGGGAGTGAGCGGGAGAGTGGGATTAGACTGGGGATCATGGGGAGTGAGCGGGAGAGTGGGATTAGACTGGGGATCATGGGGGGAGAGTGGGCTTAGACTGGGGTTCATGGGGAGTGAGCGGGAGAGCGGGATTAGACTGGGGTTCATGGGGAGTGAGCGGGAGAGTGGGATTAGACTGGGGTTCATGGGGAGTGAGCGGGAGAGTGGGATTAGACTGGGGTCCATGGGGAGTGAGCGGGAGAGTGGGATTAGACTGGGGTTCATGGGGAGTGACTGCGATAGTGGGATTAGACTGGGGTTCATGGGGAGTGAGCGGGAGAGTGGGATTAGACTGGGGTTAATGGGGAGTGAGCGGGAGAGTGGGATTAGACTGGGGTTCATGGGGAGTGAGCGGGAGAGTGGGATTAGACTGAGATTCATGGGGAGTGAGCGGGAGAGTGGGATTAGACTGGGGATCATGGGGAGTGAGTGGGAGAGTGGGATTAGACTGGGGTTCATGGGGAGTGAGCGGGATTAAACTGGGGTTCATGGGGAATGAACGGAAGAGTGGGATTAGACTGGGGATCATGGGGAGTGAGCGGGAGAGTGGGATTAGACTGGGGTTCATGGGGAGTGAGCGGGAGAGTGGGATTAGACTGGGGTTCATGGGGAGTGAGCGGGAGAGTGGGATTAGACTGGGGTTCATGGGGAGTGAGCGGGAGAGTGGGATTAGACTGGGGTTCATGGGGAGTGAGCGGGAGAGTGGGATTAGACTGGGGTTCATGGGGAGTGAACGGGAGAGTGGGATTAGACTGGGGTTCATGGGGAGTGAGCGGGAGAGTGGGATTAGACTGGGATTCATGGGGAGTGAGCGGGAGGGTGGGATTAGACTGGGGTTCATGGGGAGTGAGCGGGAGAGTGGGCTTAGACTGGGGATCATGGGAGTGACTGCGAGAGTGGGATTAGACTGGGGTTCATGGGGAGAGAGCGGGAGAGTGAGATTAGACTGGGGTTCATGGGGAGTGAGCGGGAGAGTGGGCTTAGACTGGGGATCATGGGAGTGACTGCGAGAGTGGGATTAGACTGGGGTTCATGGGGAGAGAGCGGGAGAGTGAGATTAGACTGGGGTTCATGGGGAGTGAGCGGGAGAGTGGGATTAGACTGGGGTTCATGGGGAGTGAGCGGGAGAGTGAGATTAGACTGGGGTTCATGGGGAGTGAGCGGGAGAGTGGGCTTAGACTGGGGATCATGGGAGTGACTGCGAGAGTGGGATTAGACTGGGGTTCATGGGGAGTGAACGGGAGAGTGGGATTAGACTGGGGTTCATGGGGAGTGAACGGGAGAGTGGGATTAGACTGGGGTTCATGGGGAGAGAGCGGGAGAGTGGGATTAGACTGGGGTTCATGGGGAGTGAGCGGGAGAGTGGGATTAGACTGGGGATCATGGGAGTGAGCGGGAGAGTGGGATTAGACTGGGGTTCATGGGGAGTGAGCGGGAGAGTGGGATTAGACTGGGGTTCATGGGGAGTGAGCGGGAGAGTGGGATTAGACTGGGGTTCATGGGGAGTGAGGGGAGAGTGGGGTTCATGGGGAGTGAGCGGGAGAGTGGGATTAGACTGGGGTTCATGGGGAGTGAGCGGGAGGGTGGGATTAGACTGGGATTAGACTGGGGTTCATGGGGAGTGAGCGGGAGAGTGGGATTAGACTGGGGTTCATGGGGAGTGAGCGGGAGAGTGGGCTTAGACTGGGGATCATGGGAGTGACTGCGAGAGTGGGATTAGACTGGGGTTCATGGGGAGTGAGCGGGAGAGTGGGATTAGACTGGGGTTCATGGGGAGTGAGCGGGAGAGTGAGATTAGACTGGGGTTCATGGGGAGTGAGCGGGAGAGTGGCCTTAGACTGGGGATCATGGGAGTGACTGCGAGAGTGGGATTAGACTGGGGTTCATGGGGAGTGAACGGGAGAGTGGGATTAGACTGGGGTTCATGGGGAGTGAACGGGAGAGTGGGATTAGACTGGGGTTCATGGGGAGAGAGCGGGAGAGTGGGATTAGACTGGGGTTCATGGGGAGTGAGCGGGAGAGTGTGATTAGACTGGGGATCATGGGAGTGAACGGGACGGTGGGATTAGACTGGGGTTCATGGGGAGTGAGCGGGAGAGTGGGATTAGACTGGGGTTCATGGGGAGTGAGCGGGAGAGTGGGATTAGACTGGGGTTCATGGGGAGTGAGGGGAGAGTGGGGTTCATGGGGAGTGAGCGGGAGAGTGGGATTAGACTGGGGTTCATGGGGAGTCAGCGGGAGAGTGAGATTAGACTGGGGTTCATGGGGAGTGAGCGGGAGAGTGGGATTAGACTGGGGATCATGGGAGTGAACGGGAGAGTGGGATTAGACTGGGGATCATGGGAGTGACTGCGAGAGTGGGATTAGACTGGGGATCATGGGAGTGAGTGGGAGAGTGGGATTAGACTGGGGATCATGGGAGTGAACGGGAGAGTGGGATTAGACTGGGGATCATGGGAGTGAACGGGAGAGTGGGATTAGACTGGGGTTCATGGGGAGTGAGCGGGAGAGTGGGATTAGACTGGGGATCATGGGGAGTGAGTGGGAGAGTGGGATTAGACTGGGGTTCATGGGAGTGAACGGGAGAGTGGGATTAGACTGGGGTTCATGGGGAGTGAACGGGAGAGTGGGATTAGACTGGGGATCATGGGGAGTGAGTGGGAGAGTGGGATTAGACTGGGGATCATGGGGAGTGAACGGGAGAGTGGGATTAGACTGGGGTTCATGGGGAGTGAGTGGGAGAGTGGGATTAGACTGGGGTTCATGGGAGTGAACGGGAGAGTGGGATTAGACTGGGGTTCATGGGGAGTGAACGGGAGAGTGGGATTAGACTGGGGATCATGGGGAGTGAGTGGGAGAGTGGGATTAGACTGGGGTTCATGGGAGTGAACGGGAGAGTGGGATTAGACTGGGGTTCATGGGGAGTGAACGGGAGAGTGGGATTAGACTGGGGATCATGGGGAGTGAGCGGGAGAGTGGGATTAGACTGGGGTTCATGGGGAGTGAACGGGAGAGTGGGATTAGACTGGGGATCATGGGGAGTGAGCGGGAGAGTGGGATTAGACTGGGGTTCATGGGGAATGAACGGGAGAGTGGGATTAGACTGGGGTTCATGGGGAGTGAGCGGGAGAGTGGGATTAGACTGGGGTTCATGGGGGGTGAACGGGAGAGTGGGATTAGACTGGGGATCATGGGGAGTGAGCGGGAGAGTGGGATTAGACTGGGGTTCATGGGGAGTGAGCGGGAGAGTGTGATTAGACTGGGGTTCATGGGAGTGAACGGGGGAGTGAGATTAGACTGGGGTTCATGGGGAGTGAGCGGGAGAGTGGGATTAGACTGGGGTTCATGGGGAGTGAGTGGGAGAGTGGGATTAGAAGGATCAAAGAAAATCTAATCAGCCTTTGAGCGAAGCTCATTTCAGTGATACAGCTGAACCAGATGCTGAATCGGATTTCGTATCGGAAATAGACACGGTCTTGGGGTCTGAAAGGTTATTACATTTAATAAATGACGAGATGCCTCAGAGGAGAGAGGTAGAGAGGGTATCCTCGGACTGGTCAAAGTCTTCACCTGCCTCCATTACTGAAATCTCCTTTCACTGTAGCTGCTGCTTACAGTCACTTTATTGCCCATACTGCAGGGAATTTCTCTGTGTGATTATTAAAGCACATGTTTCTAATCTCATCACACTCAGTGTCGGTCTATTGCTGTGTTCTGAAAATTCACCAATAATGTAATCATTGACTGGGATTCATGGGCAGTGTTCCCTACTGTGCAGGCTTTGGGCTGAATGACCATGTTATTCAGGGCAGTGAGAGGGTTAAGATAAAGTTGAATTAATTGTCGACTGCTTTGCAGGTGTGAGCATTAGATAGAAGGGTTTCAAGGCCTCATAAAAAGCTCCCACAGAAACATCTGGAATGTGTCTATTGATAAAAGCTAAAGTTGGAAGAGTAAGGGAGTGTGAGAATTTGGGAATATGCCATCTGTAGAAATCTGTAGAATAAAGGTTCCAAAAACGATTGCAGTTCAGGGAAGATTAAGGAAAACAAACAGCTCTTTCAGCTCACAACAATGTTCAATGAAGATAGAAAATTCCATCATCCACAAATGAACACTCAATCTACCACCGAACTTAGAACTTTAATGTTGGAATTTACAACTCATTAGTCTCCATCCTATTTTTGGATGAGCAGTTTTGCCTCCGAATGCTGGTCATTTAGCACCAAACCCGGGAAAAACAAACGATTTCACCAACAAATAGTCCAGCGATGGACAATCCAATGCCAGGTTATTGTGTGAAACAAAGCAAAGTGAGCCACGTGTCATCATAAATAAAGATGGTTTCTGCTACTCTAATAGTCGACACGACTTCAAAGTGACCTGTTCCCTTTCTCACATTCCCTGTCACCTGACATCAACATCCCGATACACGCTCTCAATGTACCCCGTCTGACACAGGCTCCCGATGTACCCCGTCTGACGCACGCTCTGAATGTACCCCGTCTGACACACGCTCTCAATGTACCCCGTCTGACACACGCTCCCAATGTACCCCGTCTGACGCATGCTCTGAATGTACCCCGTCTGACACACGCTCTCAATGTACCCCGTCTGACACACGCTCTCAATGTGCCCCGTCTGACACACGCTCCCAATGTACCCCGTCTGACACACGCTCTCAATGTACCCCGTCTGACACATGCTCTCAATGTACCCCGTCTGACACACGCTCTCAATGTACCCCGTCTGACGCACGCTCTGAATGTACCCCGTCTGACACACGCTCTCAATGTACCCCGTCTGACACACGCTCTCAATGTACCCCGTCTGACACACGCTCTCAATGTACCCCGTCTGACGCACGCTCTGAATGTACCCCGTCTGACACACGCTCTCAATGTACCCCGTCTGACACACGCTCTCAATGTACCCCGTCTGACGCACGCTCTGAATGTACCCCGTCTGACACACGCTCTCAATGTACCCCGTCTGACGCACGCTCTGAATGTACCCCGTCTGACACACGCTCTCAATGTACCCCGTCTGACACACGCTCTGAATGTACCCCGTCTGACACACGCTCTCAATGTACCCCGTCTGACGCACGCTCTGAATGTACCCCGTCTGACACACGCTCTCAATGTACCCCGTCTGACGCACGCTCTCAATGTACCCCGTCTGACGCACGCTCTGAATGTACCCCGTCTGACACACGCTCTCAATGTACCCCGTCTGACACAGGCTCCCAATGTACCCCGTCTGACACACGCTCTGAATGTACCCCGTCTGACACACGCTCTCAATGTACCCCGTCTGACACACGCTCTGAATGTACCCCGTCTGACACACGCTCTCAATGTGCCCCGTCTGACGCACGCTCTCAATGTACCCCGTCTGACGCACGCTCTCAATGTACCCCGTCTGACACACGCTCTGAATGTACCCCGTCTGACACACGCTCTCAATGTACCCCGTCTGACGCACGGTCTCAATGTACCCCGTCTGACACACGCTCCCAATGTACCCCGTCTGAAACACGCTCTCAATGTACCCCGTCAGACACACGCTCTCAATGTACCCCGTCTGACACACGCTCTCAATGTACCCCGTCTGACACACGCTCTCAATGTACCCCGTCTGACACACGCTCTCAATGTACCCCGTCTGACACACGCTCTCAATGTACCCCGTCTGACACACGCTCTCAATGTACCCCGTCTGATGCACGCTCTGAATGTACCCCGTCTGACACACGCTCTCAATGTACCCCGTCTGACACACGCTCTCAATGTACCCCGTCTGATGCACGCTCTGAATGTACCCCGTCTGACACACGCTCTCAATGTACCCCGTCTGACGCACGCTCTCAATGTACCCCGTCTGACGCACGCTCTCAATGTACCCCGTCTGACGCACGCTCTCAATGTACGCCGTATGACACACGCTCTCAATGTACCCCGTCTGACACACGCTCTCAATGTACCCCGTCTGACGCACGCTCTCAATGTACCCCGTCTGACACACGCTCTCAATGTACCCCGTCTGACACACGCTCTCAATGCACCCCGTCTGACACACGGTCTCAATGTACCCCGTCTGACACACGCTCCCAATGTACCCCGTCTGACACACGCTCTCAATGTACCCCGTCTGACACAGGCTCCCAATGTAAACCGTCTGACACACGCTCTGAATGTACCCCGTCTGACACAAGCTCTCAATGTACCCCGTCTGACGCACGCTCTGAATGTACCCCGTCTGACACACGCTCTCAATGTACCCCGTCTGACGCACGCTCTGAATGTACCCCGTCTGACACATGCTCTCAATGTACCTCGTCTGACACACGCTCTCAATGTACCCCGTCTGACACACGCTCTCAATGTACCCCGTCTGACACATGCTCCCAATGTACCCCGTCTGACACACGCTCTCAATGTACCCCGTCTGACACACGCTCTCAATGTGCCCCGTCTGACACACGCTCTCAATGTACCCCGTCTGACACACGCTCTCAATGTACCCCGTCTGACACACGATCTCAATGTACCCCGTCTGACACACGCTCACATTGTGCCCCGTCTGACACACGATCTCAATGTACCCCGTCTGACACACGCTCTCAATGTACCCCGTCTGACACACGCTCTCAATGTACCCCGTCTGACACACGCTCACATTGTGCCCCGTCTGACACACGATCTCAATGTACCCCGTCTGACACACGCTCTCAATGTGCCCCGTCTGACACACGCTCTCAATGTGCCCCGTCTGACACACGCTCTCAATGTACGACGTCTGACACACGCTCTCAATGTAACCCGTCTGACACGCGCTCTCAATGTACGACGTCTGACACACGCTCTCAATGTAACCCGTCTGACACACGCTCTCAATGTACGACGTCTGACACAAGCTCACATTGCACCCCGTCTGACACACGCTCTCACTGTACCCCGTCTGACACACGCTCTCAATGTGCCCCGTCTGACACACGCTCTCAATGTACCCCGTCTGACGCACGCTCTCAATGTACCCCGTCTGACGCACGCTCTCAATGTACCCCGTCTGACACACGCTCTCAATGTGCCCCGTCTGACACACGCTCTCAATGTACCCCGTCTGACGCACGCTCTCAATGTACCCCGTCTGACGCACGCTCTCAATGTACCCCGTCTGACACACGCTCTCGATGTACCCCGTCTGACACACGCTCTCAATGTGCCCCGTCTGACACACGCTCTCAATGTACCCCGTCTGACGCACGCTCTCAATGTACCCCGTCTGACACACGCTCTCAATGTGCCCCGTCTGACACACGCTCTCAATGTACCCCGTCAGACACACGCTCTCAATGTACCCCGTCTGACACACGCTCTCAATGTGCCCCGTCTGACACACGCTCTCACTGTACCCCGTCTGACACACGCTCTCAATGTACCCCGTCTGACACACGCTCTCAATGTACCCCGTCTGACGCACGCTCTCAATGTACCCCGTCTGACCAACGCTCTCAATGTACCCCGTCTGACACACGCTCTCAATGTACCCCGTCTGACACACGCTCTCAATGTACCCCGTCTGACGCACGCTCTCAATGTACCCCGTCTGACGCACGCTCTCAATGTACCCCGTTTGACGCACGCTCTCAATGTACCCCGTCTGACACACGCTCTCAATGTACCCCGTCTGACACACGCTCTCAATGTACCCCGTCTGACACACGCTCTCAATGTACCCCGTCTGACACACGCTCTCGATGTACCCCGTCTGACACACGCTCTCAATGTACCCCGTCTGACACACGCTCTCAATGTACCCCGTCTGACACACGCTCTCAATGTACCCCGTCTGACACACGCTCTGAATGTGTCCCGTCTGACACACGCTCTGAATGTACCCCGTCTGACACACGCTCTCAATGTACCCCGTCTGACACACGCTCTGAATGTGTCCCGTCTGACACACCCTCTCAATTTACCCCGTCTGACACACGCTCTGAATGTACCCCGTCTGACACACGCTCTGAATGTACCCCGTCTGACACACGCTCTCAATGTACCCCGTCTGACACACGCTCTCAATGTACCCCGTCTGACACACGCTCTCAATGTACCCCGTCTGACACACGCTCTGAATGTGTCCCGTCTGACACACGCTCTGAATGTACCCCGTCTGACACACGCTCTCAATGTACCCCGTCTGACACACGCTCCAAATGTGCCCCGTCTGACACACGCTCTCAATGTGCCCCGTCTGACACACGCTTTCAATGTACCCCGTCTGACGCATGCTCTCAATGTACCCCGTCTGACACACGCTCTCAATGTACACACGCTCTCAATGTACCCCGTCTGACACACGCTCTCAATGTACCCCGTCTGACACATGCTCTGAATGCACCCCGTCTGACACACGCTCTCAATGTACCCCGTCTAACACACGCTCCAAATGTGACCCGTCTGACACACGCTCTCAATGTGCCCCGTCTGACGCACGCTCTCAATGTGCCCCGTCTGACACACGCTCTCAATGTGCCCCGTCTGACACACGCTCTCAATGTGCCCCGTCTGACACACGCTCTCAATGTACCCCGTCTGACACACGCTCTCAATGTACCCCGTCTGACACACGCTCCAAATGTGCCCCGTCTGACACACGCTCTGAATGTACCTCGTCTGACACACGCTCTCAATGTACCCCGTCTGACACACGCTCTCAATGTACCCCGTCTGACACATGCTCCAAATGTACCCCGTCTGACACACGCTCTCAATGTACCCCGTCCGACACACGCTCCCAATGTACCCGTCTCACACATGCTCCAAATGTACCCCGTCTGACGCACGCTCTCAATTTACCCCGTCTGACGCACGCTCTCAATGTGCCCCGTCTGACACATGCTCTAAATGGACCCCGTCTGACACACGCTCTCAATGTACCCCGTCTGACACACGTTCTCAATGTGCCCCGTCTGACACACGCTCTCAATGTACCCCGTCTGACACACGCTCTCAATGTACCCCGTCTGACACACGCTCACAATGTACCCCGTCTGACACACGCTCTCAATGTGCCCCGTCTGACACACGCTCTCAATGTACCCCGTCTGACACACGCTCTCAATGTACCCCGTCTGACACACGCTCTCAATGTGCCCCGTCTGACACACGCTCTCAATGTACCCCGTCTGACACACGCTCTCAATGTGCCCCGTCTGACACACGCTCACAATGTACCCCGTCTGACACACGCTCTCAATGTACCCCGTCTGACACACGCTCTCAATGTACCCCGTCTGACACACGCTCTCAATGTACCCCGTCTGACACACGCTCTCAATGTGCCCCGTCTGACACACGCTCTCAATGTACCCCGTCTGACACACGCTCTCAATGTACCCCGTCTGACACATGCTCTCAATGTACCCCGTCTGACACACGCTCTCAATGTACCCCGTCTGACACACGCTCTCAATGTACCCCGTCTGACACACGCTCTCAATGTACCCCGTCTGACACACGCTCTGAATGTACCCCGTCTGACACACGCTCTGAATGTACCACGTCTGACACTCGCTCTCAATGTGCCCCGTCTGACACACGCTCTCAATGTACCCCGTCTGACACACGCTCTCAATGTACCCCGTCTGACACACGCTCTCAATGTAACCCGTCTGACACACGCTCTCAATGTACCCCGTCTGACACACGTTCTCAATGTGCCCCGTCTGACACACGCTCTCAATGTACCCCGTCTGACACACGCTCTCAATGTACCCCGTCTGACACACGCTCACAATGTACCCCGTCTGACACACGCTCTCAATGTGCCCCGTCTGACACACGCTCTCAATGTACCCCGTCTGACACACGCTCTCAATGTACCCCGTCTGACACACGCTCTCAATGTGCCCCGTCTGACACACGCTCTCAATGTACCCCGTCTGACACACGCTCTCAATGTGCCCCGTCTGACACACGCTCTCAATGTACCCCGTCTGACACACGCTCTCAATGTACCCCGTCTGACACACGCTCTCAATGTACCCCGTCTGACACACGCTCTCAATGTACCCCGTCTGACACACGCTCTCAATGTGCCCCGTCTGTCACACGCTCTCAATGTACCCCGTCTGACACACGCTCTCAATGTACCCCGTCTGACACACGCTCTCAATGTACCCCGTCTGACACACGCTCTCAATGTACCCCGTCTGACACACGCTCTCAATGTACCCCGTCTGACACACGCTCTGAATGTACCCCGTCTGACACACGTTCTGAATGTACCACGTCTGACACTCGCTCTCAATGTGCCCCGTCTGACACACGCTCTCAATGTACCCCGTCTGACACACGCTCTCAATGTACCCCGTCTGACACACGCTCTCAATGTGCCCCGTCTGACACACGCTCTCAATGTACCCCGTCTGATACACGCTCTCAATGTGCCCCGTCTGACACACGCTCTCAATGTACCCCGTCTGACACACGCTCTCAATGTGCCCCGTCAGACACACGCTCTCAATGTACCCCGTCTGATACACGCTCTCAATGTGCCCCGTCTGACACACGCTCTCAATGTACCCCGTCTGACACACGCTCTCAATGTACCCCGTCTGACACACGCTCTCAATGTACCCCGTCTGACGCACGCTCTCAATGTACCCCGTCTGACACACGCTCTCAATGTACCCCGTCTGACACACGCTCTCAATGTACCCCGTCTGACGCACGCTCTCAATGTACCCCGTCTGACACACGCTCTGAATGTACCCCGTCTGACACACGCTCTCAATGTACCCCGTCTGACACACGCTCTCAATGTGCCCCGTCTGACACACGCTCTCAATGTACCCCGTCTGACACACGCTCTCAATGTAGCCCGTCTGACGCACGCTCTCAATGTGCCCCGTCTGACACACGCTCTCAATGTGCCCCGTCTGACACACGCTCTCAATGTACCCCGTCTGACACACGCTCTCAATGTACCCCGTCTGACACACGCTCTCAATGTACCCCGTCTGACACACGCTCTCAATGTACCCCGTCTGACGCACGCTCTCAATGTACCCCGTCTGACGCACGCTCTGAATGTGCCCCGTCTGACACACGCTCTCAATGTACCCCGTCTGATACACGCTCTCAATGTAACCCGTCTGACACACGCTCTCAATGTACCCCGTCTGACACACGCTCTCAATGTACCCCGTCTGACACACGCTCTCAATGTAACCCGTCTGACACACGCTCTCAATGTACCCCGTCTGACACACGCTCTCAATGTACCCCGTCTGACACACGCTCTCAATGTACCCCGTCTGACACACGCTCTCAATGGACCCCGTCTGACACACGCTCTCAATGTGCCCCGTCTGACACACGCTCCCAATGTACCCCGTCTGACACACGCTCTCAATGTGCCCCGTCTGACACACGCTCTCAATGTACCCCGTCTGACACACGCTCTCAATGTACCCCGTCTGACACACGCTCTCAATGTACCCCGTCTGACACACGCTCTCAATGTACCCCGTCTGACACACGCTCTCAATGTACCCCGTCTGACACACGCTCTGAATGTACCCCGTCTGACACACGCTCTGAATGTACCCCGTCTGACACACGCTCTCAATGTACCCCGTCTGACACACGCTCTCAATGTGCCCCTTCTGACACACGCTCTCAATGTACCCCGTCTGACACACGCTCTCAATGTACCCCGTCTGACACACGCTCTCAATGTGCCCCGTCTGACACACGCTCTCAATGTACCCCGTCTGACACACGCTCTCAATGTGCCCCGTCTGACACACGCTCTCAATGTACCCCGTCTGACACACGCTCTCAATGTGCCCCGTCTGACACACGCTCTCAATGTACCCCGTCTGACACACGCTCTCAATGTACCCCGTCTGACGTACGCTCCCAATGTACCCCGTCTGACACACGCTCCCAATGTACCCCGTCTGACACACGCTCTCAATGTGCCCCGTCTGACGTACGCTCCCAATGTACCCCGTCTGACACACGCTCTCAATGTACCCCGTCTGACACACGCTCTCAATGTACCCCGTCTGACACACGCTCTCAATGTACCCCGTCTGACACACGCTCTCGATGTACCCCGTCTGACACACGCTCTCAATGTACCCCGTCTGACACACGCTCTCAATGTACCCCGTCTGACACACGCTCTCAATGTACCCCGTCTGACACACGCTCTGAATGTGTCCCGTCTGACACACGCTCTGAATGTACCCCGTCTGACACACGCTCTCAATGTACCCCGTCTGACACACGCTCTGAATGTGTCCCGTCTGACACACCCTCTCAATTTACCCCGTCTGACACACGCTCTGAATGTACCCCGTCTGACACACGCTCTGAATGTACCCCGTCTGACACACGCTCTCAATGTACCCCGTCTGACACACGCTCTCAATGTACCCCGTCTGACACACGCTCTCAATGTACCCCGTCTGACACACGCTCTGAATGTGTCCCGTCTGACACACGCTCTGAATGTACCCCGTCTGACACACGCTCTCAATGTACCCCGTCTGACACACGCTCCAAATGTGCCCCGTCTGACACACGCTCTCAATGTGCCCCGTCTGACACACGCTTTCAATGTACCCCGTCTGACGCATGCTCTCAATGTACCCCGTCTGACACACGCTCTCAATGTACACACGCTCTCAATGTACCCCGTCTGACACACGCTCTCAATGTACCCCGTCTGACACATGCTCTGAATGCACCCCGTCTGACACACGCTCTCAATGTACCCCGTCTAACACACGCTCCAAATGTGACCCGTCTGACACACGCTCTCAATGTGCCCCGTCTGACGCACGCTCTCAATGTGCCCCGTCTGACACACGCTCTCAATGTGCCCCGTCTGACACACGCTCTCAATGTGCCCCGTCTGACACACGCTCTCAATGTACCCCGTCTGACACACGCTCTCAATGTACCCCGTCTGACACACGCTCCAAATGTGCCCCGTCTGACACACGCTCTGAATGTACCTCGTCTGACACACGCTCTCAATGTACCCCGTCTGACACACGCTCTCAATGTACCCCGTCTGACACATGCTCCAAATGTACCCCGTCTGACACACGCTCTCAATGTACCCCGTCCGACACACGCTCCCAATGTACCCGTCTCACACATGCTCCAAATGTACCCCGTCTGACGCACGCTCTCAATTTACCCCGTCTGACGCACGCTCTCAATGTGCCCCGTCTGACACATGCTCTAAATGGACCCCGTCTGACACACGCTCTCAATGTACCCCGTCTGACACACGTTCTCAATGTGCCCCGTCTGACACACGCTCTCAATGTACCCCGTCTGACACACGCTCTCAATGTACCCCGTCTGACACACGCTCACAATGTACCCCGTCTGACACACGCTCTCAATGTGCCCCGTCTGACACACGCTCTCAATGTACCCCGTCTGACACACGCTCTCAATGTACCCCGTCTGACACACGCTCTCAATGTGCCCCGTCTGACACACGCTCTCAATGTACCCCGTCTGACACACGCTCTCAATGTGCCCCGTCTGACACACGCTCACAATGTACCCCGTCTGACACACGCTCTCAATGTACCCCGTCTGACACACGCTCTCAATGTACCCCGTCTGACACACGCTCTCAATGTACCCCGTCTGACACACGCTCTCAATGTGCCCCGTCTGACACACGCTCTCAATGTACCCCGTCTGACACACGCTCTCAATGTACCCCGTCTGACACATGCTCTCAATGTACCCCGTCTGACACACGCTCTCAATGTACCCCGTCTGACACACGCTCTCAATGTACCCCGTCTGACACACGCTCTCAATGTACCCCGTCTGACACACGCTCTGAATGTACCCCGTCTGACACACGCTCTGAATGTACCACGTCTGACACTCGCTCTCAATGTGCCCCGTCTGACACACGCTCTCAATGTACCCCGTCTGACACACGCTCTCAATGTACCCCGTCTGACACACGCTCTCAATGTAACCCGTCTGACACACGCTCTCAATGTACCCCGTCTGACACACGTTCTCAATGTGCCCCGTCTGACACACGCTCTCAATGTACCCCGTCTGACACACGCTCTCAATGTACCCCGTCTGACACACGCTCACAATGTACCCCGTCTGACACACGCTCTCAATGTGCCCCGTCTGACACACGCTCTCAATGTACCCCGTCTGACACACGCTCTCAATGTACCCCGTCTGACACACGCTCTCAATGTGCCCCGTCTGACACACGCTCTCAATGTACCCCGTCTGACACACGCTCTCAATGTGCCCCGTCTGACACACGCTCTCAATGTACCCCGTCTGACACACGCTCTCAATGTACCCCGTCTGACACACGCTCTCAATGTACCCCGTCTGACACACGCTCTCAATGTACCCCGTCTGACACACGCTCTCAATGTGCCCCGTCTGTCACACGCTCTCAATGTACCCCGTCTGACACACGCTCTCAATGTACCCCGTCTGACACACGCTCTCAATGTACCCCGTCTGACACACGCTCTCAATGTACCCCGTCTGACACACGCTCTCAATGTACCCCGTCTGACACACGCTCTGAATGTACCCCGTCTGACACACGTTCTGAATGTACCACGTCTGACACTCGCTCTCAATGTGCCCCGTCTGACACACGCTCTCAATGTACCCCGTCTGACACACGCTCTCAATGTACCCCGTCTGACACACGCTCTCAATGTGCCCCGTCTGACACACGCTCTCAATGTACCCCGTCTGATACACGCTCTCAATGTGCCCCGTCTGACACACGCTCTCAATGTACCCCGTCTGACACACGCTCTCAATGTGCCCCGTCAGACACACGCTCTCAATGTACCCCGTCTGATACACGCTCTCAATGTGCCCCGTCTGACACACGCTCTCAATGTACCCCGTCTGACACACGCTCTCAATGTACCCCGTCTGACACACGCTCTCAATGTACCCCGTCTGACGCACGCTCTCAATGTACCCCGTCTGACACACGCTCTCAATGTACCCCGTCTGACACACGCTCTCAATGTACCCCGTCTGACGCACGCTCTCAATGTACCCCGTCTGACACACGCTCTGAATGTACCCCGTCTGACACACGCTCTGAATGTACCCCGTCTGACACACGCTCTCAATGTGCCCCGTCTGACACACGCTCTCAATGTACCCCGTCTGACACACGCTCTCAATGTAGCCCGTCTGACGCACGCTCTCAATGTGCCCCGTCTGACACACGCTCTCAATGTGCCCCGTCTGACACACGCTCTCAATGTACCCCGTCTGACACACGCTCTCAATGTACCCCGTCTGACACACGCTCTCAATGTACCCCGTCTGACACACGCTCTCAATGTACCCCGTCTGACGCACGCTCTCAATGTACCCCGTCTGACGCACGCTCTGAATGTGCCCCGTCTGACACACGCTCTCAATGTACCCCGTCTGATACACGCTCTCAATGTAACCCGTCTGACACACGCTCTCAATGTACCCCGTCTGACACACGCTCTCAATGTAACCCGTCTGACACACGCTCTCAATGTACCCCGTCTGACACACGCTCTCAATGTACCCCGTCTGACACACGCTCTCAATGTACCCCGTCTGACACACGCTCTCAATGGACCCCGTCTGACACACGCTCTCAATGTGCCCCGTCTGACACACGCTCCCAATGTACCCCGTCTGACACACGCTCTCAATGTGCCCCGTCTGACACACGCTCTCAATGTACCCCGTCTGACACACGCTCTCAATGTACCCCGTCTGACACACGCTCTCAATGTACCCCGTCTGACACACGCTCTCAATGTACCCCGTCTGACACACGCTCTCAATGTACCCCGTCTGACACACGCTCTGAATGTACCCCGTCTGACACACGCTCTGAATGTACCCCGTCTGACACACGCTCTCAATGTACCCCGTCTGACACACGCTCTCAATGTGCCCCTTCTGACACACGCTCTCAATGTACCCCGTCTGACACACGCTCTCAATGTACCCCGTCTGACACACGCTCTCAATGTGCCCCGTCTGACACACGCTCTCAATGTACCCCGTCTGACACACGCTCTCAATGTGCCCCGTCTGACACACGCTCTCAATGTACCCCGTCTGACACACGCTCTCAATGTGCCCCGTCTGACACACGCTCTCAATGTACCCCGTCTGACACACGCTCTCAATGTACCCCGTCTGACGTACGCTCCCAATGTACCCCGTCTGACACACGCTCCCAATGTACCCCGTCTGACACACGCTCTCAATGTGCCCCGTCTGACGTACGCTCCCAATGTACCCCGTCTGACACACGCTCTCAATGTACCCCGTCTGACACACGCTCTCAATGTGCCCCGTCTGACGTACGCTCCCAATGTACCCCGTCTGACACATGCTCTCAATGTACCCCGTCTGACACACGCTCCCAATTTGCCCCGTCTGACACACGCTCTCAATGTACCCCGTCTGACACACGCTCTCAATGTGCCCCGTCTGACACACGCTCCCAATGTGCCCCGTCTGACACACGCTCTCAATGTACCCCGTCTGACACACGCTCTCAATGTGCCCCGTCTGACACACGCTCTCAATGTACCCCGTCTGACGTACGCTCCCAATGTACCCCGTCTGACACACGCTCTCAATGTACCCCGTCTGACGTACGCTCCCAATGTACCCCGTCTGACACATGCTCTCAATGTACCCCGTCTGACACACGCTCTCAATGTGCCCCGTCTGACACACGCTCTCAATGTACCCCGTCTGACACATGCTCTCAATGTACCCCGTCTGACACACGCTCTCAATGTACCCCGTCTGACACACGCTCTCAATGTGCCCCGTCTGACACACGCTCCCAATGCACCCCGTCTGACACACGAACTCAATGTACCCCTTCTGACACATGCTCTCAATGTACCCCGTCTGACACACGCTCTCAATGTACCCCGTCTGACACACGCTCTCAATGTACCCCGTCTGACACACGCTCTCAATGTACCCCGTCTGACACACGCTCTCAATGTACCCCGTCAGACACACGCTCTCAATGTACCCCGTCTGACACACGCTCTCAATGTACCCCGTCTGACACACGCTCTCAATGTACCCCGTCTGACACACGCTCTCAATGTACCCCGTCTGACACACGCTCTCAATGTACCCCGTCTGACACACGCTCTCAATGTACCCCGTCAGACACACGCTCTCAATGTACCCCGTCTGACACACGCTCTCAATGTGCCCCGTCTGACACACGCTCTCGATGTACCCCGTCTGACACACGCTCTCGATGTACCCCGTCTGACACACGCTCTCAATGTGCCCCGTCTGACACACGCTCTCGATGTACCCCGTCTGACACACGCTCTCGATGTACCCCGTCTGACACACGCTCTCAATGTACCCCGTCAGACACACGCTCTCGATGTACCCCGTCTGACACACGCTCTCGATGTACCCCGTCTGACACACGCTCTCAATGTACCCCGTCTGACACACGCTCTCAATGTACCCCGTCTGACACACGCTCTCAATGTGCCCCGTCTGACGTACGCTCCCAATATACCCCGTCTGACACACGCTCTGAATGTACCCCGTCTGACGCACGGTCTCAATGTACCCCGTCAGACACACGCTCTCAATGTGCCCCGTCTGACACACGCTCTCAATGTACCCCGTCTGACACACGCTCTCAATGAGCTCCGTCTGACATACGCTCTCAATGTACCGCGTCTCACACACGCTCTCAATGTACCCCGTCTGACACACGCTCTCAATGTACCCCGTCTGACACACGCTCTCAATGTACCCCGTCTGACACACACTCTCAATGTGCCCCGTCTGACACACGCTCTAAATGTACCCCGTCTGACACACGCTCTCAATGTACCCCGTCTGACACAGGCTCTCAATGTACCCGGTCTGACACACGCTCTCAATGTACCCCGTCTGACACACGCTCTCAATGTACCCCGTCTGACACACGCTCTGAATGTGTCCCGTCTGACACACGCTCTGAATGTACCCCGTCTGACACACGCTCTCAATGTACCCCGTCTGACACACGCTCTGAATGTGTCCCGTCTGACACACCCTCTCAATTTACCCCGTCTGACACACGCTCTGAATGTACCCCGTCTGACACACGCTCTGAATGTACCCCGTCTGACACACGCTCTCAATGTACCCCGTCTGACACACGCTCTCAATGTACCCCGTCTGACACACGCTCTCAATGTACCCCGTCTGACACACGCTCTGAATGTGTCCCGTCTGACACACGCTCTGAATGTACCCCGTCTGACACACGCTCTCAATGTACCCCGTCTGACACACGCTCCAAATGTGCCCCGTCTGACACACGCTCTCAATGTGCCCCGTCTGACACACGCTTTCAATGTACCCCGTCTGACGCATGCTCTCAATGTACCCCGTCTGACACACGCTCTCAATGTACACACGCTCTCAATGTACCCCGTCTGACACACGCTCTCAATGTACCCCGTCTGACACATGCTCTGAATGCACCCCGTCTGACACACGCTCTCAATGTACCCCGTCTAACACACGCTCCAAATGTGACCCGTCTGACACACGCTCTCAATGTGCCCCGTCTGACGCACGCTCTCAATGTGCCCCGTCTGACACACGCTCTCAATGTGCCCCGTCTGACACACGCTCTCAATGTGCCCCGTCTGACACACGCTCTCAATGTACCCCGTCTGACACACGCTCTCAATGTACCCCGTCTGACACACGCTCCAAATGTGCCCCGTCTGACACACGCTCTGAATGTACCTCGTCTGACACACGCTCTCAATGTACCCCGTCTGACACACGCTCTCAATGTACCCCGTCTGACACATGCTCCAAATGTACCCCGTCTGACACACGCTCTCAATGTACCCCGTCCGACACACGCTCCCAATGTACCCGTCTCACACATGCTCCAAATGTACCCCGTCTGACGCACGCTCTCAATTTACCCCGTCTGACGCACGCTCTCAATGTGCCCCGTCTGACACATGCTCTAAATGGACCCCGTCTGACACACGCTCTCAATGTACCCCGTCTGACACACGTTCTCAATGTGCCCCGTCTGACACACGCTCTCAATGTACCCCGTCTGACACACGCTCTCAATGTACCCCGTCTGACACACGCTCACAATGTACCCCGTCTGACACACGCTCTCAATGTGCCCCGTCTGACACACGCTCTCAATGTACCCCGTCTGACACACGCTCTCAATGTACCCCGTCTGACACACGCTCTCAATGTGCCCCGTCTGACACACGCTCTCAATGTACCCCGTCTGACACACGCTCTCAATGTGCCCCGTCTGACACACGCTCACAATGTACCCCGTCTGACACACGCTCTCAATGTACCCCGTCTGACACACGCTCTCAATGTACCCCGTCTGACACACGCTCTCAATGTACCCCGTCTGACACACGCTCTCAATGTGCCCCGTCTGACACACGCTCTCAATGTACCCCGTCTGACACACGCTCTCAATGTACCCCGTCTGACACATGCTCTCAATGTACCCCGTCTGACACACGCTCTCAATGTACCCCGTCTGACACACGCTCTCAATGTACCCCGTCTGACACACGCTCTCAATGTACCCCGTCTGACACACGCTCTGAATGTACCCCGTCTGACACACGCTCTGAATGTACCACGTCTGACACTCGCTCTCAATGTGCCCCGTCTGACACACGCTCTCAATGTACCCCGTCTGACACACGCTCTCAATGTACCCCGTCTGACACACGCTCTCAATGTAACCCGTCTGACACACGCTCTCAATGTACCCCGTCTGACACACGTTCTCAATGTGCCCCGTCTGACACACGCTCTCAATGTACCCCGTCTGACACACGCTCTCAATGTACCCCGTCTGACACACGCTCACAATGTACCCCGTCTGACACACGCTCTCAATGTGCCCCGTCTGACACACGCTCTCAATGTACCCCGTCTGACACACGCTCTCAATGTACCCCGTCTGACACACGCTCTCAATGTGCCCCGTCTGACACACGCTCTCAATGTACCCCGTCTGACACACGCTCTCAATGTGCCCCGTCTGACACACGCTCTCAATGTACCCCGTCTGACACACGCTCTCAATGTACCCCGTCTGACACACGCTCTCAATGTACCCCGTCTGACACACGCTCTCAATGTACCCCGTCTGACACACGCTCTCAATGTGCCCCGTCTGTCACACGCTCTCAATGTACCCCGTCTGACACACGCTCTCAATGTACCCCGTCTGACACACGCTCTCAATGTACCCCGTCTGACACACGCTCTCAATGTACCCCGTCTGACACACGCTCTCAATGTACCCCGTCTGACACACGCTCTGAATGTACCCCGTCTGACACACGTTCTGAATGTACCACGTCTGACACTCGCTCTCAATGTGCCCCGTCTGACACACGCTCTCAATGTACCCCGTCTGACACACGCTCTCAATGTACCCCGTCTGACACACGCTCTCAATGTGCCCCGTCTGACACACGCTCTCAATGTACCCCGTCTGATACACGCTCTCAATGTGCCCCGTCTGACACACGCTCTCAATGTACCCCGTCTGACACACGCTCTCAATGTGCCCCGTCAGACACACGCTCTCAATGTACCCCGTCTGATACACGCTCTCAATGTGCCCCGTCTGACACACGCTCTCAATGTACCCCGTCTGACACACGCTCTCAATGTACCCCGTCTGACACACGCTCTCAATGTACCCCGTCTGACGCACGCTCTCAATGTACCCCGTCTGACACACGCTCTCAATGTACCCCGTCTGACACACGCTCTCAATGTACCCCGTCTGACGCACGCTCTCAATGTACCCCGTCTGACACACGCTCTGAATGTACCCCGTCTGACACACGCTCTCAATGTACCCCGTCTGACACACGCTCTCAATGTGCCCCGTCTGACACACGCTCTCAATGTACCCCGTCTGACACACGCTCTCAATGTAGCCCGTCTGACGCACGCTCTCAATGTGCCCCGTCTGACACACGCTCTCAATGTGCCCCGTCTGACACACGCTCTCAATGTACCCCGTCTGACACACGCTCTCAATGTACCCCGTCTGACACACGCTCTCAATGTACCCCGTCTGACACACGCTCTCAATGTACCCCGTCTGACGCACGCTCTCAATGTACCCCGTCTGACGCACGCTCTGAATGTGCCCCGTCTGACACACGCTCTCAATGTACCCCGTCTGATACACGCTCTCAATGTAACCCGTCTGACACACGCTCTCAATGTACCCCGTCTGACACACGCTCTCAATGTAACCCGTCTGACACACGCTCTCAATGTACCCCGTCTGACACACGCTCTCAATGTACCCCGTCTGACACACGCTCTCAATGTACCCCGTCTGACACACGCTCTCAATGGACCCCGTCTGACACACGCTCTCAATGTGCCCCGTCTGACACACGCTCCCAATGTACCCCGTCTGACACACGCTCTCAATGTGCCCCGTCTGACACACGCTCTCAATGTACCCCGTCTGACACACGCTCTCAATGTACCCCGTCTGACACACGCTCTCAATGTACCCCGTCTGACACACGCTCTCAATGTACCCCGTCTGACACACGCTCTCAATGTACCCCGTCTGACACACGCTCTGAATGTACCCCGTCTGACACACGCTCTGAATGTACCCCGTCTGACACACGCTCTCAATGTACCCCGTCTGACACACGCTCTCAATGTGCCCCTTCTGACACACGCTCTCAATGTACCCCGTCTGACACACGCTCTCAATGTACCCCGTCTGACACACGCTCTCAATGTGCCCCGTCTGACACACGCTCTCAATGTACCCCGTCTGACACACGCTCTCAATGTGCCCCGTCTGACACACGCTCTCAATGTACCCCGTCTGACACACGCTCTCAATGTGCCCCGTCTGACACACGCTCTCAATGTACCCCGTCTGACACACGCTCTCAATGTACCCCGTCTGACGTACGCTCCCAATGTACCCCGTCTGACACACGCTCCCAATGTACCCCGTCTGACACACGCTCTCAATGTGCCCCGTCTGACGTACGCTCCCAATGTACCCCGTCTGACACACGCTCTCAATGTACCCCGTCTGACACACGCTCTCAATGTGCCCCGTCTGACGTACGCTCCCAATGTACCCCGTCTGACACATGCTCTCAATGTACCCCGTCTGACACACGCTCCCAATTTGCCCCGTCTGACACACGCTCTCAATGTACCCCGTCTGACACACGCTCTCAATGTGCCCCGTCTGACACACGCTCCCAATGTGCCCCGTCTGACACACGCTCTCAATGTACCCCGTCTGACACACGCTCTCAATGTGCCCCGTCTGACACACGCTCTCAATGTACCCCGTCTGACACATGCTCTCAATGTACCCCGTCTGACACACGCTCTCAATGTACCCCGTCTGACACACGCTCTCAATGTGCCCCGTCTGACACACGCTCCCAATGCACCCCGTCTGACGCATGCTCTCAATGTACCCCGTCTGACACACGCTCTCAATGTACCCCGTCTGACACACGCTCTCAATGTACCCCGTCTGACACACGAACTCAATGTACCCCTTCTGACACATGCTCTCAATGTACCCCGTCTGACACACGCTCTCAATGTACCCCGTCTGACACACGCTCTCAATGTACCCCGTCTGACACACGCTCTCAATGTACCCCGTCTGACACACGCTCTCAATGTACCCCGTCAGACACACGCTCTCAATGTACCCCGTCTGACACACGCTCTCAATGTACCCCGTCTGACACACGCTCTCAATGTACCCCGTCTGACACACGCTCTCAATGTACCCCGTCTGACACACGCTCTCAATGTACCCCGTCTGACACACGCTCTCAATGTACCCCGTCAGACACACGCTCTCAATGTACCCCGTCTGACACACGCTCTCAATGTGCCCCGTCTGACACACGCTCTCGATGTACCCCGTCTGACACACGCTCTCGATGTACCCCGTCTGACACACGCTCTCAATGTGCCCCGTCTGACACACGCTCTCGATGTACCCCGTCTGACACACGCTCTCGATGTACCCCGTCTGACACACGCTCTCAATGTACCCCGTCAGACACACGCTCTCGATGTACCCCGTCTGACACACGCTCTCGATGTACCCCGTCTGACACACGCTCTCAATGTACCCCGTCTGACACACGCTCTCAATGTACCCCGTCTGACACACGCTCTCAATGTGCCCCGTCTGACGTACGCTCCCAATATACCCCGTCTGACACACGCTCTGAATGTACCCCGTCTGACGCACGGTCTCAATGTACCCCGTCAGACACACGCTCTCAATGTGCCCCGTCTGACACACGCTCTCAATGTACCCCGTCTGACACACGCTCTCAATGAGCTCCGTCTGACATACGCTCTCAATGTACCGCGTCTCACACACGCTCTCAATGTACCCCGTCTGACACACGCTCTCAATGTACCCCGTCTGACACACGCTCTCAATGTACCCCGTCTGACACACACTCTCAATGTGCCCCGTCTGACACACGCTCTAAATGTACCCCGTCTGACACACGCTCTCAATGTACCCCGTCTGACACAGGCTCTCAATGTACCCGGTCTGACACACGCTCTCAATGTACCCCGTCTGACACACGCTCTCAATGTACCCCGTCTGACGCACGCTCTCAATGTACCCCGTCTGACACACGCTCTCGATGTACCCCGTCTGACACACGCTCTCCATGTACCCCGTCTGACACACGCTCTCAATGTACCCCGTCTGACACACGCTCTCAATGTACCCCGTCTGACACACGCTCTCAATGTACCCCGTCTGACACACGCTCTCAATGTGTCCCGTCTGACACACGCTCTCAATGTGCCCCGTCTGACACACGCTCTCAATGTACCCCGTCTGACACACGCTCTCAAGGTACCCCGTCAGACACACGCTCTCAATGTGCCCCGTCTGACACACGCTCTCAATGTACCCCGTCTGACACACGCTCTCAATGTGCCCCGTCTGACACACGCTCTCAATGTGCCCCGTCTGACACACGCTCCCAATGTACCCCGTCTGACACACGCTCTCAATGTACCCCGTCTGACACACGCTCTCAATGTACCCCGTCTGACACACGCTCTCAATGTACCCCGTCTGACACACGCTCTCAATGTGCCCCGTCTGACACACGCTCTCAATGTACCCCGTCTGACACACGCTCTCAATGTGCCCCGTCTGACACACGCTCCCAATGTACCCCGTCTGACACACGCTCTCAATGTACCCCGTCTGACACACGCTCTCAATGTGCCCCGTCTGACACACGCTCTCAATGTACCCCGTCTGACACACGCTCTCAATGTACCCCGTCTGACACACGCTCTCAATGTGCCCCGTCTGACACACGCTCTCAATTTACCCCGTCTGACACACGCTCTCAATGTGCCCCGTCTGACACACGCTCTCAATGTACCCCGTCTGACACACGCTCTCAATGTACCCCGTCTGACACACGCTCTCAATGTGCCCCGTCTGACACACGCTCTCAATTTACCCCGTCTGACACACGCTCTCAATTTACCCCGTCTGACACACGCTCTCAATGTGCCCCGTCTGACACACGCTCTCAATTTACCCCGTCTGACACACGCTCTCAATGTACCCCGTCTGACGCACACTCTCAATGTACCCCGTCTGACACACGCTCTCAATGTGCCCCGTCTGACACACGCTCTCAATGTACCCCGTCTGACACACGCTCTCAATGTACCCCGTCTGACACACGCTCTCAATGTACCCCGTCTGACACACGCTCTCAATGTGCCCCGTCTGACACACGCTCTCAATGTAACCCGTCTGACACACGCTCTCAATGTACCCCGTCTGACACACGCTCTCAATGTGCCCCGTCTGACACACGCTCTCAATTTACCCCGTCTGACACACGCTCTCAATGTGCCCCGTCTGACACACGCTCTCAATGTACCCCGTCTGACACACGCTCTCAATGTGCCCCGTCTGACACACGCTCTCAATGTACCCCGTCTGACACATGCTCTCAATGTACCACGTCTGACGCACGCTCTCAATGTACGCCGTCAGACACACGCTCTCAATGTACCCGGTCT
Organism: Heptranchias perlo; assembly: GCF_035084215.1. Taxonomy (NCBI): domain Eukaryota; kingdom Metazoa; phylum Chordata; class Chondrichthyes; order Hexanchiformes; family Hexanchidae; genus Heptranchias; species Heptranchias perlo. The sequence goes on from NW_027139282.1 coordinate 243,026, forward strand.
GACACACGCTCTCAATGTGCCCCGTCTGACACATGCTCTCAATGTACCCCGTCTGACACACGCTCTCAATGTACCCCGTCTGACACACGCTCTCAATGTACCCCGTCTGACACACGTTCTCAATGTGCCCCGTCTGACGCACGCTCTCAATGTACCCCGTCTGACACACGCTCTCAATGTACCCCGTCTGACGCACGCTCTCAATGTACCCCGTCTGACACACGCTCTCAATGTACCCCGTCTGACACACGCTCTCAATGTACCCCGTCTGACACACGCTCTCAATGTACCCCGTCTGACACACGCTCTCAATGTACCCCGTCTGACACATGCTCTAAATGTACCCCGTCTGACACATGCTCTCAATGTACCCGGTCTGACACACGCTCTCGATGTACCCGGTCTGACACACGCTCTCAATGTACCCCGTCTGACGTACGCTCCCAATGTACCCAGTCTGACACACGCTCTCAATGTACCCCGTCTGACACATGCTCTCAATGTACCCCGTCTGACACACGCTCTCAATGTGCCCCGTCTGACACACGCTCTCAATGTGCCCCGTCTGACACACGCTCTCAATGTACCCCGTCTGACACACGCTCCCAATGTGCCCCGTCTGACACACGCTCTCAATGTACCCCGTCTGACACACGCTCTCAATGTGCCCCGTCTGACACACGCTCCCAATGCACCCCGTCTGACACACGCTCTCAATGTTCCCCGTCTGACACACGCTCTCAATGTACCCCGTCTGACACACGCTCTCAATGTCCCCCGTCTGACACACGCTCTCGATGTACCCCGTCTGACACACGCTCTCAATGTACCCCGTCTGACACACGCTCTCAATGTACCCCGTCTGACACACGCTCTCAATGTACCCCGTCTGACACACGCTCTCAATGTACCCCGTCTGACACACGCTCTCAATGTACCCCGTCTGACACACGCTCTCAATGTACCCCGTCTGACACACGCTCTCAATGTACCCCGTCTGACACATGCTCTCAATGTACCCCGTCTGACACACGCTCTCAATGTACCCCGTCTGACACACGCTCTCAATGTACCCCGTCAGACACACGCTCTCAATGTACCCCGTCTGACACACGCTCTCAATGTACCCCGTCAGACACACGCTCTCAATGTACCCCGTCTGACACACGCTCTCAATGTACCCCGTCTGACACACGCTCTCAATGTGCCCCGTCTGACACACGCTCTCAATGTACCCCGTCTGACACACGCTCTCAATGTGCCCCGTCTGACACACGCTCTCAATGTACCCCGTCTGACACACGCTCTGAATGTACCCCGTCTGACACACGCTCTCAATGTACCCCGTCTGACACACGCTCTCAATGTGCCCCGTCTGACACACGCTCTCAATGTACCCCGTCTGACACACGCTCTCAATGTACCCTGTCTGATACACGATCTCAATGTACCCCGTCTGACACACGCTCTCAATGTACCCCGTCTGACGCACGCGCTCAATGTACCCCGTCTGACACACGCACTCAATGTGCCCCGTCTGACACACGCTCTCAATGTGCCCCGTCTGACACACGCTCTCAATGTACCCCGTCTGACGCACGCTCTCAATGTACCCCGTCTGACGCACGCTCTGAATGTGCCCCGTCTGACACACGCTCTCAATGTACCCCGTCTGATACACGCTCTCAATGTAACCCGTCTGACACACGCTCTCAATGTACCCCGTCTGACACACGCTCTCAATGTAACCCGTCTGACACACGCTCTCAATGTACCCCGTCTGACACACGCTCTCAATGTACCCCGTCTGACACACGCTCTCAATGTACCCCGTCTGACACATGCTCTCAATGTACCCCGTCTGACACACGCTCCCAATGTACCCCGTCTGACACACTCTCTCAATGTACCCCGTCTGACACACGCTCTCAATGTAACCCGTCTGACACACGCTCTCAATGTTCCCCGTCTGACACACGCTCTCAATGTACCCCGTCTGACGCACGCTCTCAATGTGCCCCGTCTGACACACGCTCTCAATGTACCCCGTCTGACACACGCTCTCAATGTACCCCGTCTGACACACGCTCTCAATGTGCCCCGTCTGACACACGCTCTCGATGTACCCCGTCTGACACACGCTCTCAATGTACCCCGTCTGACACACGCTCTCAATGTACCCCGTCTGACACACGCTCTCAATGTGCCCCGTTTGACGTACGCTCCCAATGTACCCCGTCTGACACACGCTCTCAATGTACCCCGTCTGACGTACGCTCTCAATGTACCCCGTCTGACACACGCTCTCAATGTGCCCCGTCTGACACACGCTCTCAATGTACCCCGTCTGACACACGCTCTCAATGTGCCCCGTCTGACACACGCTCTCAATGTACCCCGTCTGACACACGCTCTCAATGTACCCCGTCTGACGTACGCTCCCAATGTACCCCGTCTGACACACGCTCTCAATGTACCCCGTCTGACACACGCTCTCAATGTGCCCCGTCTGACGTACGCTCCCAATGTACCCCGTCTGACACACGCTCTCAATGTACCCCGTCTGACACACGCTCTCAATGTGCCCAGTCTGACGTACGCTCCCAATGTACCCCATCTGACACATGCTCTCAATGTACCCCGTCTGACACACGCTCCCAATGTGCCCCGTCTGACACACGCTCTCAATGTACCCCGTCTGACACACGCTCTCAATGTGCCCCGTCTGACACACGCTCTCAATGTGCCCCGTCTGACACACGCTCTCAATGTACCCCGTCTGACGTACGCTCCCAATATACCCCGTCTGACACACCCTCTCAATGTACCCCGTCTGACACACGCTCTCAATGTGCCCCGTCTGACACACGCTCTCAATGTACCCCGTCTGACGTACGCTCCCAATGTACCCCGTCTGACACATGCTCTCAATGTACCCCGTCTGACACACGCTCTCAATGTACCCCGTCTGACACACGCTCTCAATGTGCCCCGTCTGACACACGCTCCCAATGCACCCAGTCTGACACACGCTCTCAATGTTCCCCGTCTGACACACGCTCTCAATGTACCCCGTCAGACACACGCTCTCAATGTACCCCGTCTGACACACGCTCTCAATGTACCCCGTCTGACACACGCTCTCAATGTACCCCGTCTGACACACGCTCTCAATGTACCCCGTCTGACACACGCTCTCAATGTGCCCCGTCTGACACACGCTCTCAATGTACCCCGTCTGACGCACGCTCTCAATGTACCCCGTCTGACGCACGCTCTGAATGTGCCCCGTCTGACACACGCTCTCAATGTACCCCGTCTGATACACGCTCTCAATGTAACCCGTCTGACACACGCTCTCAATGTACCCCGTCTGACACACGCTCTCAATGTAACCCGTCTGACACATGCTCTCAATGTACCCCGTCTGACACACGCTCTCAATGTACCCCGTCTGACACACGCTCTCAATGTACCCCGTCTGACACACGCTCTCAATGTACCCCGTCTGACACACGCTCCCAATGTACCCCGTCTGACACACTCTCTCAATGTACCCCGTCTGACACACGCTCTCAATGTAACCCGTCTGACACACGCTCTCAATGTTCCCCGTCTGACACACGCTCTCAATGTACCCCGTCTGACGCACGCTCTCAATGTGCCCCATCTGACACACGCTCTCAATGTACCCCGTCTGACACACGCTCTCAATGTACCCCGTCTGACACACGCTCTCAATGTGCCCCGTCTGACACACGCTCTCAGTGTACCCCGTCTGACACACGCTCTCAATGTACCCCGTCTGACACACGCTCTCAATGTACCCCGTCTGACACACGCTCTCAATGTGCCCCGTTTGACGTACGCTCCCAATGTACCCCGTCTGACACACGCTCTCAATGTACCCCGTCTGACGTACGCTCTCAATGTACCCCGTCTGACACACGCTCTCAATGTGCCCCGTCTGACACACGCTCTCAATGTACCCCGTCTGACACACGCTCTCAATGTGCCCCGTCTGACACACGCTCTCAATGTACCCCGTCTGACACACGCTCTCAATGTACCCCGTCTGACACACGCTCTCAATGTACCCCGTCTGACGTACGCTCCCAATGTACCCCGTCTGACACACGCTCTCAATGTACCCCGTCTGACACACGCTCTCAATGTGCCCCGTCTGACGTACGCTCCCAATGTACCACGTCTGACACACGCTCTCAATGTGCCCCGTCTGACGTACGCTCCCAATGTACCCCATCTGACACATGCTCTCAATGTACCCCGTCTGACACACGCTCCCAATGTGCCCCGTCTGACACACGCTCTCAATGTACCCCGTCCGACACACGCTCTCAATGTGCCCCGTCTGACACACGCTCCCAATGTGCCCCGTCTGACACACGCTCTCAATGTACCCCGTCTGACACACGCTCTCAATGTGCCCCGTCTGACGTACGCTCCCAATGTACCCCGTCTGACACACGCTCTCAATGTACGCCGTCTGACACACGCTCTCAATGTGCCCCGTCTGACACACGCTCTCAATGTACCCCGTCTGACGTACGCTCCCAATGTACCCCGTCTGACACATGCTCTCAATGTACCCCGTCTGACACACGCTCTCAATGTACCCCGTCTGACACACGCTCTCAATGTGCCCCGTCTGACACACGCTCCCAATGCACCCCGTCTGACACACGCTCTCAATGCTCCCCGTCTGACAGACGCTCTCAATGTACCCCGTCAGACACACACTCTCAATGTACCCCGTCTGACACACGCTCTCAATGTACCCCGTCTGACACACGCTCTCAATGTACCCCGTCTGACACACGCTCTCAATGTACCCCGTCTGACACATGCTCTCAATGTACCCCGTCTGACACACGCTCTCAATGTACCCCGTCAGACACACGCTCTCAATGTACCCCGTCTGACACACGCTCTCAATGTGCCCCGTCTGACACACGCTCTCAATGTACCCCGTCTGACACACGCTCTCAATGTACCCCGTCTGACACACGCTCTCAATGTACCCCGTCTGACACACGCTCTCAATGTACCCCGTCTGACACACGCTCTCAATGTACCCCGTCTGACACACGCTCTCAATGTACCCCGTCTGACACACGCTCTCAATGTACCCCGTCTGACACACGCTCTCGATGTACCCCTTCTGACACACGCTCTCAATGTACCCCGTCTGACACACGCTCTCAATGTACCCCGTCTGACACACGCTCTCAATGTGCCCCGTCTGACACACGCTCTCAATGTACCCCGTCTGACACACGCTCTCAATGTGCCCCGTCTGACACACGCTCTCAATGTACCCCGTCTGACACACGCTCTCGATGTACCCCGTCTGACACACGCTCTCGATGTACCCCGTCTGACACACGCTCTCGATGTACCCCGTCAGACACACGCTCTCGATGTACCCCGTCTGACACACGCTCCCGATGTGCCCCGTCTGACACACGCTCTCAATGTACCCTGTCTGACACACGCTCTGAATGTACCCCGTCTGACGCACGGTCTCAATGTACCCCGTCAGACACACGCTCTCAATGTGCCCCGTCTGACACACGCTCTCAATGTACCCCGTCTGACACACGCTCTCAATGAGCTCCGTCTGACATACGCTCTCAATGTACCGCGTCTGACACACGCTCTCGATGTACCCCGTCTGACACACGCTCTCAATGTACCCCGTCTGACACACGCTCTCAATGTACCCCGTCTGACACACGCTCTCAATGTGTCCCGTCTGACACACGCTCTCAATGTACCCTGTCTGACACACGCTCTCAATGTACCCCGTCTGACACACGCTCTCAATGTACCCCGTCTGACACACGCTCTCAATGTACCCCGTCTGACACACGCTCTCAATGTACCCCGTCTGACACACGCTCTCAATGTACCCCGTCTGACACACGTTCTCAATGTACCCCGTCTGACACACGCTCTCAATGTACCCCGTCTGACACACGCTCTCAATGTACCCCGTCTGACACACGTTCTCAATGTACACCGTCTGACACACGCTCTCAATGTACCCCGTCTGACACACGCTCTCAATGTACCCCGTCTGACACACGCTCTCAATGTACCCCGTCTGACACACGCTCTCAATGTACCCCGTCTGACACACGCTCCCAATGTACCCCGTCTGACGCACGCTCTCAATGTACCCCGTCTGACGCACGCTCTCAATGTACCCCGTCTGACACACGCTCTCAATGTACCCCGTCTGACGCACGCTCTGAATGTACCCCGTCTGACACACGCTCTCAATGTACCCCGTCAGACACACGCTCTCAATTTACCCCGTCTGACACACGCTCTCAATGTGCCCCGTCTGACACACGCTCTCAATGTACCCCGTCTGACACACGCTCTCAATGTACCCCGTCTGACACACGCTCTCAATGTACCCCGTCTGACACACGCTCTCAATGTGCCCCGTCTGACACACGCTCTCAATGTACCCCGTCTGACACACGCTCTCAATGTACCCCGTCTGTCACACGCTCTCAATGTACCCCGTCTGACACACCCTCTCAATGTGCCCCGTCTGACACACGCTCTCAATGTAACCCGTCTGACACACGCTCTCAATGTACCCCGTCTGACACACGCTCTCAATGTGCCCCGTCTGACACACGCTCTCAATTTACCCCGTCTGACACATGTTCTCAATGTACCCCGTCTGACACACGCTCTCAATGTGCCCCGTCTGACACACGCTCTCAATGTGCCCCGTCTGACACATGCTCTCAATGTACCCCGTCTGACACACGCTCTCAATGTACCCCGTCTGACACACGCTCTCAATGTACCCCGTCTGACACATGCTCTCAATGTACCCCGTCTGACACACGCTCTCAATGTGCCCCGTCTGACACACGCTCTCAATGTGCCCCGTCTGACACACGCTCTGAATGTACCCCGTCTGACACACGCTCTCCATGTACCCCGTCTGACGTACGCTCCCAATGTACCCCGTCTGACACATGCTCTCAATGTGCCCCGTCTGACACACGCTCTCAATGTACCCCGTCTGACACACGCTCTCGATGTACCCGGTCTGACACACGCTCTCAATGTACCCCGTCTGACGTACGCTCCCAATGTACCCCGTCTGACACACGCTCTCAATGTACCCCGTCTGACACATGCTCTCAATGTACCCCGTCTGACACACGCTCTCAATGTGCCCCGTCTGACACACGCTCTCAATGTGCCCCGTCTGACACACGCTCTCAATGTACCCCGTCTGACACACGCTCTCAATGTACCCCGTCTGACACACGCTCCCAATGTGCCCCGTCTGACACACGCTCTCAATGTACCCCGTCTGACACACGCTCTCAATGTGCCCCGTCTGACACACGCTCCCAATGCACCCCGTCTGACACACGCTCTCAATGTTCCCCGTCTGACACACGCTCTCAATGTACCCCGTCTGACACACGCTCTCAATGTCCCCCGTCTGACACACGCTCTCGATGTACCCCGTCTGACACACGCTCTCAATGTACCCCGTCTGACACACGCTCTCAATGTACCCCGTCTGACACACGCTCTCAATGTACCCCGTCTGACACACGCTCTCAATGTACCCCGTCAGACACACGCTCTCAAAGTACAACCGTCTGACACACGCTCTCAATGTACCCCGTCTGACACACGCTCTCAATGTACCCCGTCTGACACACGCTCTCAATGTACCCCGTCTGACGCACGCTCTCAATGTACCCCGTCTGACGCACGCTCTCAATGTCCCCCGTCTGACACATGCTCTCAATGTACCCCGTCTGACACACGCTCCCAATGTACCCCGTCTGACACACGCTCTCAATGTGCCCCGTCTGACACACGGTCTCAATGTACCCCGTCAGACACACGCTCTCAATGTGCCCCGTCTGACACACGCTCTCAATGTACCCCGTCTGACACACGCTCTCAATGAGCTCCGTCTGACATACGCTCTCAATGTACCGCGTCTGACACACGCTCTCGATGTACCCCGTCTGACACACGCTCTCAATGTACCCCGTCTGACACACGCTCTCAATGTACCCCGTCTGACACACGCTCTCAATGTACCCCGTCTGACACACGCTCTCAATGTGTCCCGTCTGACACACGCTCTCAATGTACCCTGTCTGACACACGCTCTCAATGTACCCCGTCTGACACACGCTCTCAATGTACCCCGTCTGACACACGCTCTCAATGTACCCCGTCTGACACACGCTCTCAATGTACCCCGTCTGACACACGCTCTCAATGTACCCCGTCTGACACACGTTCTCAATGTACCCCGTCTGACACACGCTCTCAATGTACCCCGTCTGACACACGCTCTCAATGTACCCCGTCTGACACACGTTCTCAATGTACACCGTCTGACACACGCTCTCAATGTACCCCGTCTGACACACGCTCTCAATGTACCCCGTCTGACACACGCTCTCAATGTACCCCGTCTGACACACGCTCTCAATGTACCCCGTCTGACACACGCTCCCAATGTACCCCGTCTGACGCACGCTCTCAATGTACCCCGTCTGACGCATGTTCTCAATGTGCCCCGTCTGACACACGCTCTCAATGTACCCCGTCTGACACACGCTCTCAATGTACCCCGTCTGACACACGCTCTCAATGTACCCCGTCTGACACACGTTCTCAATGTACCCCGTCTGACACACGCTCTCAATGTACCCCGTCTGACACACGCTCTCAATGTACCCCGTCTGACACACGCTCTCAATGTACCCCGTCAGACACACGCTCTCAATGTGCCCCGTCTGACACACGCTCTCAATGTACCCCGTCTGACACACGCTCTCAATGTACCCCGTCTGACACACGCTCTCAATGTGCCCCGTCTGACACACGCTCCCAATGTACCCCGTCTGACACACGCTCTCAATGTACCCCGTCTGACACACGCTCTCAATGTGCCCCGTCTGACACACGCTCTCAATTTCCCCTGTCTGACACACGCTCTCAATGTACCCCGTCTGACACACGCTCTCAATGTACCCCGTCTGACACACGCTCTCAATGTACCCCGTCTGACACACGCTCTCAATGTACCCCGTCTGACACACGCTCTCAATGTACCCCGTCTGACACACGCTCTCAATGTGCCCCGTCTGACACACGCTCTCAATGTACCCCGTCTGACACACGCTCTCAATGTACCCCGTCTGACACACGCTCTCAATGTACCCCGTCTGTCACACGCTCTCAATGTGCCCCGTCTGACACACGCTCTCAATGTAACCCGTCTGACACACGCTCTCAATGTACCCCGTCTGACACACGCTCTCAATGTGCCCCGTCTGACACACGCTCTCAATTTACCCCGTCTGACACACGCTCTCAATGTGCCCCGTCTGACACACGCTCTCAATGTACCCCGTCTGACACATGCTCTCAATGTACCCCGTCTGACACACGCTCTCAATGTGCCCCGTCTGACACATGCTCTCAATGTACCCCGTCTGACACACGCTCTCAATGTACCCCGTCTGACACACGCTCTCAATGTACCCCGTCTGACACATGCTCTCAATGTACCCCGTCTGACACACGCTCTCAATGTGCCCCGTCTGACACATGCTCTCAATGTGCCCCGTCTGACACACGCTCTCAATGTACCCCGTCTGACACACGCTCTCAATGTACCCCGTCTGACACACGCTCTCAATGTTCCCCGTCTGACACACGCTCTCAATGTACCCCGTCTGACACACGCTCTCAATGTACCCCGTCTGATGTACGCTCCCAATGTACCCCGTCTGACACATGCTCTCAATGTGCCCCGTCTGACACACGCTCTCAATGTAACCCGTCTGACACACGCTCTCAATGTACCCCGTCTGACACACGCTCTCAATGTGCCCCGTCTGACACACGTTCTCAATGTACCCCGTCTGACACACGTTCTCAATGTACCCCGTCTGACACACGCTCTCAATGTACCCCGTCTGACACACGCTCTCAATGTACCCCGTCTGACACACGCTCTCAATGTACCCCGTCAGACACACGCTCTCAATGTGCCCCGTCTGACACACGCTCTCAATGTACCCCGTCTGACACACGCTCTCAATGTACCCCGTCTGACACACGCTCTCAATGTGCCCCGTCTGACACACGCTCCCAATGTACCCCGTCTGACACACGCTCTCAATGTACCCCGTCTGACACACGCTCTCAATGTGCCCCGTCTGACACACGCTCTCAATTTCCCCTGTCTGACACACGCTCTCAATGTACCCCGTCTGACACACGCTCTCAATGTACCCCGTCTGACACACGCTCTCAATGTACCCCGTCTGACACACGCTCTCAATGTACCCCGTCTGACACACGCTCTCAATGTACCCCGTCTGACACACGCTCTCAATGTGCCCCGTCTGACACACGCTCTCAATGTACCCCGTCTGACACACGCTCTCAATGTACCCCGTCTGACACACGCTCTCAATGTACCCCGTCTGTCACACGCTCTCAATGTGCCCCGTCTGACACACGCTCTCAATGTAACCCGTCTGACACACGCTCTCAATGTACCCCGTCTGACACACGCTCTCAATGTGCCCCGTCTGACACACGCTCTCAATTTACCCCGTCTGACACACGCTCTCAATGTGCCCCGTCTGACACACGCTCTCAATGTACCCCGTCTGACACATGCTCTCAATGTACCCCGTCTGACACACGCTCTCAATGTGCCCCGTCTGACACATGCTCTCAATGTACCCCGTCTGACACACGCTCTCAATGTACCCCGTCTGACACACGCTCTCAATGTACCCCGTCTGACACATGCTCTCAATGTACCCCGTCTGACACACGCTCTCAATGTGCCCCGTCTGACACATGCTCTCAATGTGCCCCGTCTGACACACGCTCTCAATGTACCCCGTCTGACACACGCTCTCAATGTACCCCGTCTGACACACGCTCTCAATGTTCCCCGTCTGACACACGCTCTCAATGTACCCCGTCTGACACACGCTCTCAATGTACCCCGTCTGATGTACGCTCCCAATGTACCCCGTCTGACACATGCTCTCAATGTGCCCCGTCTGACACACGCTCTCAATGTAACCCGTCTGACACACGCTCTCAATGTACCCCGTCTGACACACGCTCTCAATGTGCCCCGTCTGACACACGCTCTCAATTTACCCCGTCTGACACGCGCTCTCAATGTGCCCCGTCTGACACACGCTCTCAATGTACCCCGTCTGACACACGCTCTCGATGTACCCGGTCTGACACACGCTCTCAATGTACCCCGTCTGACGTACGCTCCCAATGTACCCCGTCTGACACACGCTCTCAATGTACCCCGTCTGACACATGCTCTCAATGTACCCCGTCTGACACACGCTCTCAATGTGCCCCGTCTGACACACGCTCTCAATGTGCCCCGTCTGACACACGCTCTCAATGTACCCCGTCTGACACACGCTCTCAATGTACCCCGTCTGACACACGCTCTCAATGTGCCCCGTCTGACACACGCTCTCAATGTACCCCGTCTGACACACGCTCTCAATGTGCCCCGTCTGACACACGCTCCCAATGCACCCCGTCTGACACACGCTCTCAATGTTCCCCGTCTGACACACGCTCTCAATGTACCCCGTCTGACACACGCTCTCAATGTCCCCCGTCTGACACACGCTCTCGATTTACCCCGTCTGACACACGCTCTCAATGTGCCCCGTCTGACACACGCTCTCAATGTGCCCCGTCTGACACATGCTCTCAATGTACCCCGTCTGACACACGCTCTCAATGTACCCCGTCTGACACACGCTCTCAATTTACCAAGTCTGACACATGCTCTCAATGTACCCCGTCTGACACACGCTCTCAATGTGCCCCGTCTGACACACGCTCTCAATGTGCCCCGTCTGACACACGCTCTGAATGTACCCCGTCTGACACACGCTCTCCATGTACCCCGTCTGACGTACGCTCCCAATGTACCCCGTCTGACACATGCTCTCAATGTGCCCCGTCTGACACACGCTCTCAATGTACCCCGTCTGACACACGCTCTCGATGTACCCGGTCTGACACACGCTCTCAATGTACCCCGTCTGACGTACGCTCCCAATGTACCCCGTCTGACACACGCTCTCAAAGTGCCCCGTCTGACACACGCTCTCAATGTGCCCCGTCTGACACACGCTCTCAATGTACCCCGTCTGACACACGCTCTCAATGTACCCCGTCTGACACACGCTCCCAATGTGCCCCGTCTGACACACGCTCTCAATGTACCCCGTCTGACACACGCTCTCAATGTGCCCCGTCTGACACACGCTCCCAATGCACCCCGTCTGACACACGCTCTCAATGTTCCCCGTCTGACACACGCTCTCAATGTACCCCGTCTGACACACGCTCTCAATGTCCCCCGTCTGACACACGCTCTCGATGTACCCCGTCTGACACACGCTCTCAATGTACCCCGTCTGACACACGCTCTCAATGTACCCCGTCTGACACACGCTCTCAATGTACCCCGTCTGACACACGCTCTCAATGTACCCCGTCAGACACACGCTCTCAATGTACAACCGTCTGACACACGCTCTCAATGTACCCCGTCTGACACACGCTCTCAATGTACCCCGTCTGACACACGCTCTCAATGTACCCCGTCTGACGCACGCTCTCAATGTACCCCGTCTGACGCACGCTCTCAATGTCCCCCGTCTGACACATGCTCTCAATGTACCCCGTCTGACACACGCTCCCAATGTACCCCGTCTGACACACGCTCTCAATGTGCCCCGTCTGACACACGGTCTCAATGTACCCCGTCAGACACACGCTCTCAATGTGCCCCGTCTGACACACGCTCTCAATGTACCCCGTCTGACACACGCTCTCAATGAGCTCCGTCTGACATACGCTCTCAATGTACCGCGTCTGACACACGCTCTCGATGTACCCCGTCTGACACACGCTCTCAATGTACCCCGTCTGACACACGCTCTCAATGTACCCCGTCTGACACACGCTCTCAATGTACCCCGTCTGACACACGCTCTCAATGTGTCCCGTCTGACACACGCTCTCAATGTACCCTGTCTGACACACGCTCTCAATGTACCCCGTCTGACACACGCTCTCAATGTACCCCGTCTGACACACGCTCTCAATGTACCCCGTCTGACACACGCTCTCAATGTACCCCGTCTGACACACGCTCTCAATGTACCCCGTCTGACACACGTTCTCAATGTACCCCGTCTGACACACGCTCTCAATGTACCCCGTCTGACACACGCTCTCAATGTACCCCGTCTGACACACGTTCTCAATGTACACCGTCTGACACACGCTCTCAATGTACCCCGTCTGACACACGCTCTCAATGTACCCCGTCTGACACACGCTCTCAATGTACCCCGTCTGACACACGCTCTCAATGTACCCCGTCTGACACACGCTCCCAATGTACCCCGTCTGACGCACGCTCTCAATGTACCCCGTCTGACGCATGTTCTCAATGTGCCCCGTCTGACACACGCTCTCAATGTACCCCGTCTGACACACGCTCTCAATGTACCCCGTCTGACACACGCTCTCAATGTACCCCGTCTGACACACGTTCTCAATGTACCCCGTCTGACACACGCTCTCAATGTACCCCGTCTGACACACGCTCTCAATGTACCCCGTCTGACACACGCTCTCAATGTACCCCGTCAGACACACGCTCTCAATGTGCCCCGTCTGACACACGCTCTCAATGTACCCCGTCTGACACACGCTCTCAATGTACCCCGTCTGACACACGCTCTCAATGTGCCCCGTCTGACACACGCTCCCAATGTACCCCGTCTGACACACGCTCTCAATGTACCCCGTCTGACACACGCTCTCAATGTGCCCCGTCTGACACACGCTCTCAATTTCCCCTGTCTGACACACGCTCTCAATGTACCCCGTCTGACACACGCTCTCAATGTACCCCGTCTGACACACGCTCTCAATGTACCCCGTCTGACACACGCTCTCAATGTACCCCGTCTGACACACGCTCTCAATGTACCCCGTCTGACACACGCTCTCAATGTGCCCCGTCTGACACACGCTCTCAATGTACCCCGTCTGACACACGCTCTCAATGTACCCCGTCTGACACACGCTCTCAATGTACCCCGTCTGTCACACGCTCTCAATGTGCCCCGTCTGACACACGCTCTCAATGTAACCCGTCTGACACACGCTCTCAATGTACCCCGTCTGACACACGCTCTCAATGTGCCCCGTCTGACACACGCTCTCAATTTACCCCGTCTGACACACGCTCTCAATGTGCCCCGTCTGACACACGCTCTCAATGTACCCCGTCTGACACACGCTCTCAATGTACCCCGTCTGACACACGCTCTCAATGTGCCCCGTCTGACACATGCTCTCAATGTACCCCGTCTGACACACGCGCTCAATGTACCCCGTCTGACACACGCTCTCAATGTACCCCGTCTGACACATGCTCTCAATGTACCCCGTCTGACACACGCTCTCAATGTGCCCCGTCTGACACATGCTCTCAATGTGCCCCGTCTGACACACGCTCTCAATGTACCCCGTCTGACACACGCTCTCAATGTACCCCGTCTGACACACGCTCTCAATGTTCCCCGTCTGACACACGCTCTCAATGTACCCCGTCTGACACACGCTCTCAATGTACCCCGTCTGATGTACGCTCCCAATGTACCCCGTCTGACACATGCTCTCAATGTGCCCCGTCTGACACACGCTCTCAATGTAACCCGTCTGACACACGCTCTCAATGTACCCCGTCTGACACACGCTCTCAATGTGCCCCGTCTGACACACGTTCTCAATGTACCCCGTCTGACACACGTTCTCAATGTACCCCGTCTGACACACGCTCTCAATGTACCCCGTCTGACACACGCTCTCAATGTACCCCGTCTGACACACGCTCTCAATGTACCCCGTCAGACACACGCTCTCAATGTGCCCCGTCTGACACACGCTCTCAATGTACCCCGTCTGACACACGCTCTCAATGTACCCCGTCTGACACACGCTCTCAATGTGCCCCGTCTGACACACGCTCCCAATGTACCCCGTCTGACACACGCTCTCAATGTACCCCGTCTGACACACGCTCTCAATGTGCCCCGTCTGACACACGCTCTCAATTTCCCCTGTCTGACACACGCTCTCAATGTACCCCGTCTGACACACGCTCTCAATGTACCCCGTCTGACACACGCTCTCAATGTACCCCGTCTGACACACGCTCTCAATGTACCCCGTCTGACACACGCTCTCAATGTACCCCGTCTGACACACGCTCTCAATGTACCCCGTCTGACACACGCTCTCAATGTACCCCGTCTGTCACACGCTCTCAATGTGCCCCGTCTGACACACGCTCTCAATGTAACCCGTCTGACACACGCTCTCAATGTACCCCGTCTGACACACGCTCTCAATGTGCCCCGTCTGACACACGCTCTCAATTTACCCCGTCTGACACACGCTCTCAATGTGCCCCGTCTGACACACGCTCTCAATGTACCCCGTCTGACACATGCTCTCAATGTACCCCGTCTGACACACGCTCTCAATGTGCCCCGTCTGACACATGCTCTCAATGTACCCCGTCTGACACACGCTCTCAATGTACCCCGTCTGACACACGCTCTCAATGTACCCCGTCTGACACATGCTCTCAATGTACCCCGTCTGACACACGCTCTCAATGTGCCCCGTCTGACACATGCTCTCAATGTGCCCCGTCTGACACACGCTCTCAATGTACCCCGTCTGACACACGCTCTCAATGTACCCCGTCTGACACACGCTCTCAATGTTCCCCGTCTGACACACGCTCTCAATGTACCCCGTCTGACACACGCTCTCAATGTACCCCGTCTGATGTACGCTCCCAATGTACCCCGTCTGACACATGCTCTCAATGTGCCCCGTCTGACACACGCTCTCAATGTAACCCGTCTGACACACGCTCTCAATGTACCCCGTCTGACACACGCTCTCAATGTGCCCCGTCTGACACACGCTCTCAATTTACCCCGTCTGACACGCGCTCTCAATGTGCCCCGTCTGACACACGCTCTCAATGTACCCCGTCTGACACACGCTCTCGATGTACCCGGTCTGACACACGCTCTCAATGTACCCCGTCTGACGTACGCTCCCAATGTACACCGTCTGACACACGCTCTCAATGTACCCCGTCTGACACATGCTCTCAATGTACCCCGTCTGACACACGCTCTCAATGTGCCCCGTCTGACACACGCTCTCAATGTGCCCCGTCTGACACACGCTCTCAATGTACCCCGTCTGACACACGCTCTCAATGTACCCCGTCTGACACACGCTCTCAATGTGCCCCGTCTGACACACGCTCTCAATGTACCCCGTCTGACACACGCTCTCAATGTGCCCCGTCTGACACACGCTCCCAATGCACCCCGTCTGACACACGCTCTCAATGTTCCCCGTCTGACACACGCTCTCAATGTACCCCGTCTGACACACGCTCTCAATGTCCCCCGTCTGACACACGCTCTCGATGTACCCCGTCTGACACACGCTCTCAATGTACCCCGTCTGACACACGCTCTCAATGTACCCCGTCTGACACACGCTCTCAATGTACCCCGTCTGACACACGCTCTCAATGTACCCCGTCTGACGCACGCTCTCAATGTACCCCGTCTGACACACGCTCTCAATGTACCCCGTCTGACACATGCTCTCAATGTACCCCGTCTGACACACGCTCTCAATGTACCCCGTCTGACACACGCTCTCAATGTACCCCGTCTGACACACGCTCTCAATGTCCCCCGTCTGACACACGCTCTCAATGTACCCCGTCTGACACACGCTCTCAATGTACCCCGTCAGACACACGCTCTCAATGTACCCCGTCTGACGTACGCTCTCAATGTACCGCGTCTGACACACGCTCTCAATGTACCCCGTCTGACACACACTCTGAATGTACCCCGTCTGACGCACGCTCTCAATGTACCCCGTCTGACACACGCTCTCAATGCACCCCGTCAGACACACGCTCTCAATGTACCCCGTCTGACACACGCTCTCAATGTACCCCGTCTGACACACGCTCTCAATGTACCCCGTCTGACACACGCTCTCAATGTACCCCGTCTGACGCACGCTCTCAATGTACCCCGTCTGACACACGCTCTCAATGTACCCCGTCTGACACACGCTCTCAATGTACCCTGTCTGACACACGGTCTCGATGTACCCCGTCTGACGCACGCTCTCAATGTACCCCGTCTGACGCACGCTCTCAATGTACCCCGTCTGACAGACGCTCTCAATGTACCCTGTCTGACACACGCTCTCAATGTACCCCGTCTGACAGACGCTCTCAATGTACCCCGTCTGATACACGCTCTCAATGTGCCCCGTCTGACACGCGCTCCCAATGTACCCCGTCTGATGCACGCTCTCGATGTACCCCGTCTGACACATGCTCTCAATGTACCCCGTCTGATACACGCTCCCAATGTACCCCGTCTGATACACGCTCTCAATGTACCCCGTCTGACACACGCTCTCAATGTACCCCGTCTGACGCACGCTCTCAATGTACCCCGTCTGACGCACGCTCTCAATGTACCCCGTCTGACAGACGCTCTCAATGTACCCTGTCTGACACACGCTCTCAATGTACCCCGTCTGGCAGACGCTCTCAATGTACCCCGTCTGATACACGCTCTCAATGTACCCCGTCTGACAGACGCTCTCAATGTACCCTGTCTGACACACGCTCTCAATGTACCCCGTCTGACAGACGCTCTCAATGTACCCCGTCTGACACACGCTCTCAATATTCCCCGTCTGACACATGCTCTCAATGTACCCCGTCTGACACACGCTCTCAATGTACCCCGTCTGACACACGCTCTCAATGTACCCCGTCTGACACACGCTCCCAATGTGCCCCGTCTGACACACGCTCTCAATGTACCCCGTCTGACACACGCTCTCAATGTACCCCGTCTGACACACGCTCTCAAGGTACCAGATCTGATAGATGCTGATTTTGCTATTGGATCTTTACTGTCCACAGTTATATACCATCCAGTTAGGTACTGACCAGAGTTATATGCAGACCTTCATTATATCCCGTCAATTGTTATATTCAGTACATAGTTATGGACCATCCATATTTATGTGGAGTCCTTTGTTCTATCATTTTCTGAAGTTGTTTGACGACTCTAATTATATACTGTGTTTATGTATACGTAGTCTATAGTTATATACTGTCCCTGTGTCTAGGCAGTCTATAGTTATATACTGTGCTTATGTATACGCAGTCTATAGTTATATACTGTCCATGTGTATATGCAGTCTATAGTTATGTACTGTCCATGTGTCTATGCAGTCTATCGTTATATACTGTCCATGTGTATACGCAGTCCATAGTTATATACTGTCCATGTGTATACGCAGTCCATAGTTATATACTGTCCATGTGTATACGCAGTCTATAGTTATATACTGTCCATGTGCATACGAAGTCTATAGTTATATACTGTCCATATGTATACGCAGTCTATAGTTATATACTGTCCATGTGTATATGCAGTCTATGGTTATATACTGTCCATGTGTATACGCAGTCCATAGTTATATACTGTCCATGTGTATACGCAGTCCATCGTTATATACTGTCCATGTGTATACGCAGTCCATAGTTATATACTGTCCCTGTGTTTACGCAGTCTATAGTTATATACTGTCCATGTGTATATGCAGTCTATAGTTATATACTATCCATGTGTATAGGCAGTCTATAGTTATATACTGTGCTTATGTATACGCAGTCTATAGTTATATACTATCCATGTGTATATGCAGTCTATAGTTATATACTGTCCATGTGTATACGCAGTCCATAGTTATATACTGTCCATGTGTATACGCAGTCTATAGTTATATACTGTCCATGTGCATACGAAGTCTATAGTTATATACTGTCCCTGTGTTTACGCAGTCTATAGTTATATACTGTCCATGTGTATACGCAGTCTATAGTTATATACTGTCCATGTGCATACGCAGTCCATAGTTATATACTGTCCCTGTGTTTACGCAGGCTATAGTTATATACTGTCCATGTGTATACGCAGTCTCTGGTTATATACTGTCCATATGTATTCGCAGTCTATAGTTATATACTGTCCATATGTTTCTGCAGTCTATAGTTATATACTGTCCATGTGTATACGCAGTCTATAGTTATATACTTTCCATATGTATACGCAGTCTATAGTCATATACTGTCCATATGTTTCTGCAGTCTATAGTTATATACTGTCCATATGTATACGCAGTCTATAGTTATATACTGTCCATATGTATATGCAGTCTATAGTTATATACTGTCCATGTGTATACGCAGTCTATAGTTATATACTGTCCATATGTTTCTGCAGTCTATAGTTATATACTGTCCATATGTATATGCAGTCTATAGTTATATACTGTCCATGTGTATACGCAGTCTATAGTTATATACTGTCCATATGTTTCTGCAGTCTATAGTTATATACTGTCCATATGTATATGCAGTCTATAGTTATATACTGTCCATGTGTATACGCAGTCTATAGTTATATACTGTCCCTGCGTATATGCAGTCTATCGTTATATACTGTCCCTGTGTATACGCAGTCTATAGTTATATACTGTCCATGTGTATAAGCAGTCTATAGTTATATACTGTCCATATGTATACGCAGTCTATAGTTATATACTGTCCATGTGTATACGCAATCTATAGTTATATACTGTCCATATGTATACGCAGTCTATAGTTATATACTGTCCATGTGTATACGCAGTCTATAGTTATATACTGTCCATGTGTATACGCAGTCTATATTTATATACTGTCCATATGTTTACGCAGTGTATAGTTATATACTGTCCATATGTATAAGCAGTGTATAGTTATATACTGTCCATATGTATACGCAGTCTATAGTTATATACTGTCCATGTGTATACGCAGTCTATATTGAAATACTGTCCATATGTATATGCAGTCTGTAGTTATATACTGTCCATGTGTATATGCAGTCTATAGTTATATACTGTCCATATGTATACGCAGTCTATAGTTATATACTGTCCATATGTATACGCAGTCTATAGTTATATACTATCCATGTGTATACGCAGTCTATATTTATATACTGTCCATATGTATACGCAGTCTATAGTTATATACTGTCCTTGTGTATATGCAGTCTATAGTTGTATACTGTCCATATGTATACGCAGTCTATAGTTATATAATATCCATATGTATACGCAGTCTATAGTTATATACTGTCCATGTGTATACGCAGTCTATATTTATATACTGTCCATATGTATACGCAGTCTATAGTTATATACTGTCCATGTGTATATGCAGTCTATAGTTATATACTGTCCATATGTATACGCAGTATATAGTTATATACTGTCCATGTGTATACGCAATCTATAGTTATATACTGTCCATATGTATATGCAGTCTATAGTTATATACTGTCCATATGTATACGCAGTCTATAGTTATATACTGTCCATGTGTATACGCAATCTATAGTTATATACTGTCCCTGTGTATACGCAGTCTATAGTTATATACTGTCCATGTGTATAAGCAGTCTATAGTTATATACTGTCCATATGTATACGCAGTCTATAGTTATATACTGTCCATGTGTATACGCAATCTATAGTTATATACTGTCCATATGTATACGCAGTCTATAGTTATATACTGTCCATATGTATACGCAGTGTATAGTTATATACTGTCCATGTGTATACGCAGTCTATAGTTATATACTGTCCATACGTGTATGTAGTGTGTCGTTATGATGGAAGATTAAGCACTGGGAATATGGGAGGCCAGCATCAAAAGCGAAACCTTTCCCTTATGGCAGGAATTTCCTTGGAGCCACTCCCACTCTGTCACCGTAACTTCACCGGAAATCTGAGTTGTAATCTCCATTTACGTGCGAGGAAATTCTGGAAAATGTTGGGGTCTGTTATGGTTCTAAGTGCTTATGGCACCTGGGGCAAGTATCGGGTGTTTATTGGACACTGGCCGGGGTCCAGGTGGTGCAGGACGTGAGAGGCTAAGACATGAGGAATCTGGATGGAAGTTCACCAAAAAGCGGTGGAAGACTCACCATGTGTTGGGACCTGGATTATGTTGGGCACCTCAGGAGGATTGGCGTTGCACATGTCGGTGTTACAGCAGCAGGAGTAGAATGGATGGCTTTCGCTAGATGTTTCGACACACGTTGAGACACAGGACAGCACGTTCCTGGAGGGCCAACATCCTGGTTGGAAGGTGAGAGATGTCAAGACTCAGTAAAAGTGAAGAAGCAGCAGGACTGAGTCTGTGTTGTTCCAGAGGCAACTCGAGGGCAATTAGGGATGGGCAATAAATGCCGGCCTCACCAGCGACGCCCACATCCCGTGAACGAATTTAAAAAAAGGATGAGGCAAAAAAAGAGGAAAAGCTCCTCAATTGGGGTGAGCTCTCTGGACACAAAGAGCAAAATTACCAAGGGCACATGAATGGGGGGCAGGGCCACGGCGGGACGGTGCAGGGCGTGGGGGGGGCGGGGCTGGTGCGGGGGGGGCGGGGCTGGTGCGGGGGGGGCGGTGCATGGGGGGCGGGGGCGGGGCTGGTGCGGGGGGGGCGGTGCATGGGGGGGCGGGGGCGGGGCCGGTGCGGGGGGGCGGGGCAGGTGCGGGGGGGCGGTGCATGGGGGGGCGGGGGCGGGGCCGGTGCGGGGGGCGGGGCTGGTGCGGGGGGGCAGGGCTGGTGCGGGGGGTCGGGGCTGGTGCGGGGGGGGGGGGCGGGGGCGGGGCTGGTGCGGGGGGGGCGGGGCTGGTGCGGGGCCGGTCTTGTTCTCTCTCTGTCTGTCTGTCATTCTATTTTGCTCTCTATCTCTGCTCTCTCTTTCTGTCTGTCATTCTATTTTGCTCTCTATCTCTGTTCTCTCTGTCTCTTTCTGTCTGTCATTCTATTTTGCTCTCTATCTCTGTTCTCTCTGTCTCTTTCTGTCTGTCATTCTATTTTGCTCTCTATCTCTGTTCTCTCTGTCTCTTTCTGTCTGTCATTCTATTTTGCTCTCTATCTCTGTTCGCTCTCTCCCTGTCTGTCATTCTATTTTGCTCTCTATCTCTGCTCTCTCCTTCTGTCTGTCATTCTATTTTGCTCTCTATCTCTGTTCTCTCTGTCTCTTTCTGTCTGTCATTCTAATTTGCTCTCTATCTCTGTTCTCTCTCTTTCTGTCTGTCATTCTAATTTGCTCTCTATCTCTGTTCTCTCTCTTTCTGTCTGTCATTCCATTTTGCTCTCTATCTCTGTTCTCTCTGTCTCTTTCTGTCTGTCATTCTATTTTGCTCTCTATCTCTGTTCGCTCTCTCCCTGTCTGTCATTCTATTTTGCTCTCTATCTCTGCTCTCTCCTTCTGTCTGTCATTCTATTTTGCTCTCTATCTCTGTTCTCTCTGTCTCTTTCTGTCTGTCATTCTAATTTGCTCTCTATCTCTGTTCTCTCTCTTTCTGTCTGTCATTCTAATTTGCTCTCTATCTCTGTTCTCTCTCTTTCTGTCTGTCATTCTAATTTGCTCTCTATCTCTGTTCTCTCTCTCTCTGTCTGTCTGTCATTCTAATTTGCTCTCTATCTCTGTTCTCTCTCTGTCTGTCTGTCATTCTATTTTGCTCTCTATCTCTGTTCTCTCTCTGTCTGTCTGTCATTCTATTTTGCTCTCTATCTCTGTTCTCTCTCTGTCTGTCTGTCATTCTATTTTGCTCTCGATCTCTGTTCTCTCTCTGCCTGTCTGTCATTCTATTTTGCTCTCTATCTCTGTTCTCTCTCTGTGTGTCTGTCATTCTATTTTGCTCTCTATCTCTGTTCTCTGTCTGTCTGTCTGTCATTCTATTTTGCTCTCTATCTCTGCTCTCTCTTTCTGTCTGTCATTCTATTTTGCTCTCTATCTCTGTTCTCTCTGTCTCTTTCTGTCTGTCATTCTAATTTGCTCTCTATCACTGTTCTCTCTCTCCCTGTCTGTCATTCTATTTTGCTCTCTATCTCTGTTCTCTCTCTGTCTGTCTGTCATTCTATTTAGCTCTCTATCTCTGTTCTCTCTCTGTCTGTCTGTCATTCTATTTTGCTCTCTATCTCTGTTCTCTCTCTGTCTGTCTGTCATTCTATTTTGCTCTCTATCTCTGTTCTCTCTGTCTCTTTCTGTCTGTCATTCTAATTTGCTCTCTATCTCTGTTCTCTCTCTCCCTGTCTGTCATTCTATTTTGCTCTCTATCTCTGTTCTCTCTCTGTCTGTCTGTCATTCTATTTTGCTCTCTATCTCTGTTCTCTCTCTTTCTGTCTGTCATTCTATTTTGCTCTCTATCTCTGTTCTCTCTGTCTCTTTTTGTCTGTCATTCTATTTTGCTCTCTATCTCTGTTCTCTGTCTGTCTGTCTGTCATTCTATTTTGCTCTCTATCTCTGTTCTCTCTCTTTCTGTCTGTCATTCTATTTTGCTCTCTATCTCTGTTCTCTCTGTCTCTTTCTGTCTGTAATTCTAATTTGCTCTCTATCTCTGTTCTCTGTCTGTCTGTCTGTCATTCTATTTTGCTCTCTATCTCTGTTCTCTGTCTGTCTGTCTGTCATTCTAATTTGCTCTCTATCTCTGTTCTCTCTCTCCCTGTCTGTCATTCTATTTTGCTCTCTATCTCTGTTCTCTCTCTGTCTGTCTGTCATTCTATTTTGCTCTCTATCTCTGTTCTCTCTCTGTCTGTCTGTCATTCTATTTTGCTCTCTATCTCTGTTCTCTGTCTGTCTGTCATTCTATTTTGCTCTCTATCTCTGCTCTCTCTCTGTCTGTCATTATATTTTGCTCTCTATCTCTGTTCTCTCTCTGTCTGTTTGTCATTCTGTTTTGCTCTCTATCTCTGTTCTCTCTGTCTCTTTCTGTCTGTCATTCTATTTTGCTCTCTATCTCTGTTCTCTCTCTGTTTGTCTGTCATTCTATTTTGCTCTCTATCTCTGTTCTCTCTCTGTCTGTCTGTCATTATATTTTGCTCTCTATCTCTGTTCTCTGTCTGACTGTCATTCTATTTTGCTCTCTATCTCTGTTCTCTCTCTTTCTGTCTGTCATTCTATTTTGCTCTCTATCTCTGTTCTCTCTGTCTCTTTTTGTCTGTCATTCTATTTTGCTCTCTATCTCTGTTCTCTCTCTGTCTGTCTGTCATGCTGTTTTGCTCTCTATCTCTGTTCTCTGTCTGTCTGTCTGTCATTCTATTTTGCTCTCTATCTCTGTTCTCTCTCTGTCTGTCTGTCATTCTATTTTGCTCTCTATTTCTGTTCTCTCTCTGTCTGTCTGTCATTCTATTTTGCTCTCTATCTCTGTTCTCTCTCTGTCCGTCTGTCATTCTATTTTGCTCTCTATCTCTGTTCTCTCTGTCTCTATCTGTCTGTCATTCTATTTGGCTCTCTATCTCTGTTCTCTCTCTGTCTGTCTGTCTGTCATTCTATTTTACTCTCTATCTCTGCTCTCTCTTTCTGTCTGTCATTCTATTTTGCTCTCTATCTCTGTTCTCTCTGTCTCTTTCTGTCTGTCATTCTATTTTGCTCTCTATCTCTGTTCTCTCTCTCCCTGTCTGTCATTCTATTTTGCTCTCTATCTCTGTTCTCTCTCTGTCTGTCTGTCATTCTATTTTGCTCTCTATCTCTGTTCTCTCTCTGTCTGTCTGTCATTCTATTTTGCTCTCTATCTCTGCTCTCTCTGTCTGTCTGTCATTCTATTTTGCTCTCTATCTCTGTTCTCTCTGTCTCTTTCTGTCTGTCATTCTAATTTGCTCTCTATCTCTGTTCTCTATGTCTCTGTCTGTCTGTCATTCTATTTTGCTCTCTATCTCTGTTCTCTCTCTGTCTGTCTGTCATTCTATTTTGCTCTCTATCTCTGTTCTCTCTCTGTCTGTCTGTCATTCTATTTTGCTCTCTATCTCTGTTCTCTGTCTGTCTGTCTGTCATTCTAATTTGCTCTCTATCTCTGTTCTCTCTCTCCCTGTCTGTCATTCTATTTTGCTCTCTATCTCTGTTCTCTCTCTGTCTGTCTGTCATTCTATTTTGCTCTCTATCTCTGTTCTCTCTGTCTGTCTGTCATTCTATTTTGCTCTCTATCTCTGTTCTCTCTCTGTCTGTCTGTCATTCTATTTTGCTCTCTATCTCTGTTCTCTCTCTGTCTGTCTGTCATTCTATTTTGCTCTCTATCTCTGTTCTCTCTCTGTCTGTCTGTCATTCTATTTTGCTCTCTATCTCTGTTCTCTCTCTGTCTGTCTGTCATTCTATTTTGCTCTCTATCTCTGTTCTCTCTGTCTCTGTCTGTCTGTCATTCTATTTTGCTCTCTATCTCTGTTCTCTCTCTGTCTGTCTGTCATTCTATTTTGCTCTCTATCTCTGTTCTCTCTCTTTCTGTCTGTCATTCTATTTTGCTCTCTATCTCTGTTCTCTCTGTCTCTGTCTGTCTGTCATTCTATTATGCTCTCTATCTCTGTTCTCTCTCTGTCTGTCTGTCATTCTATTTTGCTCTCTATCTCTGTTCTCTCCCTTTCTGTCTGTCATTCTATTTTGCTCTCTATCTCTGTTCTCTCTGTCTCTTTCTGTCTGTCATTCTATTTTGCTCTCTATCTCTGTTCTCTGTCTGTCTGTCTGTCATTCTATTTTGCTCTCTATCTCTGTTCTCTCTCTTTCTGTCTGTCATTCTATTTTGCTCTCTATCTCTGTTCTCTCTGTCTCTTTCTGTCTGTCATTCTATTTTGCTCTCTATCTCTGTTCTCTCTCTGTCTGTCTGTCATTCTATTTTGCTCTCTATCTCTGTTCTCTCTGTCTCTTTCTGTCTGTCATTCTATTTTGCTCTCTATCTCTGTTCTCTCTCTGTCTGTCTGTCATTCTATTTTGCTCTCTATCTCTGTTCTCTGTCAGTCTGTCTGTCATTCTATTTTGCTCTCTATCTCTGTTCTCTCTCTGTCTGTCTGTCATTCTATTTAGCTCTCTATCTCTGTTCTCTCTCTGTCTGTCTGTCATTCTATTTTGCTCTCTATCTCTGTTCTCTCTCTTTCTGTCTGTCATTCTATTTTGCTCTCTATCTCTGTTCTCTCTGTCTCTGTCTGTCTGTCATTCTATTTTGCTCTCTATCTCTGTTCTCTCTCTGTCTGTCTGTCATTCTATTTTGCTCTCTATCTCTGTTCTCTCTCTTTCTGTCTGTCATTCTATTTTGCTCTCTATCTCTGTTCTCTCTGTCGCTTTCTGTCTGTCATTCTATTTTGCTCTCTATATCTGTTCTCTGTCTATCTGTCTGTCATTCTATTTTGCTCTCTATCTCTGTTCTCTCTGTCTCTGTCTGTCTGTCATTCTACTTTGCTCTCTATCTCTGTTCTCTATCTTTCTGTCTGTCATTCTATTTTGCACTCTATCTCTGTTCTCTCTCTGTCTGTCTGTCATCCTATTTTGCTCTCTATATCTGTTCTCTCTCTGTCTGTCTGTCATTCTATTTTGCTCTCTATCTCTGTTCTCTCTCTTTCTGTCTGTCATTCTATTTTGCTCTCTATCTCTGTTCTCTCTCTGTCTGTCTGTCATTCTATTTTGCTCTCTATCTCTGTTCTCTCTCTGTCTGTCTGTTATTCTATTTTGCTCTCTATCTCTGTTCTCTCTCTGTCTGTCTGTCATTCTATTTTGCTCTCTATCTCTGTTCTCTGTCTGTCTGTCTGTCATTCTATTTTGCTCTCTATCTCTGTTCTCTCTCTGTCTGTCTGTCATTCTATTGAGCTCTCTATCTCTGTTCTCTCTCTGTCTGTCTGTCATTCTATTTTGCTCTCTATCTCTGTTCTCGCTCTTTCTGTCTGTCATTCTATTTTGCTCTCTGTCTCTGTTCTCTCTGTCTCTGTCTGTCTGTCATTCTATTTTGCTCTCTATCTCTGTTCTCTCTCTTTCTGTCTGTCATTCTATTTTGCTCTCTATCTCTGTTCTCTCTGTCTCTGTCTGTCTGTCATTCTATTTTGCTCTCTATCTCTGTTCTCTCTCTTTCTGTCTGTCATTCTATTTTGCTCTCTGTCTTTGTTCTCTCTCTGTCTGTCTGTCATTCTATTTTGCTCTCTATCTCTGTTCTCTGTCTGTCTGTCTGTCATTCTATTTTGCTCTCTATCTCTGTTCTCTCTCTTTCTGTCTGTCATTCTATTTTGCTCTCTATCTCTGTTCTCTCTGTCTCTGTCTGTCTGTCATTCTATTATGCTCTCTATCTCTGTTCTCTCTCTTTCTGTCTGTCATTCTATTTTGCTCTCTATCTCTGTTCTCTCTGTCTCTGTCTGTCTGTCATTCTATTTTGCTCTCTATCTCTGTTCTCTCTCTGTCTGTCTGTCATTCTATTTTGCTCTCTATCTCTGTTCTCTCTCTTTCTGTCTGTCATTCTATTTTGCTCTCTATCTCTGTTCTCTCTGTCTCTGTCTGTCTGTCATTCTATTATGCTCTCTATCTCTGTTCTCTCTCTTTCTGTCTGTCATTCTATTTTGCTCTCTATCTCTGTTCTCTCTGTCTCTTTTTGTCTGTCATTCTATTTTGCTCTCTATCTCTGTTCTCTCTCTGTCTGTCTGTCATTCTATTTTGCTCTCTATCTCCGTTCTCTCTCTTTCTGTCTGTCATTCTATTTTGCTCTCTATCTCTTTTCTCTCTGTCTCTTTCTGTCTGTCATTCTATTTTGCTCTCTATCTCTGTTCTCTCTCTGTCTGTCTGTCATTCCATTTTGCTCTCTATATCTGTTCTCTGTCTGTCTGTCTGTCATTCTAATTTGCTCTCTATCTCTGTTCTCTCTGTGTCTGTCTGTCATTCTATTTTGCTCTCTATCTCTGTTCTCTCTCTTTCTGTCTGTCATTCTATTTTGCTCTCTATCTCTGTTCTCTCTGTCTCTGTCTGTCTGTCATTCTATTTTGCTCTCTATCTCTGTTCTCTCTCTGTCTGTCTGTCATTCTATTTTGCTCTCTATCTCAGTTCTCTCTCTTTCTGTCTGTTTTTCTATTTTGCTCTCTATCTCTGTTCTCTCTCTGTCTGTCTGTCATTCTATTTTGCTCTCTATCTCTGTTCTCTCTCTTTCTGTCTGTCATTCTATTTTGCTCTCTATCTCTGTTCTCTCTCTGTCTGTCTGTCATTCTATTTTGCTCTCTATCTCTGTTCTCTCTCTTTCTGTCTGTCATTCTATTTTGCTCTCTATCTCTGTTCTCTCTGTCTCTGTCTGTCTGTCATTCTATTTTGCTCTCTATCGCTGTTCTCTCTCTGTCTGTCTGTCATTCTATTCTGCTCTCTATCTCTGTTCTCTCTCTTTCTGTCTGTCATTCTATTTTGCTCTCTATCTCTGTTCTCTCTGTCTCTGTCTGTCTGTCATTCTATTTTGCTCTCTATTTCTGTTCTCTCTCTTTCTGTCTGTCATTCTATTTTGCTCTCTATCTCTGTTCTCTCTCTGTCTGTCTGTCATTCTATTTTGCTCTCTATCTCTGTTCTCTGTCTGTCTGTCTGTCATTCTATTTTGCTCTCTATCTCTGTTCTCTCTCTTTCTGTCTGTCATTCTATTTTGCTCTCTATCTCTGTTCTCTCTGTCTCTGTCTGTCTGTCATTCTATTTTGCTCTCTACCTCTGTTCTCTCTCTTTCTGTCTGTCATTCTATTTTGCTCTCGATCTCTGTTCTCTCTGTCTCTGTCTGTCTGTCATTCTATTTTGCTCTCTATCTCTGTTCTCTCTCTTTCTGTCTGTCATTCTATTTTGCTCTCTATCTCTGTTCTCTCTGTCTCTGTCTGTCTGTCATTCTATTTTGCTCTCTATCTCTGTTCTCTCTCTTTCTGTCTGACATTCTATTTTGCTCTCTATCTTTGTTCTCTCTCTGTCTGTCTGTCATTCTATTTTGCTCTCTATCTCTGTTCTCTCTCTGTCTGTCTGTCATTCTATTTTGCTCTCTATCTCTGTTCTCTCTCTGTCTGTCTGTCATTCCATTTTGCTCTCTATCTCTGTTCTCTCTCTCTTTGTCTGTCATTCTATTTTGCTCTCTATCTCTGTTCTCTCTGTCTCTGTCTGTCTGTCATTCTATTATGCTCTCTATCTCTGTTCTCTCTCTTTCTGTCTGTCATTCTATTTTGCTCTCTATCTCTGTTCTCTCTCTGTCTGTCTGTCATTCTATTTTGCTCTCTATCTCTGTTCTCTCTCTGTCTGTCTGTCATTCTATTTTGCTCTCTATCTCTGTTCTCTCTCTCTTTGTCTGTCATTCTATTTTGCTCTCTATCTCTGTTCTCTCTGTCTCTGTCTGTCTGTCATTCTATTATGCTCTCTATCTCTGTTCTCTCTCTTTCTGTCTGTCATTCTATTTTGCTCTCTATCTCTGTTCTCTCTGTCTCTGTCTGTCTGTCATTCTATTTTGCTCTCTATCTCTGTTCTCTCTCTGTCTGTCTGTCATTCTATTTTGCTCTCTATCTCTGTTCTCTCTGTCTCTGTCTGTCTGTCATTCTATTATGCTCTCTATCTCTGTTCTCTCTCTTTCTGTCTGTCATTCTATTTTGCTCTCTATCTCTTTTCTCTCTGTCTCTTTCTGTCTGTCATTCTATTTTGCTCTCTATCTCTGTTCTCTCTCTGTCTGTCTGTCATTCTATTTTGCTCTCTATATCTGTTCTCTGTCTGTCTGTCATTCTATTTTGCTCTCTATCTCTGTTCTCTCTCTTTCTGTCTGTCATTCTATTTTGCTCTCTATCTCTGTTCTCTCTGTCTCTGTCTGTCTGTCATTCTATTTTGCTCTCTATCTCTGTTCTCTCTCTGTCTGTCTGTCATTCTATTTTGCTCTCTATCTCTGTTCTCTCTCTTTCTGTCTGTTATTCTATTTTGCTCTCTATCTCTGTTCTCTCTCTGTCTGTCTGTCATTCTATTTTGCTCTCTATCTCTGTTCTCTCTCTTTCTGTCTGTCATTCTATTTTGCTCTCTATCTCTGTTCTCTCTCTTTCTGTCTGTCATTCTATTTTGCTCTCTATCTCTGTTCTCTCTCTTTCTGTCTTTCATTCTATTTTGCTCTCTATCTCTGTTCTCTCTGTCTCTGTCTGTCTGTCATTCTATTTTGCTCTCTATCGCTGTTCTCTCTCTGTCTGTCTGTCATTCTATTTTGCTCTCTATCTCTGTTCTCTCTCTTTCTGTCTGTCATTCTATTTTGCTCTCTATCTCTGTTCTCTCTGTCTCTGTCTGTCTGTCATTCTATTTTGCTCTCTATTTCTGTTCTCTCTCTTTCTGTCTGTCATTCTATTTTGCTCTCTATCTCTGTTCTCTCTCTGTCTGTCTGTCATTCTATTTTGCTCTCTATCTCTGTTCTCTGTCTGTCTGTCTGTCATTCTATTTTGCTCTCTATCTCTGTTCTCTCTCTTTCTGTCTGTCATTCTATTTTGCTCTCTATCTCTGTTCTCTCTGTCTCTGTCTGTCTGTCATTCTATTTTGCTCTCTATCTCTGTTCTCTCTGTCTCTTTCTGTCTGTCATTCTATTTTGCTCTCTATCTCTGTTCTCTCTCCCCCTGTCTGTCATTCTATTTTGCTCTCTATCTCTGTTCTCTCTCTTTCTGTCTGTCAATCTATTTTGCTCTCTATCTCTGTTCTCTCTGTCTCTTTCTGTCTGTCATTCTATTTTGCTCTCTATCTCTGTTCTCTCTCTTTCTGTCTGTCATTCTATTTTGCTCTCTATCTCTGTTCTCTCTGTCTCTGTCTGTCTGTCATTCTATTTTGCTCTCTATCTCTGTTCTCTCTCTTTCTGTCTGTCATTCTATTTTGCTCTCCATCTCTGTTCTCTCTGTCTCTGTCTGTCTGTCATTCTATTTTGCTCTCTATCTCTGTTCTCTCTCTTTCTGTCTGTCATTCTATTTTGCTCTCTATCTTTGTTCTCTCTCTGTCTGTCATTCTATTTTGCTCTCTATCTCTGTTCTCTGTCTGTCTGTCTGTCATTCTATTTTGCTCTCTATCTCTGTTCTCTCTCTTTCTGTCTGTCATTCTATTTTGCTCTCTATCTCTGTTCTCTCTGTCTCTGTCTGTCTGTCATTCTATTATGCTCTCTATCTCTGTTCTCTCTCTTTATGTCTGTCATTCTATTTTGCTCTCTGTCTCTGTTCTCTCTGTCTCTGTCTGTCTGTCATTCTATTTTGCTCTCTATCTCTGTTCTCTCTCTTTCTGTCTGTCATTCTATGTTGCTCTCTATCTCTGTTCTCTCTCTGTCTGTCTGTCATTCTATGTTGCTCTCTATCTCTGTTCTCTCTCTGTCTGTCTGTCATTCTATTTTGCTCTCTATCTCTGTTCTCTCTCTGTCTGTCTGTCATTCTATTTTGCTCTCTATCTCTGTTCTCTCTCTGTCTGTCTGTCATTCGATGTTGCTCTCTATCTCTGTTCTCTCTCTGTCTGTCTGTCTGTCATTCTATGTTGCTCTCTATCTCTGTTCTCTCTCTGTCTGTCTGTCATTCTATTTTGCTCTCTATCTCTGTTCTCTCTCTGTCTGTCTGTCATTCTATTTTGCTCTCTATCTCTGTTCTCTCTCTGTCTGTCTGTCATTCTATTTTGCTCTCTATCTCTGTTCTCTCTCTGTCTGTCTGTCATTCTATTTTGCTCTCTATCTCTGTTCTCTCTCTGTCTGTCTGTCATTCTATTTTGCTCTCTATCTCTGTTCTCTCTCTCTTTGTCTGTCATTCTATTTTGCTCTCTATCTCTGTTCTCTCTGTCTCTTTCTGTCTGTCATTCTATTTTGCTCTCTATCTCTGTCTGTCTCTCTGTCTCTTTCTGTCTGTCATTCTATTTTGCTCTCTATCTCTGTCTGTCTCTCTGTCTCTTTCTGTCTGTCATTCTATTTTGCTCTCTATCTGTTCTCTCTCTCTCTGTCTCTTTCTGTCTGTCATTCTATTTTGCTCTCTATCTCTGATTTTTCTCTATCTCTCTCTCTCTCTGTCATTCTATTTTGCTCTCTATCTCTGTTCTCTCTCTCTCTCTTTCTGTCTGTCATTCTATTTTGCTCTCTATCTCTGTTCTTTCTCTCTCTGTCTGTCTCTTTTTGTCTGTCATTCTATTTTGCTCTCTATCTCTGTTCTTTCTCTCTCTGTCTGTCTGTCTCTTTTTGTCTGTCATTCTATTTTGCTCTCTATCTCTGTTCTCTCTCTCTCTCTCTCTCTGTCTGTCTGTCTCTTTTTGTCTGTCATTCTATTTTGCTCTCTATCTCTGTTCTCTCTCTCTCTCTCTCTCTGTCTGTCTGTCTCTTTTTGTCTGTCATTCTATTTTGCTCTCTATCTCTGTTCTCTCTCTCTCTCTCTGTCTGTCTGTCTCTTTTTGTCTGTCATTCTATTTTGCTCTCTATCTCTGATCTCTCTCTCTCTCTCTGTCTGTCTGTCTCTTTTTGTCTGTCATTCTATTTGCTCTCTATCTCTGTTCTCTCTCTCTCTGTCCCTTTCTCTAGATCTGGGGAGATGAAATGTATAAAATCCCCAACCTCCAGCGAGCACAGCCATACACATTTCACTGATAGCTCCAGTGATGTGGTTCGTAGACAAGGCACGTCAGTACTGTAATCTGGTAACTGATGAACATGGCAAAGACCAGTAAAATATCACCTTGTTTGTCACGATGAAAGGCTCCATCACTGGTTTGTTTCCAGATACCAAAACAATAGTCACCACTTTCACATGTCACTGTCTCATTATTGGGGACAACATGACTTTGGTTTTCAGATTTTGGGAAAGACTTGCAGACTCTTCTTCCTCCTCCTCCACTTCCATCTGGAACAGAATGAGGCAGAGGGTCACATCATCGGCCAAAGGACACGATACTCACTCTGAATGGTCCCACCATGTGCAGTTCTGTACATCAGGGAGTTTAACACCGTACATTAGGGGCCAAACATTCAATAATTATGTTCTTTTATAGATTAATGATGCAGTAGTTTAATTTTGTCCATTGTGCCGACGGAGCTTCACTCTGTATCTAACCCGTGCTGTACCTGCCCTGGGAGTGTTTGATGGGACAGTGTAGAGGGAGCTTTACTCTGTATCTAACCCTGTACCTGCCCTGGGAGTGTTTGATGGGACAGTGTAGAGGGAGCTTTACTCTGTATCTAACCCTGTACCTGCCCTGGGAGTGTTTGACGGGACAGTGTAGAGGGAGCTTTACTCTGTATCTAACCCTGTACCTGACCCTGGGATTGTTTGATGGGACAGTGAAGAGGGAGCTTTACTCTGTATCTAACCCTGTACCTGCCCTGGGAGTGTTTGATGGGACAGTGTGGACGGAGCTTTACTCTGTATCTAACCCTGTACCTGCCCTGGGAGTGTTTGATGGGACAGTGTAGAGGGAGCTTTACTCTGTATCTAACCCGTGCTGTACCTGCCCTGGGAGTGTTTGACGGGACAGTGTAGAGGGAGCTTTACTCTGTATCTAACCCGTGCTGTACCTGCCCTGGGAGTGTTTGATGGGACAGTGTAGAGGGAGCTTTACTCTGTATCTAACCCTGTACCTGCCCTGGGAGTGTTTGATGGGACAGTGTAGAGGGAGCTTTACTCTGTATCTAACCCTGTACCTGCCCTGGGAGTGTTTGATGGGACAGTGAAGAGGGAGCTTTACTCTGTATCTAACCCTGTACCTGCCCTGGGAGTGTTTGATGGGACAGTGTCGAGGGAGCTTTACTCTGTATCTAACCCTGTACCTGCCATGGGAGTGTTTGATGGGACAGTGTAGGGGGAGCTTTACTCTGTATCTAACTCTGTACCTGCCCTGGGAGTGTTTGATGGGACAGTGTAGGGGGAGCTTTACTCTGTATCTAACCCGTGCTGTACCTGCCCTGGGAGTGTTTGACGGGACAGTGTCGAGGGAGCTTTACTCTGTATCTAACCCGTGCTGTACCTGCCCTGGGAGTGTTTGATGGGACAGTGTAGAGGGAGCTTTACTCTGTATCTAACACTATACCTGCCCTGGGAGTGTTTGACGGGACAGTGCAGAGGGAGCTTTACTCTGTATCTAACCCGTGCTGTACCTGCCCTGGGAGTGTTTGATGGGACAGTGTCGAGGGAGCTTTACTCTGTATCTAACCCGTGCTGTACCTGCCCTGGGAATGTTTGATGGGACAGTGTAGAGGGAGCTTTACTCTGTATCTAACCTTGTACCTGCCCTGGGAGTGTTTGATGAGACAGTGTAGAGGGAGCTTTACTCTGTATCTAACCCTGTACCTGCCCTGGGAGTGTTTGATG
The DNA here is from genome assembly GCF_035084215.1 of Heptranchias perlo. Classification (NCBI taxonomy): domain Eukaryota; kingdom Metazoa; phylum Chordata; class Chondrichthyes; order Hexanchiformes; family Hexanchidae; genus Heptranchias; species Heptranchias perlo. The sequence goes on from NW_027139282.1 coordinate 277,446, forward strand.
GGACACTGTAGAGGGAGCTTTACTTTGTCTCTAACTCTGTACCTGCCCTGGGAGTGTTTGATGGGACACTGTAGAGGGAGCTTTACTCTGTATCTAACTCTGTACCTGCCCTGGGAGTGTTTGACGGGACAGTGTAGAGGGAGCTTTACTCTGTATCTAACCCTGGGAGTGATTGATGGGACAGTGTAGAGGGAGCTTTACTCTGTATCTAACCCTGTACCTGCCCTGGGAGTGTTTGATGGGACAGTGTAGAGGGAGCTTTACTCTGTATCTAACTCTGTACCTGCCCTGGGAGTGTTTGATGGGACAGTGTAGAGGGAGCTTTACTCTGTATCTAACTCTGTACCTGCCCTGGGAGTGTTTGATGGGCCAGTGTAGAGGGAGCTTTACTCTGTATCTAACCCTGGGAGTGTTTGATGGGATAGTGTAGAGGGAAATTTACTCTGTATCTAACCTGTGCTGTACCTGCCCTGGGAGTGTTTGATGGGACAGTGTAGAGGGAGCTTTACTCTGTATCTAACTCTGTACCTGACCCTGGGAGTGTTTGATGGGACAGTGTAGAGGGAGCTTTACTCTGTATCCAACTCTGCACCTGCCCTGGGAGTGTTTGATGGGACAGTGTAGAGGGAGCTTTACTCTGTATCTAACCCTGGGAGTGTTTGATGGGATAGTGCAGAGGGAAATTTACTCTGTATCTAACCTGTGCTGTACCTGCCCTGGGAGTGTTTGATGGGACAGTGTAGAGGGAGCTTTACTCTGTATCTGACTCTGTACCTGCCCCGGGAGTGTTTGACGGGACAGTGTTGAGGGAGCTTTACCCTGTATCTAACCCTGTACCTGCCCTGGGAGTGTTTGACGGGACAGTGTAGAGGGAACTTTACTCTGTATCTAACCCTGTACCTGCCCTGGGAGTGTTTGATGGGACAGTGTCGAAGGAGCTTTACTCTGTATCTAACTTTGTACCTGACCCTGGGAGTGTTTGATGGGACAGTGCAGAGGGAGCTTTACTCTGTATCTAACCCTGTACCTGCCCTGGGAGTGTTTGATGGGACAGTGTAGAGGGAGCTTTACTCTGTATCTAACCCTGTACCTGCCCTGGGAGTGTTTGATGGGACAGTGTTGAGGGAGCTTTACTCTGTATCTAACTCTGTACCTGCCCCGGGAGTGTTTGACGGGACAGTGTAGAGGGAGCTTTACTCTGTATCTAACCCTGTACCTGCCCTGGGAGTGTTTGATGGGACAGTGTCGAGGGAGCTTTACTCTGTATCTAACCCTGTACCTGCCCTGGGAGTGTTTGATGAGACAGTGTAGAGGGAGCTTTACTCTGTATCTAACCCTGTACCTGCCCTGGGAGTGTTTGATGGGATAGTGTAGAGGGAGCTTTACTCTGTATCTAACCTGTGCTGTACCTGCCCTGGGAGTGTTTGATGGGACACTGTAGAGGGAGCTTTACTCTGTATCTAACCCTGGGAGTGTTTGATGGGACAGTGTAGAGGGAGCTTTACTCTGTATCTAACTCTGTACCTGCCCCGGAAGTGTTTGACGGGACAGTGTTGAGGGAGCTTTACCCTGTATCTAACCCTGTACCTGCCCTGGGAGTGTTTGACGGAACAGTGTAGAGGGAACTTTACTCTGTATCTAACCCTGTACCTGCCCTGGGAGTGTTTGATGGGACAGTGTAGAGGGAACTTTACTCTGTATCTAACTCTGTACCTGCCCCGGGAGTGTTTGACGGGACAGTGTAGAGGGAGCTTTACTCTGTATCTAACTCTGTACCTGCCCCGGGAGTGTTTGACGGGACAGTGTAGAGGGAGCTTTACTCTGTATCTAACTCTGTACCTGCCCCGGGAGTGTTTGACGGGACAGTGTAGAGGGAGCTTTACTCTGTATCTAACCCTGTACCTGCCCTGGGAGTGTTTGACGGGACAGTGTAGAGGGAGCTTTACACTGTATCGAACCCTGTACCTGCCCTGGGAGTGTTTGATGGGCCAGTGTAGAGGGAGCTTTACTCTGTATCTAACCCTGGGAGTGTTTGATGGGATAGTTTAGAGGGAACTTTACTCTGTATCTAACCTGTGCTGTACCTGCCCTGGGAGTGTTTGACGGGACAGTGTAGAGGGAGCTTTACTCTGTATCTAACTCTGTACCTGCCCCGGGAGTGTTTGACGGGACAGTGTAGAGGGAGCTTTACTCTGTATCTAACTCTGTACCTGCCCCGGGAGTGTTTGACGGGACAGTGTAGAGGGAGCTTTACTCTGTATCTAACCCTGTACCTGCCCTGGGAGTGTTTGACGGGACAGTGTAGAGGGAGCTTTACACTGTATCGAACCCTGTACCTGCCCTGGGAGTGTTTGATGGGCCAGTGTAGAGGGAGCTTTACTCTGTATCTAACCCTGGGAGTGTTTGATGGGATAGTGTAGAGGGAACTTTACTCTGTATCTAACCTGTGCTGTACCTGCCCTGGGAGTGTTTGATGGGACAGTGTAGAGGGAGCTTTACTCTGTATCTAACTCTGTACCTGCCCCGGGAGTGTTTGACGGGACAGTGCAGAGGGAGCTTTACTCTGTATCTAACTCTGTACCTGCCCCGGGAGTGTTTGACGGGACAGTGTAGAGGGAGCTTTACTCTGTATCTAACCCTGTACCTGCCCTGGGAGTGTTTGACGGGACAGTGTCGAGGGAGCTTTACACTGTATCGAACCCTGTACCTGCCCTGGGAGTGTTTGTGACAGTGTAGAGGGAGCTTTACTCTGTATCTAACTCTGTACCTGCCCTGGGAGTGTTTGACGGGACAGTGTTGAGGGAGCTTTACTCTGTATCTAACTCTGTACCTGCCCTGGGAGTGTTTGACGGGACAGTGTAGATGGAGCTTTACTCTGTATCTAACTCTGTACCTGCCCTGGGAGTGTTTGACGGGACAGTGTAGAGGGAGCTTTACTCTGTATCTAACCCTGTACCTGACCCTGGGAGTGTTTGATGGGACAGTGTAGAGGGAGCTTTACTCTGTATCTAACCCTGTACCTGCCCTGGGAGTGTTTGACGGGACAGTGTAGAGGGAGCTTTACTCTGTATCTAACCCTGTACCTGACCCTGGGAGTGTTTGATGGGACAGTGTAGAGGGAGCTTTACTCTGTATCTAACCCTGTACCTGACCCTGGGAGTGTTTGATGGGACAGTGTAGAGGGAGCTTTACTCTGTATCTAACCCTGTACCTGCCCTGGGAGTGTTTGACGGGACAGTGTAGAGGGAGCTTTACTCTGTATCTAACCCTGTACCTACCCTGGGAGTGTTTGACGGGACAGTGTGGAGGGAGCTTTACTCTGTATCTAACCCTGTACCTGACCCTGGGAGTGTTTGATGGGACAGTGTAGAGGGAGCTTTACTCTGTATCTAACCCTGTACCTGACCCTGGGAGTGTTTGACGGGACAGTGTGGAGGGAGCTTTACTCTGTGTCTAACCCTGTACCTGACCCTGAGAGTGTTTGACCGTACAGTGTAGAGGGAGCTTTGCTCTGTATCTTACCCGTGCTGTACCTGCCCTGGGAGTGTTTGACGGGACAGTGTAGAGGGAGCTTTACTCTGTATCTAACCCTGTACCTGCCCTGAGAGTGTTTGACGGGACAGTGTGGAGGGAGCTTTACTCTGTATCTAACCCTGTACCTGACCCTGAGAGTGTTTGACGGGACAGTGTGGAGGGAGCTTTACTCTGTATCTAACCCTGTACCTGCCCTGAGAGTGTTTGACGGGACAGTGTAGAGGGAGCTTTACTCTGTATCTAACCCTGTACCTGCCCTGGGAGTGTTTGATGGGACAGTGTAGAGGGAGCTTTACTCTGTATCCAACCCTGTACCTGCCCTGGGAGTGTTTGATGGGACAGTGTAGAGGGAGCTTTACTCTGTATCTAACCCTGTACCTGACCCTGGGAGTGTTTGATGGGACAGTGTAGAGGGAGCTTTACTCTGTATCTAACCCTGTACCTGCCCTGGGAGTGTTTGATGGGACAGTGTAGAGGGAGCTTTACTCTGTATCTAACCCTGTACCTGCCCTGGGAGTGTTTGACGGGACAGTGTAGAGGGAGCTTTACACTGTATCTAACCCTGTACCTGCCCTGGGAGTGTTTGACGGGACAGTGTAGAGGGAGCTTTACTCTGTATCTAACCCTGTACCTGCCCTGGGAGTGTTTGACGGGACAGTGTTGAGGGAGCTTTCCTCTCAGCAGTAATTTCCATGAGTTCTCTCTCTCTCTGCAGGTGCAGCATCGGTTTGATGGAGTAAAGCTCCCTCTGCACTGCTGGAATTCCAACCCTCTCAGAAGCAGTGAGAACTGTGTGTTTTCTTGCTGCGGTGATCATTCGTCAAACACTCCAGACTCTGTGCTCACAGAAGCCCTCACCTCCGGGAGCTGCACCAGATAAATCTCAGTCTTACTCACCCTGAGTCAAAATGTGTGTAAAAGCAGGAAACTGTTGTAATATTTGTTAATGAGAGCAGTTGGGATGAGGCAGGTGCATCATAAGAAGGACCTGAAAGTGAGAAAGACCTGAGGAAAACTGCTTCAATTGCAGAAATTGGGCAGTAATGACTTCTACGTGACCTTCCTGAAAACATTCCCTGTGTCGTTTATACGCCGCTAATGTGCCAAAAATGGCAAGAAATGACACAGAATTACAAAGTCTTCCCTCCCCCATCGACCTTAAGTGACTGTGCATAAGTAAATGTCGGTATTAAGCAGGAGTTGATGTTGCCATGGCATTTAATGTGGCTTGAAGACAACATTTGAAAATGTTTTTCTTTTTGATGTATGGTGGGCCCTAGAGCAGGTTTGGGCTCCTCAGTTCCTCTAATGGCTGAGCTCAGAAAACCGATCGCAGCCTTGGATGTAAATCTTGAAACAAATGTCCACTTGCAGGAGTTATAACCCCCCCCCAATCCCCACCGCCCCTCCCTCGACACCTGCCCTCCTGCACAAAGTAACTCCACAGTTTCTCAATCCCTGCCAGGATTCTCTGGCATTGAGAATAAACCTTTACTGAAGCTGCTTTGATCTGCCCTGAAATCCAGGGTAGTCTCCTACTCCCCATCTAACATCAAAAATATTATTCCTTTCTGAAGGACGTTCTGTGAGCCTATGAAGGGAGAAGACAGTTATGGTCTTTTTAGTCACATCACAATATTGGAATCCCTTCTCTGAACCTCGAACATTTTCACTTAAACAAACACAACCCACTCCTCCTCCTTTATGGATCCTCACACCATTCTCCAGTCAACAGGCTGTGTAATTAATCTGGACCAGCCCTCACCAGAATCAATAACTGGATAAGTTACCCACCTGCTCCATGGCTAGGATCTTTTTTCAATTGGATTAGGGGGTTCTGTAGGCAAATATCCAGATATTGAAATTGTACTTGAATGTATATTTTCTAAAGTATTGTGTACTATCTGCCAAAGAGCTGCTGAAAATTTCACATTAATTAATGATATTAAACGAAAAGGCAATTTATGTTAAGTTGAAAATAGAACTGAATAACTTTCAAGGCCCATCTCCAATGCTGATCACTTTTTATAAATTTTACAATGAATTAACATTTTTATTTCTACCCATTGAACAAAAGTAAAGGATATCCATTTGTTGCATCTATAAACTGGACTAAACCCTAACTAGATGTGCACACAGAGGTGCAGTGGGAATACACTCTCAGTATCATTTGATGCATTTCTGTGAATTTGATTAGCTCCTCGTTCTCAGCATTGTTACTGAGAATACTAATCAAGACCCCATTACCACAATTTGGAGAGCAGGTGTTGCCTTTACTTATTAACTTTGATAAACACCTCACATTAAACACACTGAACTTTACAGATACTTTATAAACACCTCACATTAAACACACTGAACTTTACAGATACTTTATAAACACCTCACATTAAACACACTGAACTTTACAGATACTTTATAAACACCTCACATTAAACACACTGAACTTTATAGATACTTTATAAACACCTCACATTAAACACACTGAACTTTATAGATACTTTATAAACACCTCACATTAAACACACTGAACTTTATAGTTTATATGTTACACTTTCCAACCTCATCAATATGAACAGCTATACTCATTGCAAGGAGCATATGCATGAATATAATCATTGTTCGTAATATCTATAAATGGGCAACCTGCAACACACAGTATTCTAATTATTATTAAGTTAGATCTCTGTAACCAGAAACATTTATGCTAATTACACATAAGAAATATCATGATGTTAGCTGGCATTGGCCTATTTCATTCAAATACATTGTCACCCACACAGATTATCATTCAAATACATTAGCCGCTAAACTTCTGAGAATTGCTTTAATGTATGAATATTGATCATAGAGAAAATGTGTAATTTACCGTCACAATGTCTGAGCAGCAACATCAATACTAATACAGACAGGAACAGTAAAAGATCCATTTGCATAAAAGCAACCAGTTGTCCCAGGATCATAGGAACCAAATTTAATAGCCTGGCAGTGAAATATCTTTCCTCTACGCATTCCCTGATAATGTTGCTGGATTGGAAACTAACATTAAGCTCCACCCATTTTGTCTAGGTCCTGCTTCAATTAGATCATTAGATTCAGATTCATTTTGATGCCAGCTAAATGGGCAAATTCCTAAAAGCAGTAATTCCTAAGGTTAGTTCTTTAGTTCAATGATCACAAATAGGCAGCGTTAGCATCAGAACTATGGACCTGAATAGTTGCTTTACGTTCAGTTTTAGAGGCTGGGGTCAGGGTTAGAGGTTAGGGTCAGGGTTAGAGGTTAGGGTCAGGGTCAGGGTTAGAGGTTAGGATGGGAGTCCCCTCCTAGGTTCGTGTTTTCATTTCTCAAGTTTTTTTGTTTCTCTGGGGCCTGTCACTTCTGTTTGGCTCACACAAGTGCCAGGCAAAGACCATCTGCAACAAAGAGAGTCTAAACACCTCCCCATGACATTCCACGGCATTACCATCGCCGAATCCCCCATCATCAACATCCTGGGGATCACCATTGACCAGAAACTTAACTGGACCAGCCATATAAATACTGTGGCTACAAGAGCAGGTCAGAAGCTGGGTATTCTGCAGCGAGTGACTCACCTCCTGACTCCCCAAAGCCTTTCCACCATCTACAAGGCACAAGTCAGGAGTGTGATGGAATACTCTCCACTTGCCTGGACGAGTGCAGCTCCAACAACACTGAAGAAGCTTGACACCAACCAGGACAAAGCAGCCCGCTTGATTGGCACCCCATCCACCATGCTAAACATTCACTCCCTTCACCACCGGCGCACAGTGGCTGCAGTGTGTACCATCCACATGATGCACTGCAGCAACTCACCAAGGCTTCTTCGACATCACCTCCCAAACCCGCGACCTCTACCACCTAGAAGGACAAGAGCAGCAGGCACATGGGAACAACACCACCTGCACGTTCCCCTCCAAGTCACACACCATCCAGATTTGGAAATATATCAGCCGTTCCTTCATCGTTGCTGGGCCAAAATGCTGGAATCCCCAACCTAACAGCACTGTGGGAGAACCTTCATCACACAGACTGCAGCAGTTCAAGAAGGCAGCTCACCACCGCCTTCTCAAGGGCAATTAGGGATAGGCAATAAATGGTGGCCTCACCATCGACACGATGGGCCGAAGGGCCTCTATCCGTGCTGTATAACTCTATGACTCTATGACCTACATCCCATGAATGAATAAATCAAAACGCTTTCTATTGCATCTTGTCCTGATTTACTCACCATTATCCTTTTCTTTGGTAGTTTTTCTGATCCCCAGCTGGGGTAATGGGAGTGGGGGTGGTTTTGGTCCGCAACGAATAATGTCTTTGTTCATTAGAATTTTTTTGCTCTGTGCTTGCTGGTTATTTGAGTTTTGTGGGTTGGCTTCAGCAATAAGAGTGACCAGATTCAGTGTCCCTCCAGATTCCTCAAGGAGGAGATTTAATAAGAGTGATGAGATTCACTGTCCCACCAGATTCCTCAAGGAGATTTAATAAGAGTGACTAGATTCACTGTCCCACCAGATTCCTCAAGGAGGAGATTTAATAAGAGTGATGAGATTCAGTGTCCCTCCAGATTCCACAAGGAGATTTAATAAGAGTGACTAGATTCACTGTCCCACCAGATTCCTCAAGGAGGAGATTTAATAAGAGTGACCAAATTCAGTGTCCCTCCAGATTCCACAAGGAGGAGATTTAATAAGAGTGACTAGATTCACTGTCCCTCCAGATTCCTCAAGGAGGAGATTTAATAAGAGTGACTGGATTCACTGTCCCTCCAGATTCCTCAAGGAGGAGATTTAATAAGAGTGACTAGATTCACTGTCCCTCCAGATTCCTCAAGGAGGAGATTTAATAAGAGTGACTAGATTCACTGTCCCTCCAGTTTCCTCAAGGAGGAGATTTAATAAGAGTGACTGGATTCACTGTCCCTCCAGATTCCTCAAGGAGATTTAATAAGAGTGACTAGATTCACTGTCCCACCAGATTCCTCAAGGAGGAGATTTAATAAGAGTGACCAAATTCAGTGTCCCTCCAGATTCCACAAGGAGGAGATTTAATAAGAGTGACTGGATTCACTGTCCCTCCAGATTCCTCAAGGAGATTTAATAAGAGTGACTGGATTCACTGTCTCTCCAGATTCCTCAAGGAGATTTAATAAGAGTGACTAGATTCACTGTCCCTCCAGATTCCTCAAGGAGGAGATTTAATAAGAGTGACTGGATTCACTGTCCCTCCAGTTTCCTCAAGGAGGAGATTTAATAAGAGTGACTGGATTCACTGTCCCTTCAGCTTCCTCAAGGAGATTTAATAAGAGTGACTAGATTCACTGTCCCTCCAGATTCCTCAAGGAGGAGATTTAATGAGAGTGACTGGATTCACTGTCCCTCCAGATTCCTCAAGGAGGAGATTTAATAAGAGTGACTGGATTCACTGTCCCTCCAGCTTCCTCAAGGAGGAGATTTAATAAGAGTGACTGGATTCACTGTCCCTCCAGATTCCTCAAGGAGGAGATTTAATAAGAGTGACTGGATTCACTGTCCCTCCAGATTCCTCAAGGAGGAGATTTAATAAGAGTGACTGGATTCACTGTCTCTCCAGATTCCTCAAGGAGGAGATTTAATAAGAGTGACTGGATTCACTGTCCCTCCAGATTCCTCAAGGAGGAGATTTAATAAGAGTGACTGGATTCACTGTCCCTCCAGATTCCTCAAGGAGATTTAATAAGAGTGACTGGATTCACTGTCCCTCCAGATTCCTCAAGGAGATTTAATAAGAGTGACTGGATTCACTGTCCCTCCAGATTCCTCAAGGAGATTTAATAAGAGTGACTGGATTCATTGTCCCTCGAGCTTCCTCAAGGAGATTTAATAAGAGTGACTGGATTCACTGTCCCTCCAGATTCCTCAAGGAGGAGATTTAATAAGAGTGACTGGATTCACTGTCCCTCCAGCTTCCTCAAGGAAATTTAATAAGAGTGACTAGATTCACTGTCCCTCCAGATTCCTCAAGGAGATTTAATAAGAGTGACTGGATTCACTGTCCCTCCAGATTCCTCAAGGAGGAGATTTAATAAGAGTGACTGGATTCACTGTCCCTCCAGCTTCCTCAAGGAAATTTAATAAGAGTGACTGGATTCACTGTCCCTCCAGATTCCTCAAGGAGATTTAATAAGAGTGACTGGATTCACTGTCCCTCCAGATTCCTCAAGGAGATTTAATAAGAGTGACTGGATTCACTGTCCCTCCAGCTTCCTCAAGGAGATTTAATAAGAGTGACTGGATTCACTGTCCCTCCAGATTCCTCAAGGAGGAGATTTAATAAGAGTGACTAGATTCACTGTCCCTCCAGCTTCTGAAGGAGGAGATTTAATAAGAGTGACTGGATTCACTGTCCCTCCAGATTCCTCAAGGAGGAGATTTAATAAGAGTGACTGGATTCACTGTCCCTCCAGCTTCCTCAAGGAGGAGATTTAATAAGAGTGACTGGATTCACTGTCCCTCCAGATTCCTCAAGGAGATTTAATAAGAGTGACTGGATTCACTGTCCCTCCAGCTTCCTCAAGGAGATTTAATAAGAGTGACTAGATTCACTGTCCCTCCAGATTCCTCAAGGAGGAGATTTAATAAGAGTGACTGGATTCACTGTCCCTCCAGCTTCCTCAAGGAGGAGATTTAATAAGAGTGACTGGATTCACTGTCCCTCCAGATTCCTCAAGGAGGAGATTTAATAAGAGTGACTAGATTCACTGTCCCACCAGATTCCTCAAGGAGGAGATTCAATAAGAGTGACTGGATTCACTGTCCCTCCAGCTTCCTCAAGGAGATTTAATAAGAGTGACGAGTTTCACTGTCCCTCCAGATTCCTCAAGGAGGAGATTTAATAAGAGTGACTGGATTCACTGTCAATCCAGCTTCCTCAATGAGGAGATTTAATAAGAGTGACTGGATTCACTGTCCTTCCTGCTTCCTCAAAGAGATTTAATAAGAGTGACTGGATTCACTGTCTCTCCAGATTCCTCAAGGAGATTTAATAAGAGTGACTGGATTCACTGTCTCTCCAGGTTCCTCAAGGAGGAGATTTAATAAGAGTGACTAGATTCACTGTCTCTCCAGCTTCCTCAAGGAGATTTAATAAGAGTGACTGGATTCACTGTCTCTCCAGCTTCCTCAAGGAGATTTAATGAGAGTGACTGGATTCACTGTCCCTCCAGATTCCTCAAGGAGGAGATTTAATAAGAGTGACTGGATTCACTGTCCCTCCAGATTCCTCAAGGAGGAGATTTAATAAGAGTGACTGGATTCACTGTCTCTCCAGATTCCTCAAGGAGATTTAATAAGAGTGACTGGATTCACTGTCCCTCCAGATTCCTCAAGGAGGAGATTTAATAAGAGTGACTGGATTCACTGTCCCTCCAGATTCCTCAAGGAGATTTAATAAGAGTGAATGGATTCACTGTCCCTCCAGATTCCTCAAGGAGATTTAATAAGAGTGACTGGATTCACTGTCCCTCCAGATTCCTCAAGGAGGAGATTTAATAAGAGTGACTAGATTCAATGTCCCTTCAGCTTCCTCAAGGAGGAGATTTAATAAGAGTGACTGGATTCACTGTCCCTCCAGCTTCCTCAAGGAGGAGATTTAATAAGAGTGACTAGATTCACTGTCCCACCAGATTCCTCAAGGAGGAGATTTAACAAGAGTGACTGGATTCACTGTCCAACCAGCTTCCTCAAGGAGATTTAATAAGAGTGACTCGATTCACTGTCCCTCCAGTTTCCTCAAGGAGGACATTTAATAAGAGTGACTGGATTCACTGTCTCTCCAGCTTCTGAAGGAGGAGATTTAATAAGAGTGACTAGATTCACTGTCCCTCCAGATTCCTCAAGGAGATTTAATAAGAGTGACTCGATTCACTGTCCCTCCAGTTTCCTCAAGGAGGAGATTTAATAAGAGTGACTGGATTCACTGTCTCTCCAGCTTCTGAAGGAGGAGATTTAATAAGAGTGACTGGATTCACTGTCCCTCCAGATTCCTCAAGGAGATTTAATAAGAGTGACTGGATTCACTGTCCCTCCAGATTCCTCAAGGAGGAGATTTAATAAGAGTGACTGGATTCACTGTCTCTCCAGATTCCTCAAGGAGATTTAATAAGAGTGACTGGATTCACTGTCCCTCCAGATTCCTCAAGGAGGAGATTTAATAAGAGTGACTGGATTCACTGTCCCTCCAGATTCCTCAAGGAGATTTAATAAGAGTGAATGGATTCACTGTCCCTCCAGATTCCTCAAGGAGATTTAATAAGAGTGACTGGATTCACTGTCCCTCCAGATTCCTCAAGGAGGAGATTTAATAAGAGTGACTAGATTCAATGTCCCTTCAGCTTCCTCAAGGAGGAGATTTAATAAGAGTGACTGGATTCACTGTCCCTCCAGCTTCCTCAAGGAGGAGATTTAATAAGAGTGACTAGATTCACTGTCCCACCAGATTCCTCAAGGAGGAGATTTAACAAGAGTGACTGGATTCACTGTCCAACCAGCTTCCTCAAGGAGATTTAATAAGAGTGACTCGATTCACTGTCCCTCCAGTTTCCTCAAGGAGGACATTTAATAAGAGTGACTGGATTCACTGTCTCTCCAGCTTCTGAAGGAGGAGATTTAATAAGAGTGACTAGATTCACTGTCCCTCCAGATTCCTCAAGGAGATTTAATAAGAGTGACTCGATTCACTGTCCCTCCAGTTTCCTCAAGGAGGACATTTAATAAGAGTGACTGGATTCACTGTCTCTCCAGCTTCTGAAGGAGGAGATTTAATAAGAGTGACTGGATTCACTGTCCCTCCAGATTCCTCAAGGAGATTTAATAAGAGTGACTGGATTCACTGTCCCTCCAGCTTCCTCAAGGTGGAGATTTAATAAGAGTGACTGGATTCACTGTCCCTCCAGCTTCCTCAAGGTGGAGATTTAATAAGAGTGACTGGATTCACTGTCCCTCCAGATTCCTCAAGGAGGAGATTTAATAAGAGTTACTGGATTCACTGTCTCTCCAGTTTCCTCAAGGAGGAGATTTAATAAGAGTGACTGGATTCACTGTCCCTCCAGCTTCCTCAAGGAGATTTAATAAGAGTGACTGGATTCACTGTCCCTCCAGCTTCCTCAAGGAGATTTAATAAAAGTGACTGGATTCAATGTCTCTCCAGCTTCCTCAAGGAGATTTAATGAGAGTGACTGGATTCACTGTCCCTCCAGATTCCTCAAGGAGGAGATTTAATAAGAGTGACTAGATTCACTGTCCCTTCAGCTTCCTCAAGGAGGAGATTTAATAAGAGTGACGAGATTCACTGTCCCACCAGATTCCTCAAGGAGGATATTTAATAAGAGTGACTGGATTCACTGTCCCTCCAGCTTCCTCAAGGACATTTAATAAGAGTGACTGGATTCACTGTCCCTCCAGTTTCCTCAAGGAAGAGATTTAATAAGAGTGACTGGATTCACTGTCCCTCCAGATTCTGAAGGAGGAGATTTAATAAGAGTGACTGGATTCACTGTCCTTCCTGCTTCCTCAAAGAGATTTAATAAGAGTGACTGGATTCACTGTCCTCCCTGCTTCCTCAAGGAGATTTAATAAGAGTGACAGGATTCACTGTCTCTCCAGATTCCTCAAGGAGATTTAATAAGAGTGACTGGATTCACTGTCCCTCCAGATTCCTCAAGGAGATTTAATAAGAGTGACTAGATTCACTGTCCCTCCAGATTCCTCAAGGAGGAGATTTAATAAGAGTGACTAGATTCACTGTCCCTCCAGCTTCCTCAAGGAGATTTAATGAGAGTGACTAGATTCACTGTCCCTCCAGATTCCTCAAGGAGGAGATTTAATAAGAGTGACTGGATTCACTGTCCCTCCAGCTTCCTCAAGGAGGAGATTTAATAAGAGTGACTGGATTCACTGTCCCTCCAGATTCCTCAAGGAGGAGATTTAATAAGAGTGACTGGATTCACTGTCGCTCCAGATTCTTCAAGGAGGAGATTTAATAAGAGTGACTGGATTCACTGTCCCTCCAGATTCCTCAAGGAGATTTAATAAGAGTGACTAGATTCACTGTCCCTCCAGCTTCCTCAAGGAGATTTAATAAGAGTGACTGGATTCACTGTCCCTCCAGATTCTTCAAGGAGGAGATTTAATAAGAGTGACTGGATTCACTGTCCCTCCAGATTCCTCAAGGAGATTTAATAAGAGTGACTGGATTCACTGTCCCTCCAGATTCCTCAAGGAGGAGATTTAATAAGAGTGACTGGATTCACTGTCCCTCCAGATTCCTCAAGGAGGAGATTTAATAAGAGTGACTGGATTCACTGTCCCTCCAGATTCCTCAAGGAGGAGATTTAATAAGAGTGACTGGATTCACTGTCCCTCCAGCTTCCTCAAGGAGATTTAATAAGAGTGACTGGATTCACTGTCCCTCCAGCTTCCTCAAGGAGGAGATTTAATAAGAGTGACTGGATTCACTGTCCCTCCAGCTTCCTCAAGGAGGAGATTTAATAAGAGTGACTGGATTCACTGTCCCTCCAGCTTCCTCAAGGAGATTTAATAAGAGTGACTGGATTCACTGTCTCTCCAGTTTCCTCAAGGAGGAGATTTAATAAGAGTGACCAGATTCACTGTCCCTCCAGATTCCTCAAGGAGATTTAATAAGAGTGACTGGATTCACTGTCCCTCCACATTCCTCAAGGAGATTTAATAAGAGTGACTGGATTCACTGTCCCTCCAGCTTCCTCAAGGAGATTTAATAAGAGTGACTGGATTCACTGTCTCTCCAGCTTCCTCAAGGAGATTTAATGACAGTGACTGGATTCACTGTCCCTCCAGATTCCTCAAGGAGGAGATTTAATAAGAGTGACTAGATTCACTGTCCCTCCAGCTTCCTCAAGGAGATTTCATAAGAGTGACTGGATTCACTGTCTCTCCAGCTTCCTCAAGGAGATTTAATAAGAGTGACTGGATTCACTGTCCCTCCAGCTTCTGAAGGAGGAGATTTAATAAGAGTGACTAGATTCACTGTCCCTCCAGATTCCTCAAGGAGGAGATTTAATAAGAGTGACTAGATTCACTGTCCCTCCAGATTCCTGAAGGAGATTTAATAAGAGTGACTGGATTCACTGTCCCTCCAGATTCCTCAAGGAGGAGATTTAATAAGAGTGATTAGATTCACTGTCCCTCCAGATTCCTCAAGGAGATTTAATAAGAGTGACTAGATTCACTGTCCCTCCAGATTCCACAAGGAGGAGATTTAATAAGAGTGACTGGATTCACTGTTCCTCCAGCTTCCTCAAGCAGATTTAATAAGAGTGACGAGATTCACTGTCCCTTCAGATTCCACAAGGAGGAGATTTAATAAGAGTGACTGGATTCACTGTCCCTCCAGCTTCCTCAAGGAGATTTAATAAGAGTGACTAGATTCACTGTCCCTCCAGCTTCCTCAAGGAGATTTAATAAGAGTGAGGATTCACTGTCCTTCCAGCTTCCTCAAGGAGGAGATTTAATAAGAGTGACTGGATTCACTGTCCCTTCAGATTCCACAAGGAGGAGATTTAATAAGAGTGACTGGATTCACTGTCCCTCCAGCTTCCTCAAGGAGATTTAATAAGAGTGACCAGATTCACTGTCCCTCCAGCTTCCTCAAGGAGATTTAATAAGAGTGACGAGATTCACTGTCCCTCCAGCTTCCTCAAGGAGATTTAATAAGAGTGACTAGATTCACTGTCCCTCCAGATTCCTCAAGGAGGAGATTTAATAAGAGTGACTAGATTCACTGTCCCTCCAGATTCCTCAAGGAGGAGATTTAATAAGAGTGACTGGATTCACTGTCTCTCCAGCTTCTGAAGGAGGAGATTTAATAAGACTGACTGGATTCACTGTCCCTCCAGATTCCTCAAGGAGGAGATTTAATAAGAGTGACTGGATTCACTGTCTCTCCAGCTTCTGAAGGAGGAGATTTAATAAGAGTGACTGGATTCACTGTCCTTCCTGCTTCCTCAAAGAGATTTAATAAGAGTGACTGGATTCACTGTCCTTCCTGCTTCCTCAAGGAGATTTAATAAGAGTGACAGGATTCACTGTCCCTCCAGATTCCTCAAGGAGATTTAATAAGAGTGACTGGATTCACTGTCCCTCCAGATTCCTCAAGGAGATTTAATAAGAGTGACTGGATTCACTGTCCCTCCAGATTCCTCAAGGAGATTTAATAAGAGTGACTCGATTCACTGTCTCTCCAGATTCCTCAAGGAGGAGATTTAATAAGAGTGACTGGATTCACTGTCCCTCCAGATTCCTCAAGGAGATTTAATAAGAGTGACTAGATTCACTGTCTCTCCAGTTTCCTCAAGGAGATTTAATAAGAGTGACTGGATTCACTGTCCCTCCAGCTTCCTCAAGGAGATTTAATAAGAGTGACTAGATTCACTGTCCCTCCAGATTCCTCAAGGAGATTTAATAAGAGTGACTAGATTCACTGTCTCTCCAGTTTCCTCAAGGAGATTTAATAAGAGTGACTAGATTCACTGTCTCTCCAGTTTCCTCAAGGAGATTTAATAAGAGTGACTGGATTCACTGTCCCTCCAGCTTCCTCAAGGAGATTTAATAAGAGTGACTGGATTCACTGTCCCTCCAGATTCCTCAAGGAGATTTAATAAGAGTGACTGGATTCACTGTCCCTCCAGATTCCTCAAGGAGGAGATTTAATAAGAGTGACTGGATTCACTGTCCCTCCAGCTTCCTCAAGGAGATTTAATAAGAGTGACTAGATTCACTGTCCCTCCAGATTCCTCAAGGAGATTTAATAAGAGTGACTGGATTCACTGTCCCTCCAGCTTCCTCAAGGAGGAGATTTAATAAGAGTGACGAGATTCACTGTCCCTCCAGATTCCTCAAGGAGATTTAATAAGAGTGAGTAGATTCACTGTCCCTCCAGCTTCCTCAAGGAGGAGATTTAATAAGAGTGACTGGATTCACTGTCCCTCCAGATTCCTCAAGGAGATTTAATAAGAGTGACTGGATTCACTGTCCCTCCAGATTCCTCAAGGAGATTTAATAAGAGTGACTGGATTCACTGTCCCTCCAGATTCCTCAAGGAGATTTAATAAGAGTGACTGGATTCACTGTCTCTCCAGTTTCCTCAAGTAGGAGATTTAATAAGAGTGACCAGATTCACTGTCCCTCCAGATTTCTCAAGGAGATTTAATAAGAGTGACTGGATTCACTGTCCCTCCAGATTCCTCAAGGAGATTTAATAAGAGTGACTGGATTCACTGTCCCTCCAGCTTCCTCAAGGAGATTTAATAAGAGTGACTGGATTCACTGTCCCTCCAGATTCCTCAAGGAGGAGATTTAATAAGAGTGACTGGATTCACTGTCCCTCCAGCTTCCTCAAGGAGGAGAATTAATAAGAGTGACTAGATTCACTGTCCCTCCAGATTCCTCAAGGAGATTTAATAAGAGTGACTGGATTCACTGTCCCTCCAGATTCCTCAAGGAGGAGATTTAATAAGAGTGACTGGATTCACTGTCTCTCCAGATTCCTCAAGGAGGAGATTTAATAAGAGTGACCAGATTCAGTGTCCCTCCAGATTTCTCAAGGAGATTTAATAAGAGTGACTGGATTCACTGTCCCTCCAGATTCCTCAAGGAGATTTAATAAGAGTGACTGGATTCACTGTCCCTCCAGCTTCCTCAAGGAGATTTAATAAGAGTGACTGGATTCACTGTCTCTCCAGCTTCCTCAAGGAGATTTAATGAGAGTGACTGGATTCACTGTCCCTCCAGATTCCTCAAGGACGAGATTTAATAAGAGTGACTAGATTCACTGTCCCTCCAGCTTCCTCAAGGAGATTTAATAAGAGTGACTAGATTCACTGTCCCTCCAGCTTACGAAGGAGGAGATTTAATAAGAGTAACTAGATTCACTGTCCCTCCAGATTCCTCAAGGAGGAGATTTAATAAGAGTGACTAGATTCACTGTCCCTCCAGATTCCTCAAGGAGATTTAATAAGAGTGATTGGATTCACTGTCCTTCCTGCTTCCTCAAGGAGATTTAATAAGAGTGACAGGATTCACTGTCCCTCCACATTCCTCAAGGAGATTTAATAAGAGTGACTGGATTCACTGTCCTTCCTGCTTCCTCAAGGAGATTTAATAAGAGTGAGTAGATTCACTGTCCCTCCAGCTTCCTCAAGGAGGAGATTTAATAAGAGTGACTGGATTCACTGTCCCTCCAGTTTCCTCAAGGAGGAGATTTAATAAGAGTGACCAGATTCACTGTCCCTCCAGATTTCTCAAGGAGATTTAATAAGAGTGACTGGATTCACTGTCCCTCCAGATTCCTCAAGGAGATTTAATAAGAGTGACTGGATTCACTGTCCCTCCAGCTTCCTCAAGGAGATTTAATAAGAGTGACTGGATTCACTGTCTCTCCAGCTTCCTCAAGGAGATTTAATGAGAGTGACTGGATTCACTGTCCCTCCAGATTCCTCAAGGAGGAGATTTAATAAGAGTGACTAGATTCACTGTCCCTTCAGCTTCCTCAAGGAGGAGATTTAATAAGAGTGACGAGGTTCACTGTCCCACCAGATTCCTCAAGGAGGAGATTTAATAAGAGTGACTGGATTCACTGTCCCTCCAGATTCCTCAAGGAGATTTAATAAGAGTGACTGGATTCACTGTCCCTCCAGCTTCCTCAAGGACATTTAATAAGAGTGACTGGATTCACTGTCCCTCCAGCTTCCTCAAGGACATTTAATAAGAGTGACTGGATTCACTGTCCCTCCAGCTTCCTCAAGGAGATTTAATAAGAGTGACTGGATTCACTGTCCCTCCAGCTTCCTCAAGGAGATTTAATAAGAGTGACTAGATTCACTGTCCCTCCAGATTCCTCAAGGAGGAGATTTAATAAGAGTGACTGGATTCACTGTCCCTCCAGCTTCCTCAAGGAGGAGATTTAATAAGAGTGACAGGATTCACTGTCCCTCCAGATTCCTCAAGGAGGAGATTTAATAAGAGTGACTAGATTCACTGTCCCTCCAGATTCCTCAAGGAGGAGATTTAATAAGAGTGACTAGATTCACTGTCCTTCCAGATTCCTCAAGGAGATTTAATAAGAGTGACTGGATTCACTGTCTCTCCAGATTCCTCAAGGAGAAGATTTAATAAGAGTGACTAGATTCACTGTCCCTCCAGATTCCTCATGGAGAAGATTTAATAAGAGTGACTAGATTCACTGTCCCTCCAGATTCCACAAGGAGGAGATTTAATAAGAGTGACAGGATTCACTGTCCCTCCAGCTTCCTCAAGGAGGAGATTTAATAAGAGTGACTGGATTCACTGTCCCTCCAGATTCCTCAAGGAGATTGAATAAGAGTGACTGGATTCACTGTCCCTCCAGGTTCCTCAAGGAGGAGATTTAATAAGAGTGACTGGATTCACTGTCCCTCCAGATTCCTGAAGGAGGAGATTTAATATGAGTGACTGGATTCACTGTCCCTCCAGCTTCCTCAAGGAGATTTAATAAGAGTGAGGATTCACTGTCCCTCCAGATTCCTCAAGGAGGAGATTTAATAAGAGTGACTGGATTCACTGTCTCTCCAGATTCCTCAAGGAGGAGATTTAATAAGAGTGACTGGATTCACTGTCCCTCCAGTTTCCTCAAGGAGGAGATTTAATAAGAGTGACTGGATTCACTGTCCCTCCTGCTTCCTCAAGGAAGAGATTTAATAAGAGTGACTGGATTCACTGTCCCTCCAGCTTCCTCAAGGAGGAGATTTAATAAGAGTGACTGGATTCACTGTCCCTCCAGATTCCTCAAGGAGATTTAATAAGAGTGACTGGATTCACTGTCCCTCCTGCTTCCTCAAGGAAGAGATTTAATAAGAGTGACTGGATTCACTGTCCCTCCAGCTTCCTCAAGGAGGAGATTTAATAAGAGTGACTGGATTCACTGTCCCTCCAGCTTCCTCAAGGAGATTTAATAAGAGTGACTAGATTCACTGTCCCTCCAGATTCCTCAAGGAGGAGATTTAATAAGAGTGACTGGATTCACTCTCCCTCCAGCTTCCTCAAGGAGGAGATTTAATAAGAGTGACTGGATTCACTGTCCCTCCAGATTCCTCAAGGAGGAGATTTAATAAGAGTGACTAGATTCACTGTCCCACCAGATTCCTCACGGAGGAGATTTTATAAGAGTGACTGGATTCACTGTCAATCCAGCTTCCTCAATGAGGAGATTTAATAAGAGTGACTGGATTCACTGTCCTTCCTGCTTCCTCAAAGAGATTTAATAAGAGTGACTGGATTCACTGTCTCTCCAGATTCCTCAAGGAGATTTAATAAGAGTGACTGGATTCACTGTCTCTCCAGGTTCCTCAAGGAGGAGATTTAATAAGAGTGACTAGATTCACTGTCTCTCCAGCTTCCTCAAGGAGATTTAATAAGAGTGACAGGATTCACTGTCTCTCCAGCTTCCTCAAGGAGATTTAATGAGAGTGACTGGATTCACTGTCCCTCCAGATTCCTCAAGGAGGAGATTTAATAAGAGTGACTGGATTCACTGTCCCTCCAGATTCCTCAAGGAGATTTAATAAGAGTGAATGGATTCACTGTCCCTCCAGATTCCTCAAGGAGATTTAATAAGAGTGACTAGATTCACTGTCTCTCCAGTTTCCTCAAGGAGATTGAATAAGAGTGACTAGATTCACTGTCTCTCCAGTTTCCTCAAGGAGATTTAATAAGAGTGACTGGATTCACTGTCCCTCCAGCTTCCTCAAGGAGATTTAATAAGAGTGACTGGATTCACTGTCCCTCCAGCTTCCGAAGGAGGAGATTTAATAAGAGTGACTGGATTCACTGTCCCTCCAGATTCCTCAAGGAGGTTTAATAAGAGTGACTGGATTCACTGTCCCTCCAGATTCCTCAAGGAGATTTAATAAGAGTGACTGGATTCACTGTCCCTCCAGATTCCTCAAGGAGGAGATTTAATAAGAGTGACTGGATTCACTGTCCCTCCAGCTTCCTCAAGGAGGAGATTTAATAAGAGTGACTGGATTCACTGTCCCTCCAGATTCCTCAAGGAGATTTAATAAGAGTGACTGGATTCACTGTCTCTCCAGTTTCCTCAAGGAGGAGATTTAATAAGAGTGACCAGATTCACTGTCCCTCCAGATTTCTCAAGGAGATTTAATAAGAGTGACTGGATTCACTGTCCCTCCAGATTCCTCAAGGAGATTTTATAAGAGTGAGCAGATTCACTGTCCCTCCAGATTCCTCAAGGAGGAGATTTAATAAGAGTGACTGGATTCACTGTCTCTCCAGTTTCCTCAAGGAGGAGATTTAACAAGAGTGACCAGATTCACTGTCCCTCCAGATTCCTCAAGGAGATTTAATAAGAGTGACTGGATTCACTGTCCTTCCTGCTTCCTCAAGGAGATTTAATAAGAGTGACAGGATTCACTGTCCCTCCACATTCCTCAAGGAGATTTAATAAGAGTGACTGGATTCACTGTCCCTCCAGCTTCCTCAAGGAGGAGATTTAATAAGAGTGACCAGATTCACTGTCCCTCCAGATTTCTCAAGGAGATTTAATAAGAGTGACTGGATTCACTGTCCCTCCAGATTCCTCAAGGAGATTTAATAAGAGTGACTGGATTCACTGTCCCTCCAGCTTCCTCAAGGAGATTTAATAAGAGTGACTGGATTCACTGTCTCTCCAGCTTCCTCAAGGAGATTTAATGAGAGTGACTGGATTCACTGTCCCTCCAGATTCCTCAAGGAGGAGATTTAATAAGAGTGACTAGATTCACTGTCCCTTCAGCTTCCTCAAGGAGGAGATTTAATAAGAGTGACGAGATTCACTGTCCCACCAGATTCCTCAAGGAGGAGATTTAATAAGAGTGACTGGATTCACTGTCCCTCCAGCTTCCTCAAGGAGGAGATTTAATAAGAGTGACTGGATTCACTGTCCCTCCAGATTCCTCAAGGAGGAGATTTAATAAGAGTGACGAGATTCACTGTCTCTCCAGTTTCCTCAAGGAGGAGATTTAATAAGAGTGACTGGATTCACTGTCCCTCCAGTTTCCTCAAGGAGGAGATTTAATAAGAGTGACCAGATTCACTGTCCCTCCAGATTTCTCAAGGAGATTTAATAAGAGTGACTGGATTCACTGTCCCTCCAGATTCCTCAAGGAGATTTAATAAGAGTGACTGGATTCACTGTCCCTCCAGCTTCCTCAAGGAGATTTAATAAGAGTGACTGGATTCACTGTCTCTCCAGCTTCATCAAGGAGATTTAATTAGAGTGACTGGATTCACTGTCCCTCCAGATTCCTCAAGGAGGAGATTTAATAAGAGTGACTAGATTCACTGTCCCTCCAGCTTCCTCAAGGAGATTTAATAAGAGTGACTAGATTCACTGTCCCTCCAGCTTCCGAAGGAGGAGATTTAATAAGAGTAACTAGATTCACTGTCCCTCCAGATTCCTCAAGGAGGAGATTTAATAAGAGTGACGAGATTCACTGTCCCTCAAGATTCCTCAAGGAGATTTAATAAGAGTGACTGGATTCACTGTCCTTCCTGCTTCCTCAAGGAGATTTATTAAGAGTGACAGGATTCACTGTCCCTCCACATTCCTCAAGGAGATTTAATAAGAGTGACTGGATTCACTGTCCCTCCAGCTTCCTCAAGGAGGAGATTTAATAAGAGTGACTAGATTCACTGTCTCTCCAGATTCCTCAAGGAGGAGGTTTAATAAGAGTGACCAGATTCACTGTCCCTCCAGATTTCTCAAGGAGATTTAATAAGAGTGACTGGATTCACTGTCCCTCCAGATTCCTCAAGGAGATTTAATAAGAGTGACTAGATTCACTGTCCCTCCAGCTTCCTCAAGGAGATTTAATAAGAGTGACTGGATTCACTGTCCCTCCAGATTCCTCAAGGAGATTTAATAAGAGTGACTGGATTCACTGTCCCTCCAGCTTCCTCAAGGAGATTTAATAAGAGTGACTGGATTCACTGTCTCTCCAGCTTCCTCAAGGAGATTTAATGAGAGTGACTGGATTCACTGTCCCTCCAGATTCCTCAAGGAGGAGATTTAATAAGAGTGACTAGATTCACTGTCCCTCCAGCTTCCTCAAGGAGATTTAATAAGAGTGACTAGATTCACTGTCCCTCCAGCTTCCGAAGGAGGAGATTTAATAAGAGTGACTAGATTCACTGTCCCTCCAGATTCCTCAAGGAGGAGATTTAATAAGAGTGACTAGATTCACTGTCCCTCCAGATTCCTCAAGGAGATTTAATAAGAGTGACTGGATTCACTGTCCCTCCAGATTCCTCAAGGAGGAGATTTAATAAGAGTGATTAGATTCACTGTCCCTCCAGATTCCTCAAGGAGATTTAATAAGAGTGACTAGATTCACTGTCCCTCCAGATTCCACAAGGAGGAGATTTAATAAGAGTGACTGGATTCACTGTCCCTCCAGCTTCCTCAAGGAGATTTAATAAGAGTGACTGGATTCACTGTCCCTCCAGCTTCCTCAAGGAGGAGATTTAATAAGAGTGACTGGATTCACTGTCCCTCCAGATTCCTCAAGGAGGAGATTTAATAAGAGTGACTCGATTCAATGTCCCTCCAGCTTCCTCAAGGAGATTTAATAAGAGTGACTAGATTCACTGTCCCTCCAGCTTCCTCAAGGAGATTTAATAAGAGTGACTAGATTCACTGTCCCTCCAGCTTCCTCAAGGAGATTTAATAAGAGTGACTGGATTCACTGTCCCTCCAGCTTCCTCAAGGAGGAGATTTAATAAGAGTGACTGGATTCACTGTCCCTCCAGATTCCTCAAGGAGGAGATTTAATAAGAGTGACTAGATTCACTGTCCCTCCAGCTTCCTCAAGGAGATTTAATAAGAGTGACTAGATTCACTGTCCCTCCAGCTTCCTCAAGGAGATTTAATAAGAGTGACTGGATTCACTGTCTCTCCAGATTCCTGAAGGAGGAGATTTAATAAGAGTGAATGGATTCACTGTCCCTCCAGCTTCCTCAAGGAGATTTAATAAGAGTGACTGGATTCACTGTCCCTCCAGCTTCCTCAAGGAGGAGATTTAATAAGAGTGACTGGATTCACTGTCCCTCCAGATTCCTCAAGGAGGAGATTTAATAAGAGTGACTGGATTCACTGTCCCTCCAGATTCCTCAAGGAGGAGATTTAATAAGAGTGAATGGATTCACTGTCCCTCCAGCTTCCTCAAGGAGATTTAATAAGAGTGACTGGATTCACTGTCCCTCCAGCTTCCTCAAGGAGGAGATTTAATAAGAGTGACTGGATTCACTGTCCCTCCAGATTCCTCAAGGAGGAGATTTAATAAGAGTGACTAGATTCACTGTCCCTCCTGCTTCCTCAAGGAGATTTAATAAGAGTGACTAGATTCACTGTCCCTCCAGCTTCCTCAAGGAGATTTAATAAGAGTGACTGGATTCACTGTCCCTCCAGCTTCCTCAAGGAGGAGATTTAATAAGAGTGACTGGATTCACTGTCCCTCCAGATTCCTCAAGGAGGAGATTTAATAAGAGTGATTAGATTCACTGTCACTCCAGCTTCCTCAAGGAGATTTAATCAGAGTGACTGGATTCAATGTCCCTCCAGATTCCTCAAGGAGGAGATTTAATAAGAGTGACTAGATTCACTGTCCCTCCAGATTCCTCAAGGAGGTGATTTAATAAGAGTGATTAGATTCACTGTCCCTCCAGATTCCTCAAGGAGGAGATTTAATAAGAGTGACTAGATTCACTGTCCCTCCAGATTCCTCAAGGAGGAGATTTAATAAGAGTGACTGGATTCACTGTCTCTCCAGCTTCTGAAGGAGGAGATTTGATAAGAGTGACTGGATTCACTGTCCTTCCTGCTTCCTCAAAGAGATTTAATAAGAGTGACTGGATTCACTGTCCTTCCTGCTTCCTCAAGGAGATTTAATAAGAGTGACGAGATTCACTGTCCCTCCAGCTTCCTCAAGGAGATTTAATAAGAGTGAGGATTCACTGTCCTTCCAGCGTCCTCAAGGAGGAGATTTAATAAGAGTGATTGGATTCACTGTCCCTCCAGCTTCCTCAAGGAGATTTAATAAGAGTGACTAGATTCACTGTCCCTCCAGATTCCTCAAGGAGGAGATTTAATAAGAGTGACTGGATTCACTGTCCCTCCAGCTTCCTCAAGGAGATTTAATAAGAGTGAGTAGATTCACTGTCCCTCCAGATTCCTGAAGGAGGAGATTTAATAAGAGTGACTAGATTCACTGTCCCTCCAGATTCCTCAAGGAGGAGATTTAATAAGAGTGACTGTATTCACTGTCTCTCCAGCTTCTGAAGGAGGAGATTTAATAAGAGTGACTGGTTTCACTGTTCCTCCAGCTTCCTCAAGGAGATTTAATAAGAGTGACTGGATTCACTGTCCCTCCAGCTTCCTCAAGGAGATTTAATAAGAGTGACTGGATTCACTGTCCCTCCAGATTCCTCAAGGAGGAAATTTAATAAGAGTGACTAGATTCACTGTCCCTCCAGCTTCCTCAAGGAGATTTAATAAGAGTGATGAGATTCACTGTCCCTCCAGATTCCTCAAGGAGATTTAATAAGAGTGATGAGATTCACTGTCCCTCCAGATTCCTCAAGGAGGAGATTGAATAAGAGTGACTGGATTCACTGTCCCTCCAGCTTCCTCAAGGAGATTTAATAAGAGTGACTGGATTCACTGTCCCTCCAGCTTCCTCAAGGAGGAGATTTAATAAGAGTGACTGGATTCACTGTCCCTCCAGATTCCTCAAGGAGGAGATTTAATAAGAGTGACTAGATTCACTGTCCCTCCAGCTTCCTCAAGGAGGAGATTTAATAAGAGTGACTGGATTCACTGTCCCTCCAGATTCCTCAAGGAGGAGATTTAATAAGAGTGACTGGATTCACTGTTGCTCCAGATTCCTCAAGGAGGAGATTTAATAAGAGTGACTGGATTCACTGTCCCTCCAGATTCCTCAAGGAGATTTAATAAGAGTGACTAGATTCACTGTCCCTCCAGATTCCTCAAGGAGATTTAATAAGAGTGACTAGATTCACTGTCCCTCCAGCTTCCTCAAGGAGATTTAATAAGAGTGACTGGATTCACTGTTGCTCCAGATTCCTCAAGGAGGAGATTTAATAAGAGTGACTAGATTCACTGTCCCTCCAGATTCCTCAAGGAGGAGATTTAATAAGAGTGACTGGATTCACTGTCCCTCCAGCTTCCTCAAGGAGATTTAATAAGAGTGACTGGATTCACTGTCCCTCCAGCTTCCTCAAGGAGGAGATTTAATAAGAGTGACTGGATTCACTGTCCCTCCAGATTCCTCAAGGAGGAGATTTAATAAGAGTGACTAGATTCACTGTCCCTCCAGCTTCCTCAAGGAGGAGATTTAATAAGAGTGACTGGATTCACTGTCCCTCCAGATTCCTCAAGGAGGAGATTGAAATAAGAGTGACTGGATTCACTGTCCCTCCAGATTCCTCAAGGAGATTTAATAAGAGTGACTAGATTCACTGTCTCTCCAGTTTCCTCAAGGAGATTTAATAAGAGTGACTAGATTCACTGTCCCTCCAGATTCCTCAAGGAGATTTAATAAGAGTGACTAGATTCACTGTCTCTCCAGTTTCCTCAAGGAGATTTAATAAGAGTGACTAGATTCACTGTCTCTCCAGTTTCCTCAAGGAGATTTAATAAGAGTGACTGGATTCACTGTCCCTCCAGCTTCCTCAAGGAGATTTAATAAGAGTGACTGGATTCACTGTCCCTCCAGCTTCCGAAGGAGGAGATTTAATAAGAGTGACTGGATTCACTGTCCCTCCAGATTCCTCAAGGAGGTTTAATAAGAGTGACTGGATTCACTGTCCCTCCAGATTCCTCAAGGAGATTTAATAAGAGTGACTGGATTCACTGTCCCTCCAGATTCCTCAAGGAGGAGATTTAATAAGAGTGACTGGATTCACTGTCCCTCCAGCTTCCTCAAGGAGGAGATTTAATAAGAGTGACTGGATTCACTGTCCCTCCAGATTCCTCAAGGAGATTTAATAAGAGTGACTGGATTCACTGTCTCTCCAGTTTCCTCAAGGAGGAGATTTAATAAGAGTGACCAGATTCACTGTCCCTCCAGATTTCTCAAGGAGATTTAATAAGAGTGACTGGATTCACTGTCCCTCCAGATTCCTCAAGGAGATTTAATAAGAGTGAGTAGATTCACTGTCCCTCCAGATTCCTCAAGGAGGAGATTTAATAAGAGTGACTGGATTCACTGTCTCTCCAGTTTCCTCAAGGAGGAGATTTAATAAGAGTGACCAGATTCACTGTCCCTCCAGATTTCTCAAGGAGATTTAATAAGAGTGACTGGATTCACTGTCCCTCCAGATTCCTCAAGGAGATTTAATAAGAGTGACTAGATTCACTGTCCCTCCAGCTTCCTCAAGGAGATTTAATAAGAGTGACTAGATTCACTGTCCCTCCAGCTTCCGAAGGAGGAGATTTAATAAGAGTGACTAGATTCACTGTCCCTCCAGATTCCTCAAGGAGATTTAATAAGAGTGACTGGATTCACTGTCCTTCCTGCTTCCTCAAGGAGATTTAATAAGAGTGACAGGATTCACTGTCCCTCCACATTCCTCAAGGAGATTTAATAAGAGTGACTGGATTCACTGTCCCTCCAGCTTCCTCAAGGAGGAGATTTAATAAGAGTGACCAGATTCACTGTCCCTCCAGATTTCTCAAGGAGATTTAATAAGAGTGACTGGATTCACTGTCCCTCCAGATTCCTCAAGGAGATTTAATAAGAGTGACTGGATTCACTGTCCCTCCAGCTTCCTCAAGGAGATTTAATAAGAGTGACTGGATTCACTGTCTCTCCAGCTTCCTCAAGGAGATTTAATGAGAGTGACTGGATTCACTGTCCCTCCAGATTCCTCAAGGAGGAGATTTAATAAGAGTGACTAGATTCACTGTCCCTTCAGCTTCCTCAAGGAGGAGATTTAATAAGAGTGACGAGATTCACTGTCCCACCAGATTCCTCAAGGAGGAGATTTAATAAGAGTGACTGGATTCACTGTCCCTCCAGCTTCCTCAAGGAGGAG
Source organism: Heptranchias perlo (assembly GCF_035084215.1). Lineage (NCBI taxonomy): Eukaryota > Metazoa > Chordata > Chondrichthyes > Hexanchiformes > Hexanchidae > Heptranchias > Heptranchias perlo. Next base: position 305,160 of record NW_027139282.1, read on the forward strand.
ATTTAATAAGAGTGACTGGATTCACTGTCCCTCCAGATTTCTCAAGGAGATTTAATAAGAGTGACTGGATTCACTGTCCCTCCAGATTCCTCAAGGAGATTTAATAAGAGTGACTGGATTCACTGTCCCTCCAGCTTCCTCAAGGAGATTTAATAAGAGTGACTGGATTCACTGTCTCTCCAGCTTCCTCAAGGAGATTTAATGAGAGTGACTGGATTCACTGTCCCTCCAGATTCCTCAAGGAGGAGATTTAATAAGAGTGACGAGATTCACTGTCCCTTCAGCTTCCTCAAGGAGGAGATTTAATAAGAGTGACTGGATTCACTGTCCCTCCAGTTTCCTCAAGGAGGAGATTTAATAAGAGTGACCAGATTCACTGTCCCTCCAGATTTCTCAAGGAGATTTAATAAGAGTGACTGGATTCACTGTCCCTCCAGATTCCTCAAGGAGATTTAATAAGAGTGACTGGATTCACTGTCCCTCCAGCTTCCTCAAGGAGATTTAATAAGAGTGACTGGATTCACTGTCTCTCCAGCTTCATCAAGGAGATTTAATTAGAGTGACTGGATTCACTGTCCCTCCAGATTCCTCAAGGAGGAGATTTAATAAGAGTGACTAGATTCACTGTCCCTCCAGCTTCCTCAAGGAGATTTAATAAGAGTGACTGGATTCACTGTCCCTCCAGCTTCCGAAGGAGGAGATTTAATAAGAGTAACTAGATTCACTGTCCCTCCAGATTCCTCAAGGAGGAGATTTAATAAGAGTGACTAGATTCACTGTCCCTCAAGATTCCTCAAGGAGATTTAATAAGAGTGACTGGATTCACTGTCCTTCCTGCTTCCTCAAGGAGATTTAATAAGAGTGACAGGATTCACTGTCCCTCCACATTCCTCAAGGAGATTTAATAAGAGTGACTGGATTCACTGTCCCTCCAGCTTCCTCAAGGAGGAGATTTAATAAGAGTGACTAGATTCACTGTCTCTCCAGATTCCTCAAGGAGGAGGTTTAATAAGAGTGACCAGATTCACTGTCCCTCCAGATTTCTCAAGGAGATTTAATAAGAGTGACTGGATTCACTGTCCCTCCAGATTCCTCAAGGAGATTTAATAAGAGTGACTAGATTCACTGTCCCTCCAGCTTCCTCAAGGAGATTTAATAAGAGTGACTGGATTCACTGTCCCTCCAGATTCCTCAAGGAGATTTAATAAGAGTGACTGGATTCACTGTCCCTGCAGCTTCCTCAAGGAGATTTAATAAGAGTGACTGGATTCACTGTCTCTCCAGCTTCCTCAAGGAGATTTAATGAGAGTGACTGGATTCACTGTCCCTCCAGATTCCTCAAGGAGGAGATTTAATAAGAGTGACTAGATTCACTGTCCCTCCAGCTTCCTCAAGGAGATTTAATAAGAGTGACTAGATTCACTGTCCCTCCAGCTTCCGAAGGAGGAGATTTAATAAGAGTGACTAGATTCACTGTCCCTCCAGATTCCTCAAGGAGGAGATTTAATAAGAGTGACTAGATTCACTGTCCCTCCAGATTCCTCAAGGAGATTTAATAAGAGTGTCTGGATTCACTGTCCCTCCAGATTCCTCAAGGAGGAGATTTAATAAGAGTGATTAGATTCACTGTCCCTCCAGATTCCTCAAGGAGATTTAATAAGAGTGACTAGATTCACTGTCCCTCCAGATTCCACAAGGAGGAGATTTAATAAGAGTGACTGGATTCACTGTCCCTCCAGCTTCCTCAAGGAGATTTAATAAGAGTGACTGGATTCACTGTCCCTCCAGCTTCCTCAAGGAGGAGATTTAATAAGAGTGACTGGATTCACTGTCCCTCCAGATTCCTCAAGGAGGAGATTTAATAAGAGTGACTAGATTCAATGTCCCTCCAGCTTCCTCAAGGAGATTTAATAAGAGTGACTAGATTCACTGTCCCTCCAGCTTCCTCAAGGAGATTTAATAAGAGTGACTGGATTCACTGTCCCTCCAGCTTCCTCAAGGAGGAGATTTAATAAGAGTGACTGGATTCACTGTCCCTCCAGATTCCTCAAGGAGGAGATTTAATAAGAGTGACTAGATTCACTGTCCCTCCAGCTTCCTCAAGGAGATTTAATAAGAGTGACTAGATTCACTGTCCCTCCAGATTCCTCAAGGAGATTTAATAAGAGTGACTAGATTCACTGTCCCTCCAGCTTCCTCAAGGAGATTTAATAAGAGTGACTGGATTCACTGTCCCTCCAGCTTCCTCAAGGAGGAGATTTAATAAGAGTGACTGGATTCACTGTCCCTCCAGATTCCTCAAGGAGGAGATTTAATAAGAGTGATTAGATTCGCTGTCCCTCCAGCTTCCTCAAGGAGATTTAATAAGAGTGACTGGATTCACTGTCCCTCCAGATTCCTCAAGGAGGAGATTTAATAAGAGTGACGAGATTCACTGTCTCTCCAGTTTCCTCAAGGAGGAGATTTAATAAGAGTGACTGGATTCACTGTCCCTCCAGTTTCCTCAAGGAGGAGATTTAATAAGAGTGACCAGATTCACTGTCCCTCCAGATTTCTCAAGGAGATTTAATAAGAGTGACTGGATTCACTGTCCCTCCAGATTCCTCAAGGAGATTTAATAAGAGTGACTGGATTCACTGTCCCTCCAGCTTCCTCAAGGAGATTTAATAAGAGTGACTAGATTCACTGTCCCTCCAGATTCCTCAAGGAGATTTAATAAGAGTGACTAGATTCACTGTCTCTCCAGTTTCCTCAAGGAGATTTAATAAGAGTGACTAGATTCACTGTCTCTCCAGTTTCCTCAAGGAGATTTAATAAGAGTGACTGGATTCACTGTCCCTCCAGCTTCCTCAAGGAGATTTAATAAGAGTGACTGGATTCACTGTCCCTCCAGCTTCCGAAGGAGGAGATTTAATAAGAGTGACTGGATTCACTGTCCCTCCAGATTCCTCAAGGAGGTTTAATAAGAGTGACTGGATTCACTGTCCCTCCAGATTCCTCAAGGAGATTTAATAAGAGTGACTGGATTCACTGTCCCTCCAGATTCCTCAAGGAGGAGATTTAATAAGAGTGACTGGATTCACTGTCCCTCCAGCTTCCTCAAGGAGGAGATTTAATAAGAGTGACTGGATTCACTGTCCCTCCAGATTCCTCAAGGAGATTTAATAAGAGTGACTGGATTCACTGTCGCTCCAGTTTCCTCAAGGAGGAGATTTAATAAGAGTGACCAGATTCACTGTCCCTCCAGATTTCTCAAGGAGATTTAATAAGAGTGACTGGATTCACTGTCCCTCCAGATTCCTCAAGGAGATTTAATAAGAGTGAGTAGATTCACTGTCCCTCCAGCTTCCTCAAGGAGGAGATTTAATAAGAGTGACTGGATTCACTGTCTCTCCAGTTTCCTCAAGGAGGAGATTTAATAAGAGTGACTGGATTCACTGTCGCTCCAGTTTCCTCAAGGAGGAGATTTAATAAGAGTGACCAGATTCACTGTCCCTCCAGATTTCTCAAGGAGATTTAATAAGAGTGACTGGATTCACTGTCCCTCCAGATTCCTCAAGGAGATTTAATAAGAGTGACTAGATTCACTGTCCCTCCAGCTTCCTCAAGGAGATTTAATAAGAGTGACTAGATTCACTGTCCCTCCAGCTTCCGAAGGAGGAGATTTAATAAGAGTGACTAGATTCACTGTCCCTCCAGATTCCTCAAGGAGATTTAATAAGAGTGACTGGATTCACTGTCCTTCCTGCTTCCTCAAGGAGATTTAATAAGAGTGACAGGATTCACTGTCCCTCCACATTCCTCAAGGAGATTTAATAAGAGTGACTGGATTCACTGTCCCTCCAGCTTCCTCAAGGAGGAGATTTAATAAGAGTGACCAGATTCACTGTCCCTCCAGATTTCTCAAGGAGATTTAATAAGAGTGACTGGATTCACTGTCCCTCCAGATTCCTCAAGGAGATTTAATAAGAGTGACTGGATTCACTGTCCCTCCAGCTTCCTCAAGGAGATTTAATAAGAGTGACTGGATTCACTGTCTCTCCAGCTTCCTCAAGGAGATTTAATGAGAGTGACTGGATTCACTGTCCCTCCAGATTCCTCAAGGAGGAGATTTAATAAGAGTGACTAGATTCACTGTCCCTTCAGCTTCCTCAAGGAGGAGATTTAATAAGAGTGACGAGATTCACTGTCCCACCAGATTCCTCAAGGAGGAGATTTAATAAGAGTGACTGGATTCACTGTCCCTCCAGCTTCCTCAAGGAGGAGATTTAATAAGAGTGACTGGATTCACTGTCCCTCCAGATTCCTCAAGGAGGAGATTTAATAAGAGTGACGAGATTCACTGTCTCTCCAGTTTCCTCAAGGAGGAGATTTAATAAGAGTGACTGGATTCACTGTCCCTCCAGTTTCCTCAAGGAGGAGATTTAATAAGAGTGACCAGATTCACTGTCCCTCCAGATTTCTCAAGGAGATTTAATAAGAGTGACTGGATTCACTGTCCCTCCAGATTCCTCAAGGAGATTTAATAAGAGTGACTGGATTCACTGTCCCTCCAGCTTCCTCAAGGAGATTTAATAAGAGTGACTGGATTCACTGTCTCTCCAGCTTCATCAAGGAGATTTAATTAGAGTGACTGGATTCACTGTCCCTCCAGATTCCTCAAGGAGGAGATTTAATAAGAGTGACTGGATTCACTGTCCCTCCAGCTTCCTCAAGGAGGAGATTTAATAAGAGTGACTAGATTCACTGTCCCTCCAGCTTCCTCAAGGAGATTTAATAAGAGTGACTAGATTCACTGTCCCTCCAGCTTCCGAAGGAGGAGATTTAATAAGAGTAACTAGATTCACTGTCCCTCCAGATTCCTCAAGGAGGAGATTTAATAAGAGTGACTAGATTCACTGTCCCTCAAGATTCCTCAAGGAGATTTAATAAGAGTGACTCGATTCACTGTCCCTCCAGCTTCCTCAAGGAGATTTAATAAGAGTGACAGGATTCACTGTCCCTCCACATTCCTCAAGGAGATTTAATAAGAGTGACTGGATTCACTGTCCCTCCAGCTTCCTCAAGGAGGAGATTTAATAAGAGTGACTAGATTCACTGTCTCTCCAGATTCCTCAAGGAGGAGGTTTAATAAGAGTGACCAGATTCACTGTCCCTCCAGATTTCTCAAGGAGATTTAATAAGAGTGACTGGATTCACTGTCCCTCCAGATTCCTCAAGGAGATTTAATAAGAGTGACTAGATTCACTGTCCCTCCAGCTTCCTCAAGGAGATTTAATAAGAGTGACTGGATTCACTGTCCCTCCAGATTCCTCAAGGAGATTTAATAAGAGTGACTGGATTCACTGTCCCTGCAGCTTCCTCAAGGAGATTTAATAAGAGTGACTGGATTCACTGTCTCTCCAGCTTCCTCAAGGAGATTTAATGAGAGTGACTGGATTCACTGTCCCTCCAGATTCCTCAAGGAGGAGATTTAATAAGAGTGACTAGATTCACTGTCCCTCCAGCTTCCTCAAGGAGATTTAATAAGAGTGACTAGATTCACTGTCCCTCCAGCTTCCGAAGGAGGAGATTTAATAAGAGTGACTAGATTCACTGTCCCTCCAGATTCCTCAAGGAGGAGATTTAATAAGAGTGACTAGATTCACTGTCCCTCCAGATTCCTCAAGGAGATTTAATAAGAGTGTCTGGATTCACTGTCCCTCCAGATTCCTCAAGGAGATTTAATAAGAGTGAATAGATTCACTGTCCCTCCAGCTTCCTCAAGGAGGAGATTTAATAAGAGTGACTGGATTCACTGTCCCTCCAGCTTCCTCAAGGAGGAGATTTAATAAGAGTGACTGGATTCACTGTCTCTCCAGTTTCCTCAAGGAGGAGATTTAATAAGAGTGACCAGATTCACTGTCCCTCCAGATTTCTCAAGGAGATTTAATAAGAGTGACTGGATTCACTGTCCCTCCAGATTCCTCAAGGAGATTTAATAAGAGTGACTAGATTCACTGTCCCTCCAGCTTCCTCAAGGAGATTTAATAAGAGTGACTAGATTCACTGTCCCTCCAGCTTCCGAAGGAGGAGATTTAATAAGAGTGACTAGATTCACTGTCCCTCCAGATTCCTCAAGGAGATTTAATAAGAGTGACTGGATTCACTGTCCTTCCTGCTTCCTCAAGGAGATTTAATAAGAGTGACAGGATTCACTGTCCCTCCACATTCCTCAAGGAGATTTAATAAGAGTGACTGGATTCACTGTCCCTCCAGCTTCCTCAAGGAGGAGATTTAATAAGAGTGACCAGATTCACTGTCCCTCCAGATTTCTCAAGGAGATTTAATAAGAGTGACTGGATTCACTGTCCCTCCAGATTCCTCAAGGAGATTTAATAAGAGTGACTGGATTCACTGTCCCTCCAGCTTCCTCAAGGAGATTTAATAAGAGTGACTGGATTCACTGTCTCTCCAGCTTCCTCAAGGAGATTTAATGAGAGTGACTGGATTCACTGTCCCTCCAGATTCCTCAAGGAGGAGATTTAATAAGAGTGACTAGATTCACTGTCCCTTCAGCTTCCTCAAGGAGGAGATTTAATAAGAGTGACGAGATTCACTGTCCCACCAGATTCCTCAAGGAGGAGATTTAATAAGAGTGACTGGATTCACTGTCCCTCCAGCTTCCTCAAGGAGGAGATTTAATAAGAGTGACTGGATTCACTGTCCCTCCAGATTCCTCAAGGAGGAGATTTAATAAGAGTGACGAGATTCACTGTCTCTCCAGTTTCCTCAAGGAGGAGATTTAATAAGAGTGACTGGATTCACTGTCCCTCCAGTTTCCTCAAGGAGGAGATTTAATAAGAGTGACCAGATTCACTGTCCCTCCAGATTTCTCAAGGAGATTTAATAAGAGTGACTGGATTCACTGTCCCTCCAGATTCCTCAAGGAGATTTAATAAGAGTGACTGGATTCACTGTCCCTCCAGCTTCCTCAAGGAGATTTAATAAGAGTGACTGGATTCACTGTCTCTCCAGCTTCATCAAGGAGATTTAATTAGAGTGACTGGATTCACTGTCCCTCCAGATTCCTCAAGGAGGAGATTTAATAAGAGTGACTGGATTCACTGTCCCTCCAGCTTCCTCAAGGAGGAGATTTAATAAGAGTGACTAGATTCACTGTCCCTCCAGCTTCCTCAAGGAGATTTAATAAGAGTGACTAGATTCACTGTCCCTCCAGCTTCCGAAGGAGGAGATTTAATAAGAGTAACTAGATTCACTGTCCCTCCAGATTCCTCAAGGAGGAGATTTAATAAGAGTGACTAGATTCACTGTCCCTCAAGATTCCTCAAGGAGATTTAATAAGAGTGACTCGATTCACTGTCCCTCCAGCTTCCTCAAGGAGATTTAATAAGAGTGACAGGATTCACTGTCCCTCCACATTCCTCAAGGAGATTTAATAAGAGTGACTGGATTCACTGTCCCTCCAGCTTCCTCAAGGAGGAGATTTAATAAGAGTGACTAGATTCACTGTCTCTCCAGATTCCTCAAGGAGGAGGTTTAATAAGAGTGACCAGATTCACTGTCCCTCCAGATTTCTCAAGGAGATTTAATAAGAGTGACTGGATTCACTGTCCCTCCAGATTCCTCAAGGAGATTTAATAAGAGTGACTAGATTCACTGTCCCTCCAGCTTCCTCAAGGAGATTTAATAAGAGTGACTGGATTCACTGTCCCTCCAGATTCCTCAAGGAGATTTAATAAGAGTGACTGGATTCACTGTCCCTGCAGCTTCCTCAAGGAGATTTAATAAGAGTGACTGGATTCACTGTCTCTCCAGCTTCCTCAAGGAGATTTAATGAGAGTGACTGGATTCACTGTCCCTCCAGATTCCTCAAGGAGGAGATTTAATAAGAGTGACTAGATTCACTGTCCCTCCAGCTTCCTCAAGGAGATTTAATAAGAGTGACTAGATTCACTGTCCCTCCAGCTTCCGAAGGAGGAGATTTAATAAGAGTGACTAGATTCACTGTCCCTCCAGATTCCTCAAGGAGGAGATTTAATAAGAGTGACTAGATTCACTGTCCCTCCAGATTCCTCAAGGAGATTTAATAAGAGTGTCTGGATTCACTGTCCCTCCAGATTCCTCAAGGAGGAGATTTAATAAGAGTGATTAGATTCACTGTCCCTCCAGATTCCTCAAGGAGATTTAATAAGAGTGACTAGATTCACTGTCCCTCCAGATTCCACAAGGAGGAGATTTAATAAGAGTGACTGGATTCACTGTCCCTCCAGCTTCCTCAAGGAGATTTAATAAGAGTGACTGGATTCACTGTCCCTCCAGCTTCCTCAAGGAGGAGATTTAATAAGAGTGACTGGATTCACTGTCCCTCCAGATTCCTCAAGGAGGAGATTTAATAAGAGTGACTAGATTCAATGTCCCTCCAGCTTCCTCAAGGAGATTTAATAAGAGTGACTAGATTCACTGTCCCTCCAGCTTCCGAAGGAGGAGATTTAATAAGAGTGACTAGATTCACTGTCCCTCCAGCTTCCTCAAGGAGATTTAATAAGAGTGACTGGATTCACTGTCCCTCCAGCTTCCTCAAGGAGGAGATTTAATAAGAGTGACTGGATTCACTGTCCCTCCAGATTCCTCAAGGAGGAGATTTAATAAGAGTGACTAGATTCACTGTCCCTCCAGCTTCCTCAAGGAGATTTAATAAGAGTGACTAGATTCACTGTCCCTCCAGATTCCTCAAGGAGATTTAATAAGAGTGACTAGATTCACTGTCCCTCCAGCTTCCTCAAGGAGATTTAATAAGAGTGACTGGATTCACTGTCCCTCCAGCTTCCTCAAGGAGGAGATTTAATAAGAGTGACTGGATTCACTGTCCCTCCAGATTCCTCAAGGAGGAGATTTAATAAGAGTGATTAGATTCACTGTCCCTCCAGCTTCCTCAAGGAGATTTAATAAGAGTGACTGGATTCACTGTCCCTCCAGATTCCTCAAGGAGGAGATTTAATAAGAGTGACTAGATTCACTGTCCCTCCAGATTCCTCAAGGAGGAGATTTAATAAGAGTGATTAGATTCACTGTCCCTCCAGATTCCTCAAGGAGGAGATTTAATAAGAGTGACTAGATTCACTGTCCCTCCAGATTCCTCAAGGAGGAGATTTAATCAGAGTGACTGGATTCACTGTCTCTCCAGCTTCTGAAGGAGGAGATTTGATAAGAGTGACTGGATTCACTGTCCTTCCTGCTTCCTCAAAGAGATTTAATAAGAGTGACTGGATTCACTGTCCTTCCTGCTTCCTCAAGGAGATTTAATAAGAGTGACGAGATTCACTGTCCCTCCAGCTTCCTCAAGGAGATTTAATAAGAGTGAGGATTCACTGTCCTTCCAGCGTCCTCAAGGAGGAGATTTAATAAGAGTGATTGGATTCACTGTCCCTCCAGCTTCCTCAAGGAGATTTAATAAGAGTGACTAGATTCACTGTCCCTCCAGATTCCTCAAGTGGGAGATTTAATAAGAGTGACTAGATTCACTGTCCCTCCAGATTCCTCAAGGAGGAGATTTAATAAGAGTGACTGGATTCACTGTCCCTCCAGCTTCCTCAAGGAGATTTAATAAGAGTGAGTAGATTCACTGTCCCTCCAGATTCCTGAAGGAGGAGATTTAATAAGAGTGACTAGATTCACTGTCCCTCCAGATTCCTCAAGGAGGAGATTTAATAAGAGTGACTGTATTCACTGTCTCTCCAGCTTCTGAAGGAGGAGATTTAATAAGAGTGACTGGTTTCACTGTTCCTCCAGCTTCCTCAAGGAGATTTAATAAGAGTGACTGGATTCACTGTCCCTCCAGATTCCTCAAGGAGGAAATTTAATAAGAGTGACTAGATTCACTGTCCCTCCAGCTTCCTCAAGGAGATTTAATAAGAGTGATGAGATTCACTGTCCCTCCAGATTCCTCAAGGAGATTTAATAAGAGTGATGAGATTCACTGTCCCTCCAGATTCCTCAAGGAGGAGATTGAATAAGAGTGACTGGATTCACTGTCCCTCCAGCTTCCTCAAGGAGATTTAATAAGAGTGACTGGATTCACTGTCCCTCCAGCTTCCTCAAGGAGGAGATTTAATAAGAGTGACTGGATTCACTGTCCCTCCAGATTCCTCAAGGAGGAGATTTAATAAGAGTGACTAGATTCACTGTCCCTCCAGCTTCCTCAAGGAGGAGATTTAATAAGAGTGACTGGATTCACTGTCCCTCCAGATTCCTCAAGGAGGAGATTTAATAAGAGTGACTGGATTCACTGTTGCTCCAGATTCCTCAAGGAGGAGATTTAATAAGAGTGACTGGATTCACTGTCCCTCCAGATTCCTCAAGGAGGAGATTTAATAAGAGTGACTAGATTCACTGTCCCTCCAGATTCCTCAAGGAGGAGATTTAATAAGAGTGACTGGATTCACTGTCTCTCCAGCTTCTGAAGGAGGAGATTTGATAAGAGTGACTGGATTCACTGTCCTTCCTGCTTCCTCAAAGAGATTTAATAAGAGTGACTGGATTCACTGTCCTTCCTGCTTCCTCAAGGAGATTTAATAAGAGTGACGAGATTCATTGTCCCTCCAGCTTCCTCAAGGAGATTTAATAAGAGTGACTGGATTCACTGTCCTTCCAGCGTCCTCAAGGAGGAGATTTAATAAGAGTGATTGGATTCACTGTCCCTCCAGCTTCCTCAAGGAGATTTAATAAGAGTGACTAGATTCACTGTCCCTCCAGATTCCTCAAGGAGGAGATTTAATAAGAGTGACTAGATTCACTGTCCCTCCAGATTCCTCAAGGAGGAGATTTAATAAGAGTGACTGGATTCACTGTCCCTCCAGCTTCCTCAAGGAGATTTAATAAGAGTGAGTAGATTCACTGTCCCTCCAGATTCCTGAAAGAGGAGATTTAATAAGAGTGACTAGATTCACTGTCCCTCCAGATTCCTCAAGGAGGAGATTTAATAAGAGTGACTGTATTCACTGTCTCTCCAGCTTCTGAAGGAGGAGATTTAATAAGAGTGACTGGTTTCACTGTTCCTCCAGCTTCCTCAAGGAGATTTAATAAGAGTGACTGGATTCACTGTCCCTCCAGCTTCCTCAAGGAGATTTAATTCGAGTGACTGGATTCACTGTCCCTCCAGATTCCTCAAGGAGGAAATTTAATAAGAGTGACTAGATTCACTGTCCCTCCAGCTTCCTCAAGGAGATTTAATAAGAGTGATGAGATTCACTGTCCCTCCAGATTCCTCAAGGAGATTTAATAAGAGTGATGAGATTCACTGTCCCTCCAGATTCCTCAAGGAGGAGATTGAATAAGAGTGACTGGATTCACTGTCCCTCCAGCTTCCTCAAGGAGATTTAATAAGAGTGATTGGATTCACTGTCCCTCCAGCTTCCTCAAGGAGGAGATTTAATAAGAGTGACTGGATTCACTGTCCCTCCAGATTCCTCAAGGAGGAGATTTAATAAGAGTGACTAGATTCACTGTCCCTCCAGCTTCCTCAAGGAGGAGATTTAATAAGAGTGACTGGATTCACTGTCCCTCCAGATTCCTCAAGGAGGAGATTTAATAAGAGTGACTGGATTCACTGTCCCTCCAGATTCCTCAAGGAGGAGATTTAATAAGAGTGACTGGATTCACTGTCCCTCCAGATTCCTCAAGGAGATTTAATAAGAGTGACTAGATTCACTGTCCCTCCAGATTCCTCAAGGAGATTTAATAAGAGTGACTAGATTCACTGTCCCTCCAGCTTCCTCAAGGAGATTTAATAAGAGTGACTGGATTCACTGTTGCTCCAGATTCCTCAAGGAGGAGATTTAATAAGAGTGACTAGATTCACTGTCCCTCCAGATTCCTCAAGGAGGAGATTTAATAAGAGTGACTGGATTCACTGTCCCTCCAGCTTCCTCAAGGAGATTTAATAAGAGTGACTGGATTCACTGTCCCTCCAGCTTCCTCAAGGAGGAGATTTAATAAGAGTGACTGGATTCACTGTCCCTCCAGATTCCTCAAGGAGGAGATTTAATAAGAGTGACTAGATTCACTGTCCCTCCAGCTTCCTCAAGGAGGAGATTTAATAAGAGTGACTGGATTCACTGTCCCTCCAGATTCCTCAAGGAGGAGATTTAATAAGAGTGACTGGATTCACTGTCCCTCCAGATTCCTCAAGGAGATTTAATAAGAGTGACTAGATTCACTGTCCCTCCAGATTCCTCAAGGAGATTTAATAAGAGTGACTAGATTCACTGTCCCTCCAGCTTCCTCAAGGAGATTTAATATGAGTGGCTGGATTCACTGTCCTTCCAGATTCCTGAAGGAGATTTAATAAGAGTGACTAGATTCACTGTCCCTCCAGATTCCTCAAGGAGGAGATTTAATAAGAGTGACTAGATTCACTGTCTCTCCAGTTTCCTCAAGGAGGAGATTTAATAAGAGTGACTGGATTGACTGTCCCTCCAGATTCCTCAAGGAGATTTAATAAGAGTGACTGGATTCACTGTCTCTCCAGCTTCTGAAGGAGGAGATTTAATAAGACTGACTGGATTCACTGTCCCACCAGATTCCTCAAGGAGGAGATTTAATGAGAGTGACTAGATTCACTGTCCCTCCAGATTCCTCAAGGAGGAGATTTAATAAGAGTGACTAGATTCAGTGTCCCTCCAGCTTCCTCAAGGAGGAGATTTAATAAGAGTGACTCGATTCACTGTCCCTCCAGCTACCTCAAGGAGGAGATTTAATAAGAGCGACTGGATTCACTGTCCCTCCAGATTCCTCAAGGAGATTTAATAAGAGTGACTAGATTCACTGTCCCTTCAGATTCCTCAAGGAGGAGATTTAATAAGAGTGACTGGATTCACTGTCCCTCCAGCTTCCTCAAGGAGATTTAATAAGAGTGACTAGATTCACTGTCCCTCCAGCTTCCTCAAGGAGATTTAATAAGAGTGAGGATTCACTGTCCTTCCAGCTTCCTCAAGGAGGAGATTTAATAAGAGTGATTGGATTAACTGTCCCTCCAGCTTCCTCAAGGAGATTTAATAAGAGTGACTAGATTCACTGTCCCACCAGATTCCTCAAGGAGGAGATTTAATAAGATTGACTAGATTCACTGTCCCTCCAGATTCCTGAAGGAGGAGATTTAATAAGAGTGACTGGATTCACTGTTCCTCCAGCTTCCTCAAGGAGATTTAATAAGAGTGACTGGATTCACTGTCCCTCCAGCTTCCTCAAGGAGATTTAATAAGAGTGACTGGATTCACTGTCTCTCCAGCTTCTGAAGGAAGAGATTTAATAAGAGTGACTAGATTCACTGTCTCTCCAGCTTCTGAAGGAAGAGATTTAATAAGAGTAACTGGATTCACTGTCTCTCCAGCTTCTGAAGGAAGAGATTTAATAAGAGTGACGAGATTCACTGTCTCTCCAGATTCCTCAAGGAGGAGATTTAATAAGAGTGATTAGATTCACTGTCCCTCCAGATTCCTCAAGGAGATTTAATAAGAGTGACTGGATTCACTGTCCCTCCAGCTTCCTCAAGGAGATTTAATAATAGTGACTCGATTCACTGTCCCTCCAGCTTCCTCAAGGAGATTTAATAAGAGTGACCAGATTCACTGTCCCTCCAGCTTCCTCAAGGAGATTTAATAAGAGTGACTAGATTCACTGTCCTTCCAGATTCCTCAAGGAGGAGATTTAATAAGAGTGATTAGATTCACTGTCCCTCCAGATTCCTCAAGGAGGAGATTTAATAAGAGTGACTAGATTCACTGTCCCTCCAGCTTCCTCAAGGAGATTTAATAAGAGTGACTGGATTCACTGTCTCTCCAGCTTCTGAAGGAGGAGATTTAATAAGAGTGACTACATTCACTGTCCCTCCAGCTTCCTCAAGGAGATTTAATAAGAGTGACTCGATTCACTGTCCCTCCAGTTTCCTCAAGGAGGAGATTTAATAAGAGTGACTGGATTCACTGTCCCTCCAGCTTCCTCAAGGAGGAGATTTAATAAGAGTGACGAGATTCACTGTCCCTCCAGATTCCTCAAGGAGGAGATTTAATAAGAGTGACGAGATTCACTGTCCCTCCAGATTCCTCAAGGAGGAGATTTAATGAGAGTGACTGGATTCACTGTCCCTCCAGATTCCTCAAGGAGGAGATTTAATAAGAGTGACTGGATTCACTGTCCCTCCAGATTCCTCAAGGAGGAGATTTAATAAGAGTGACTGGATTCACTGTCCCTCCAGATTCCTCAAGGAGGAGATTTAATAAGAGTGACTGGATTCACTGTCTCTCCAGATTCCTCAAGGAGGAGATTTAATAAGAGTGACTGGATTCACTGTCCCTCCAGATTCCTCAAGGAGGAGATTTAATAAGAGTGACTGGATTCACTGTCCCTCCAGATTCCTCAAGGAGGAGATTTAATAAGAGTGACTGGATTCACTGTCCCTCCAGATTCCTCAAGGAGGAGATTTAATAACAGTGACTGGATTCACTGTCTCTCCAGATTCCTCAAGGAGGAGATTTAATAAGACTGACTGGATTCACTGTCCCTCCAGATTCCTCAAGGAGGAGATTTAATAAGAGTGACTGGATTCACTGTCTCCCCAGATTCCTCAAGGAGGAGATTTAATAAGAGTGACTAGATTCACTGTCCCTCCAGCTTCCTCAAGGAGATTTAATAAGAGTGACTGGATTCACTGTCTCTCCAGATTCCTCAAGGAGGAGATTTAATAAGAGTGACTGGATTCACTGTCTCTCCAGCTTCTGAAGGAGGAGATTTAATAAGACTGACTGGATTCACTGTCCCTCCAGATTCCTCAAGGAGGAGATTTAATAAGAGTGACCAGATTCACTGTCTCTCCAGATTCCTCAAGGAGGAGATTTAATAAGAGTGACTGGATTCACTGTCCCTCCAGCTTCCTCAAGGAGATTTAATGAGAATGACCAGATTCACTGTCCCTCCAGATTCCTCAAGGAGATTTAATAAGAGTGACTGGATTCACTGTCCCTCCAGATTCCTCAAGGAGATTTAATAAGAGTGACTGGATTCACTGTCTCTCCAGATTCCTCAAGGAGGAGATTTAATAAGAGTGACTGGATTCACTGTCCCTCCAGCTTCCTCAAGGAGATTTAATAAGAGTGACTGGATTCACTGTCTCTCCAGATTCCTCAAGGAGGAGATTTAATAAGAGTGACTGGATTCACTGTCCCTCCAGCTTCCTCAAGGAGATTTAATAAGAGTGACTGGATTCACTGTCTCTCCAGATTCCTCAAGGAGGAGATTTAATAAGAGTGATTAGATTCACTGTCCCTCCAGCTTCCTCAAGGAGATTTAATAAGAGTGACTGGATTCACTGTCCCTCCAGCTTCCTCAAGGAGATTTAATAAGAGTGACTAGATTCACTGTCCCTCCAGATTCCTCAAGGAGTAGATTTAATATGAGTGACTGGATTCACTGTCCCTCCAGCTTCCTCAAGGAGATTTAATAAGAGTGACTGGATACACTGTCCCTCCAGATTCCTCAAGGAAGAGATTTAATAAGAGTGACTGGATTCACTGTCCCTCCAGATTCCTCAAGGAGGAGATTTAATAAGACTGACTGGATTCACTGTCCCTCCAGCTTCCTCAAGGAGGAGATTTAATAAGAGTGACTGGATTCACTGTCCCTCCAGCTTCCTCAAGGAGGAGATTTAATAAGAGTGACTGGATTCACTGTCCCTCCAGATTCCTCAAGGAGGAGATTTAATAAGAGTGACTGGATTCACTGTCCCTCCAGATTCCTCAAGGAGGAGATTTAATAAGAGTGACTGGATTCACTGTCCCTCCAGATTCCTCAAGGAGGAGATTTAATAAGAGTGACTGGATTCACTGTCCCTCCAGATTCCTCAAGGAGGAGATTTAATAAGAGTGACTGGATTCACTGTCCCTCCAGCTTCATCAAGGAGATTTGATAAGAGTGACTCGATTCACTGTCCCTCCAGATTCCTCAAGGAGATTTAATAAGAGTGACTGGATTCACTGTCCCTCCAGCTTCCTCAAGGAGATTTAATAAGAGTGACTGGATTCACTGTCCCTCCAACTTCCTCAATGAGATTTAATAAGAGTGACTGGATTCACTGTCTCTCCAGCTTCTGAAGGAGGAGATTTAATAAGAGTGACTGGATTCACTGTCCCTCCAGCTTCCTCAAGGAGATTTAATAAGAGTGACTCGTTTCACTGTCCCTCCAGATTCCTCAAGGAGGAGATTTAATAAGAGTGACTGGATTCACTGTCCCTCCAGCTTCCTCAAGGAGATTTAATAAGAGTGACTGGATTCACTGTCTCTCCAGCTTCTCAAGGAAGAGATTTAATAAGAGTGACTAGATTCACTGTCCCTCCAGCTTCCT
Source organism: Heptranchias perlo (assembly GCF_035084215.1). Classification (NCBI taxonomy): domain Eukaryota; kingdom Metazoa; phylum Chordata; class Chondrichthyes; order Hexanchiformes; family Hexanchidae; genus Heptranchias; species Heptranchias perlo. Next base: position 321,556 of record NW_027139282.1, read on the forward strand.
GAAGGAGATTTAATAAGAGTGACTACATTCACTGTCTCTCCAGATTCCTCAAGGAGATTTAATAAGAGTGACTGGATTCACTGTCCCTCCAGATTCCTCAAGGAGGAGATTTAATAAGAGTGACTGGATTCACTGTCCCTCCAGCTTCCTCAAGGAGATTTAATAAGAGTGACTGGATTCACTGTCCCTCCAGCTTCCTCAAGGAGATTTAATAAGAGTGACTGGATTCACCTCCAGATTCCTCAAGGAGGAGATTTAATAAGAGTGACCAGATTCACTGTCTCTCCAGCTTCTGAAGGAGGAGATTTAATAAGAGTGACTTGATTCACTGTCTCTCCAGCTTCTGAAGGAAGAGATTTAATAAGAGTGACTAGATTCACTGTCCCTCCAGCTTCCTCAAGGAGATTTAATAAGAGTGACTCGATTCACTGTCCCTCCAGATTCCTCAAGGAGATTTAATAAGAGTGACTGGATTCACCTCCAGATTCCTCAAGGAGGAGATTTAATAAGAGTGACCAGATTCACTGTCTCTCCAGCTTCTGAAGGAGGAGATTTAATAAGAGTGACTTGATTCACTGTCTCTCCAGCTTCTGAAGGAAGAGATTTAATAAGAGTGACTAGATTCACTGTCCCTCCAGCTTCCTCAAGGAGATTTAATAAGAGTGACTCGATTCACTGTCCCTCCAGATTCCTCAAGGAGGAGATTTAATAAGAGTGAATGGATTCACTGTCCCTCCAGCTTCCTCAAGGAGATTTAATAAGAGTGACTGGATTCACTGTCTCTCCAGCTTCTGAAGGAAGAGATTTAATAAGAGTGACTAGATTCACTGTCCCTCCAACTTCCTCAAGGAGATTTAATAAGAGTGACTCGATTCACTGTCCCTCCAGATTACTCAAGGAGGAGATTTAATAAGAGTGACTGGATTCACTGTCCCTCCAGCTTCCTCAAGGAGATTTAATAAGAGTGACTGGATTCACTGTCCCTCCAGCTTCCTCAAGGAGATTTAATAAGAGTGACTGGATTCACTGTCCCTCCAGATTCCTCAAGGAGGAGATTTAATAAGAGTGACTGTATTCACTGTCCCTCCAGCTTCCTCAAGGAGATTTAATGAGAGTGACTGGATTCACTGTCCCTCCAGATTCCTCAAGGAGATTTAATAAGAGTGACTGTATTCACTGTCCCTCCAGCTTCCTCAAGGAGATTTAATGAGAGTGACTCGATTCAGTGTCCCTCCAGATTCCTCAAGGAGGAGATTTAATAAGAGTGACCAGATTCACTGTCTCTCCAGCTTCCTCAAGGAGATTTAATAAGAGTGACTGGATTCACTGTCCCTCCAGATTCCTCAAGGAGATTTAATAAGAGTGACTGGATTCACTGTCCCTCCAGATTCCTCAAGGAGGAGATTTAATAAGAGTGACTGGATTCACTGTCCCTCCAGATTCCTCAAGGAGATTTAATAAGAGTGACTGGATTCACTGTCCCTCCAGATTCCTCAAGGAGATTTAATAAGAGTGACTGGATTCACTGTCCCTCCAGATTCCTCAAGGAGGAGATTTAATAAGAGTGACTGGATTCACTGTCCCTTCAGCTTCCTCAAGGAGGAGATTTAATAAGAGTGACTGGATTCACTGTCCCTCCAGATTCCTCAAGGAGGAGATTTAATAAGAGTGACTGGATTCACTGTCCCTCCAGATTCCTCAAGGAGATTTAATAAGAGTGACTGGATTCACTGTCCCTCCAGATTCCTCAAGGAGATTTAATAAGAGTGACTGGATTCACTGTCCCTCCAGATTCCTCAAGGAGGAGATTTAATAAGAGTGACTGGATTCACTGTCCCTCCAGATTCCTCAAGGAGATTTAATAAGAGTGACTGGATTCACTGTCCCTCCAGATTCCTCAAGGAGGAGATTTAATAAGAGTGACTGGATTCACTGTCCCTCCAGATTCCTCAAGGAGGAGATTTAATAAGAGTGACTGGATTCACTGTCCCTCCAGATTCCTCAAGGAGGAGATTTAATAAGAGTGACTGGATTCACTGTCTCTCCAGATTCCTCAAGGAGATTTAATAAGAGTGACTCGATTCACTGTCCCTCCAGATTCCTCAAGGAGATTTAATAAGAGTGACTGGATTCACTGTCCCTCCAACTTCCTCAATGAGATTTAATAAGAGTGACTGGATTCACTGTCTCTCCAGCTTCTGAAGGAGGAGATTTAATAAGAGTGACTACATTCACTGTCCCTACAGCTTCCTCAAGGAGATTTAATAAGAGTGACTCGTTTCACTGTCCCTCCAGATTCCTCAAGGAGGAGATTTAATAAGAGTGACTGGATTCACTGTCCCTCCAGATTCCTCAAGGAGGAGATTTAATAAGAGTAACTGTATTCACTGTCCCTCCAGCTTCCTCAAGGAGATTTAATAAGAGTGACTGGATTCACTGTCTCTCCAGATTCCTCAAGGAGATTTAATAAGAGTGACTCGATTCACTGTCCCTCCAGATTCCTCAAGGAGGAGATTTAATAAGACTGACTGGATTCACTGTCCCTCCAGATTCCTCAAGGAGGAGATTTAATAAGAGTGACTGGATTCACTGTCTCTCCAGCTTCCTCAAGGAGATTTAATAAGAGTGACTGGATTCACTGTCTCTCCAGATTCCTCAAGGAGATTTAATAAGAGTGACTCGATTCACTGTCCCTCCAGATTCCTCAAGGAGATTTAATAAGAGTGACTGGATTCACTGTCCCTCCAACTTCCTCAATGAGATTTAATAAGAGTGACTAGATTCACTGTCTCTCCAGCTTCCTCAAGGAGATTTAATAAGAGTGACTGGATTCACTGTCTCTCCAGCTTCTGAAGGAGGAGATTTAATAAGAGTGACTACATTCACTGTCCCTACAGCTTCCTCAAGGAGATTTAATAAGAGTGACTCGTTTCACTGTCCCTCCAGATTCCTCAAGGAGGAGATTTAATAAGAGTGACTGGATTCACTGTCTCTCCAGCTTCCTCAATGAGATTTAATAAGAGTGACTGGATTCACTGTCCCTCCAGCTTCCTCAAGGAGATTTAATAAGAGTGACTGGATTCACTGTCTCTCCAGCTTCTGAAGGAAGAGATTTAATAAGAGTGACTAGATTCACTGTCCCTCCAGCTTCCTCAAGGAGATTTAATAAGAGTGACTGGATTCACTGTGCCTCCAGCTTCCTCAAGGAGATTTAATAAGAGTGACTGGATTCACCTCCAGATTCCTCAAGGAGGAGATTTAATAAGAGTGACTAGATTCACTGTCCCTCCAGATTCCTCAAGGAGGAGATTTAATAAGAGTGACTAGATTCACTGTCTCTCCAGCTTCTGAAGGAGGAGATTTAATAAGAGTGACTCGATTCACTGTCCCTCCAGCTTCCTCAAGGAGATTTAATAAGAGTGACTCGATTCACTGTCCCTCCAGATTCCTCAAGGAGATTTAATAAGAGTGACTGGATTCACTGTCCCTCCAACTTCCTCAAGGAGATTTAATAAGAGTGACTGGATTCACTGTCTCTCCAGCTTCTGAAGGAGGAGATTTAATAAGAGTGACTACATTCACTGTCCCTCCAGCTTCCTCAAGGAGATTTAATAAGAGTGACTCGTTTCACTGTCCCTCCAGATTCCTCAAGGAGGAGATTTAATAAGAGTGAATGGATTCACTGTCCCTCCAGCTTCCTCAAGGACATTTAATAAGAGTGACTGGATTCACTGTCTCTCCAGCTTCTGAAGGAAGAGATTTAATAAGAGTGACTAGATTCACTGTCCCTCCAGCTTCCTCAAGGAGATTTAATAAGAGTGACTCGATTCACTGTCCCTCCAGATTCCTCAAGGAGGAGATTTAATAAGAGTGACTGGATTCACTGTCCCTCCAGCTTCCTCAAGGAGGTTTAATAAGAGTGACTGGATTCACTGTCCCTCCAGCTTCCTCAAGGAGATTTAATAAGAGTGACTGGATTCACTGTCCCTCCAGATTCCTCAAGGAGGAGATTTAATAAGAGTGACTGTATTCACTGTCCCTCCAGCTTCCTCAAGGAGATTTAATAAGAGTGACTGGATTCACTGTCCCTCCAGATTCCTCAAGGAGGAGATTTAATAAGAGTGACTGTATTCACTGTCCCTCCAGATTCCTCAAGGAGATTTAATGAGAGTGACTGGATTCAGTGTCCCTCCAGATTCATCAAGGAGGAGATTTAATAAGAGTGACCAGATTCACTGTCTCTCCAGCTTCCTCAATGAGGAGATTTGATAAGAGTGACTGGATTCACTGTCTCTCCAGCTTCTGAAGGAGGAGATTTAATAAGAGTGACTTGATTCACTGTCTCTCCAGCTTCTGAAGGAAGAGATTTAATAAGAGTGACTGGATTCACTGTCTCTCCAGATTCCTCAAGGAGGAGATTTAATAAGAGTGACTTGATTCACTGTCCCTCCAGCTTCCTCAAGGAGATTTAATGGTGTGGGGACAACACAATGTGAACGGAGAGTTTGGTAAGTGTGGGAGTTTAAGGGTTAATCTCTTTTAAATCTAGTGCATATTGCTTTCAGCTGTTTAAGTTCAATTGCTATCAACTATTTAAGTTCAATTTTAAAGTTTAAATTTTTAAGTTTCTGTCTGGCTTCAGCAGAGAGAGCTGCTGTCGCAAGTTAATTGGTTAGCTCGATTACCTGGTACTTGAAGGTGGGGCAGGCCTGATTCATCTGAGTCACAAACTGTAGAAATACAGGGGCCTGTCAGAGCAACCAGGATGGTGTGCAGACAGCACAGTGTGAATGGAGAGTTTGGTAAGTGTGTTTGAGTTTGTTGAAGTGGGGGAAGGAGGTGCTGCTTTGCCTTGCTTTTCCTAACTTTTCCCCAGAGCGGCAGTGGACCTGAGAGTAGAAGACTGAGATTGGGGAATAAAAGCAGCAGCAGACCTGCAACAAGAGACAACTACTGTGCGACGTCACATGTGACGCATGAAAGTCCGAGAGGTGAGCACAGTATAAAAGGAGAGTCTGAGAGTCTAAGGCAAGTCATGGCAGCATCGCTTGCACCCATGATATGCTCCTCCTGCACTATGTGGGAAGTCATGGACACTACCAGTGTCCCTGGCGACCATGTGTGCAGGAAGTGTGTCCAGCTGCAGCTACTGGCTAACCGTATTTCGGAGCTGGAGCTGCGGGTGGATTCACTGTGGAGCATCTGCGATGCTGAGACTATCGTGGATAGCACGTTCAGTAAGGTGGTCACACCGCAGGTAAAGATTACACAGGCAGAAAGGAAATGGGTGACCGCCAGGCAGAGTAAAAGGACTAGGCAGGTAGAGCAGGAGTCCCCTGGGGCCATCTCCCTCTCAAACAGATATACCGCTTTAGATACTGTTGGGGGAGATGGCTTATCAGGGGAAAGCAGCAAGAGCCAGGTTCGGGGCACCACGGGTGGCTCTGCTGCACAGGAGGGGAGGAAGAAGAGTGGCAGGGCTATAGTGATACGGGATTCAATTGTAAGGGGAACAGATAGGCGTTTCTGTGGCTGCAAACATGACTCCAGGATGATATGTTGCCTCCCTGGTGCTAGGGTCAAGGATGTCACGGAGTGGCTGCAGGGCATTCTGGAGGGGGAGGGTGAACAGCCAGTAGTCATGGTCCATATTGGTACCAACGACATAGGTTTTTAAAAAAAAAGGGATGAGGTCCTGCAAGGTGAATTTAAGGAGTTAGGAGATAAATTAAAAAGCAGGATTTCAAAGGTAGTGATCTCAGGATTACTACCACTGCCATGTGCTAGTGAGTATAGGAACAGGAGAATAGACAGGATGAATGTGTGGCTGCAGGGATGGTGTAGGAGGGAGGGATTTAGATTCCTGGGACATTGGGACCGGTTCTGGGGAAGGTGGGACCTGTACAAGCGTGACGGGTTACACCCGAGCAGGACCGGGACCAATGTCCTCGCGGGGGTGTTTGCTAGTGCTGTTGGGGAAGGTTTAAACTAGAGTGGCAGGGGGATGGGAACCTGAGCGGGGAGTCAGAAGGGAATAAAGTTGAGAGGGGAAGACCCAGGGGAAATCTACAATACAAATAGTACAAACAGTTGTTCAAGAACAAGTGAAAGGGAAAAGCGTAGAGCAGCGGAAAGAAAGTGTACTTTAGGCACGACAGATAAAATAAAAACTAGAAGGCTTAAGGCGATTAACCCAGCATCAAAGCTGTGGCAGGGGGTTGGGAACCTGAGCAGGGAGACAGAGGGAAGCATGTCAGGAAGGGCCAGAAGGTATGGAGTAAAAGGTAAAGTGTTAAAAAAGGAAAAAGCAGGAACTAAGTGTCCCAAAACATATTTGAAAGTTCTTTATCTGAATGCACGTAGCATTCGTAACAAAATGGACGAGTTAACGGCACAAATAACTACGTATGGGTATGATCTTGTGGCCATTACAGAAACATGACTGCAGGGTGACAATGACTGGGAATTAAATATGCTGGGGTATTTAACAATCAGGAAGGGGAGGTGGGGTGGCTATGTTAATAAAGGAAGGAATCACTGTAATACAGAGAAATGATATTGGGACAAAGGATCAGGATAATGAAACAGTTTGGGTAGAGATAAGGAATAAGGGGAAGAAAACACTCGTGGGCGTAGTATATAGGCCTCCTAATAGTTGCAACTCTGCTGGAAGAAGTATTAATCAGGAAATAGTTGGGGCATGTAATAAGGGAACAGCTATAATTATGGGGGATTTTAACTATCATATCAACTGGACAAATCAAATTGGGCAGGGCAGCCTTGAGGAAGAGTTTATTGAGTGTATTAGGGATGGATTTCTTGAGCAGTATGTAACTGATCCTACAAGGGGGCAAGCAACCTTGGACCTGGTCCTGTGTAATGAGCCAGGATTAATTAATAATGTCCTAGTTAAGGATCCCCTTGGAATGAGTGACCATAACATGGTTACATGCCATATCCAATTAGAGGGTGAGAAGGTTGGTTCTCAAACAAGCGTACTGAGCTTGAATAAAGGAGACTATGATGGTATGAGCGGAATCGATTAAAGTGGACTGGGAAAATAGATTAAAGGGTAAGACAGAACATAAGAGCATAAGAGCTAGGAGCAGGCCAATCGGCCCCTCAAGCTTGCTCCACCATTCAATAAGATAATGGCTGATCTGATCCTAACCTCAAATCTAAATTCATGTCCAATTTCCTGCCTGCTGCCTGTAACCCCTAATTCCCTTTACTTCTAGGAAACTGTATTTCTGTTTTAAATTTATTTAATGATGTAGCTTCCACAGCTTCCTGGGGCAGCAAATTCCACAGACCTACTACCCTCTGAGTGAAGAAGTTTCTCCTCATCTCAGTTTTGAAAGAGTAGCCCCTTATTCTAAGATTATGCCCCCTTGTTCTAGTTTCACCCATCCTTGGGAACATCCTTACTGCATCCACCCGATCAAGCCCCTTCACAATCTTATGTTTCAATAAGATCGCCTCTCATTCTTCTGAACTCCAATGAGTAGAGTCCCAATCTAGTTGAATGGCGGAGCAGACTCGAGGGGCCGATTGGCCTACTCCTGCTCCTATTTCTTATGCTCTTAATAAGAGTGACTAGATTCACTGTCCCTCCAGGAGATTTAATAAGTGACTAGATTTACTGTCCCTCCAGCTTCAAGGAGATTTAATACGGAAGACTAGATTCTCTGTCCCTCCAGATTGCTCAAGGATATTTTTGAGCTTGCATTTTGAGCTTTTTTTTCCCTTTGGGTGGAAGGCTGAGTGCTCATGTTTTTCCCTAATGTTGCTTGAAGGTTTTGTCTCTTCCTCCAAATCGGGCCAGCTTTCTCAGGATTCATTAAGGGTGTTTTGTCCTCCCAACGATTGGTCTGGCTGTCTGCCTTGCCTCGTGTTAGTTTATTGAAACATAAACTATCGTTTTTTTTTGGTAATACTGCAGCACACTCTACTGGATGGACCATGTAGTGAAAGGTTTGTATGGGATGAGATGTATCCTGTTAGTGTGGGCCATTGGGGTCATTGTGACTTCTCGAGATAGGCGGATAGCATTTTTTGAGTGGGGTTTGGGTTGGAGTTAGGGTTAGCATTTTGGGCAGAGGGGGAACAGGCCCACCCTGGGACTGCTGGCCCACACTTTGGATTGTTCCTGCTGTCCAAATGAATGTACCTTGACCTGTAGTTTTAGGCATCATCCATTGTTCCTTCTCTGAACTGCTCCGACCAGTTTCGCTGCCCTTGCGGCTCGTGAGAGACAAAAACAAGCCGAACCCTTTATGCACCTTTAAACACATTTAAATGCCTTGCAACACCTTTAAACACTTCAATCAATTGCTGCGTTAGGGTTAACATGGTGGGCAGAGGGGGGAAACGCCCTCCCTATGTTGTCTGCCTCTTGGTTCTGGCCTGCACCTCACTGTTCCTGCTGTCCAAATGAATGTACCTTGTGCTTTAGCTCTAGGCACCATCCAGTATTCCTCTTGGCTACTCCTGAATGCACCTTGTGCTTTAGCTCTAGGCACCATCCAGTATTCCTCTTGGAACACTCCTGAATGCACCTTGTGCTTTAGCTCTAGGCACCATCCAGTATTCCTCTTGGCTGCTCCTGAATGCACCTTGTCCTTTAGCTCTAGGCACCATCCAGTATTCCTCTTGGCTACTCCTGAATGCACCTTGTCCTTTAGCTCTAGGCACCATCCAGTATTCCTCTTGGCTGCTCCTGAATGTACCTTGTCCTTTAGCTCTAGGCACCATCCAGTATTCCTCTTGGCTGCTCCTGAATGCACCTTGTCCTTTAGCTCTAGGCACCATCCAGTATTCCTCTTGGAACACTCCTGAATGCACCTTGTCCTTTAGCTCTAGGCACCATCCAGTATTCCTCTTGGAACACTCCTGAATGCACCTTGTCCTTTAGCTCTAGGCACCATCCAGTATTCCTCTTGGCTGCTCCTGAATGCACCTTGTCCTTTAGCTCTAGGCACCATCCAGTATTCCTCTTGGCTGCTCCTGAATGCACCTTGTGCTTTAGCTCTAGGCACCATCCAGTATTCCTCTTGGCTGCTCCTGAATGCACCTTGTGCTTTAGCTCTAGGCACCATCCAGTATTCCTCTTGGCTGCTCCTGAATGCACCTTGTGCTTTAGCTCTAGGCACCATCCAGTATTCCTCTTGGCTGCTCCTGAATGCACCTTGTCCTTTAGCTCTAGGCACCATCCAGTATTCCCTCTTGGAACACTCCTGAATGCACCTTGTCCTTTAGCTCTAGGCACCATCCAGTATTCCTCTTGGCTGCTCCTGAATGCACCTTGTCCTCCAGCTTTAAGTACCATCCACTATTCCCTCTTGGAACACTCCGTCCGGTTTCGCCGCCCTTGCAGTGCATCAGGGAGTGGGTTAGGTTTAGCATTTTGGGCAGAAGGGAACAGGCCACCCCTGTGTTGTCTGCCACTTGGGGCTGCTGGCCCACACTTTGGATTGTTGCTGCTGTCCAAATGAATGCTGAGAGGAGCCGAGCCGAGCGGAGCTGCGACCGAGTTCGAAGTGACGTCAGGATTCTGATCGGGACGCGACACAGGGGAGGCACCTGATTGGTGAGTAGGTTCAGGTGAGTATTTCTACTTATCTACAGTAACTAAAGTAAAAGGAAAGGGAAGGTCTGCAGGTCTTATAGGAAGTAGCGTTTATTTTTTTAGTGAATCAAGGTCCCTAGTGTAGTTAACATTCTCTAAATTGAGAACAATTTAAAGGAGTAAACTCCTTAAAGGGAGTGGTAAGTAGTTTTTCTTTCCTTTTTTTTTCTCTTGACATTGTAGTTGTTGTTAAGCTAATTTAAGGGTTAAGTCATGGCAGGAGATCCCAGGGCCGTGTCATGTTCCTCTTGTGGGATGTGGGAATTCAGGGCTCCTTCCTGTATCCCTGATTCCTTCACCTGCGGGAAGTGTGTCCAGCTGCAGCTATTGTTTGACCGCTTGACGGCTCTGGAGCTGCGGATGGACTCACTTTGGAGCATCCGCGATGCTGAGAAAGTCGTGGATAGCACGTTCAGTGAGTTGGTCACACCGCAGATAAAAATTACTGAGGGAGATAGTGAATGGGTGACCAACAGACAGAGGAAGAGTAGGAAGGCAGTGCAGGGGTCCCCTGCGGTCATCTCCCTCCAAAACAGGTATACCGTTTTGGATACTGTTGGGGGAGATGGCTCACCAGGGGAAGGTGGCAGTGGCCAGGTTCATGGCACCGTGGCTGGCTCTGCTGCACAGGAGGGCAGGAAAAAGAGTGGCAGAGCTATAGTGATAGGGGACTCGATTGTAAGGGGAATAGACAGGCGTTTCTGCGGACGCAACCGAGACTCCAGGATGGTATGTTGCCTCCCTGGTGCAAGGGTCAAGGATGTCTCGGAGCGGCTGCAGGACATTCTGGAGGGGGAGGGTGAACAGCCAGTTGTCGTGGTGCATATAGGCACCAACGATATAGGTAAAAAACAGGATGAGGTCCTACAAGCTGAATTTAGGGAGTTAGGAGTTAAACTAAAGAGTAGGACCTCAAAGGTAGTAATCTCAGGATTGCTACCAGTGCCACGGGTTAGTCAGAGTAGGAATGACAGGATAGCTAGGATGAATACGTGGCTTGCGAGATGATGCAAGAGGGAGGGATTCAAATTCCTGGGCCATTGGAACCGGTTCTGGGGGAGGTGGGACCAGTACAAATTGGACGGTCTGCATCTGGGCAGGACTGGAACCAATGTCCTAGGGGGAGTGTTTGCCAGTGCTGTTGGGGAGGGTTTAAACTAATGTGGCAGGGGGATGGGAACCGATGCAGGAAGTCAGTGGGAAATAAAGTGGTGACAGAAACAAAAGGCAGTAAGGGAGAGTGTACAGAACATGACCGGACAGATGGTCTGAGAAAGCAGGGCAAAGACCAAGGGAAGTCTAGATTAAACTGCATTTATTTCAATGCAAGAAGTCTGATGGGCAAGGCAGATGAACTCAGGGCATGGATGGGTACATGGGACTGGGATGTTATAGCTATTACTGAAACATGGCTAAGGGAGGGGCAGGACTGGCAGCTCAATGTTCCAGGGTACAGATGCTGTAGGAAAGATAGAGCAGGAGGTAAGAGAGGAGGGGGAGTTGCGTTCTTGATTAGGGAGAACATCACGGCAGTAGTGAGAGGGGATATATCCGAGGGTTCGCCCACTGAGTCTATATGGGTAGAACTGAAAAATAAGAAGGGAGAGATCACTTTGATAGGATTGTACTACAGACCCCCAAATAGTCAACGGGAAATTGAGGAGCAAATATGTAAGGAGATTACAGACAGCTGCAAGAAAAATAGGGTGGTAATAGTAGGGGACTTTAACTTTCCCAACATTGACTGGGACAGCCATAGCATTAGGGGCTTGGATGGAGAGAAATTTGTGGAGTGTATTCAGGAGGAATTTCTCATTCAGTATGTGGATGGCCCGACTAGAGAGGGGGCAAAACTTGACCTCCTCTTGGGAAATAAGGAAGGGCAGGTGACAGAAGTGTTGGTGAGGGATCACTTTGGGACAAGATCATAATTCCATTAGTTTTTAGATAGCTGCATAGATGGAGAAGGATAGGTCTGGCCCAAAAGTTAAAATTCTAAATTGGGGAAAGGCCAATTTTGATGGTATTAGACAGGAACTTTCAGAAGTTGATTGGGAGAGTCTGTTGGCAGGCAAAGGGACGTCTGGTAAGTGGGAGGCTTTCAAAAGTGTGTTAACCAGGGTTCAGGGTAAGCACTATCCTTATAAAGTGAAGGGCAAGGCTGGTAGAAGTAGGGAACCTTGGATGACTCGGGAGATTGAGGCACTAGTCAAAAAGAAGAAGGAGGCATATGGGTGGAGGATTGGTTATCGAACAGGAAGCAGAGAGTTGGGATAAATGGTTCATTTTCGGACTGGCAACCAGTAACCAGTGGTGTTCCACAGGGGTCGGTGCTGGGTCCCCAACTCTTTACAATCTATATTAACGATTTGGAGGAGGGGACCGAGTGCAACATATCAAAATTTGCAGATGATACAAAGATGGGAGGGAAAGTAGAGAGTGAGGAGGACATAAAAAACCTGCAAGGGGATATAGACAGGCTGGGTGAGTGGGCGGAGATTTGGCAGATGCAATATAATATTGGAAAATGTGAGGTTATGCACTTTGGCAGGAAAAATCAGAGAGCAAGTTATTTTCTTAATGGCGAGAGACTGGAAAGTACTGCAGTACAAAGGGATCTGGGGGTCCTAGTGCAAGAAAATCAAAAAGTTGGTATGCAGGTGCAGCAGGTGATCAAGAAGGCCAACGGAATGTTGGCTTTTATTGCTAGGGGGATAGAATATAAAAACAAGGAGGTATTGCTGCAGTTATATAAGGTATTGGTGAGACCGCACCTGGAATACTGCATACAGTTTTGGTCTCCATACTTAAGAAAAGACATACTTGCTCTCGAGGCAGTACAAAGAAGGTTCACTCGGTTAATCCCGGGGATGAGGGGGCGGACATATGAGGAGAGGTTGAGTAGATTGGGACTCTACTCATTGGAGTTCAGAAGAATGAGAGGCGATCTTATTGAAACATATAAGATTGTGAAGGGTCTTGATCGGGTGGATGCAGTAAGGATGTTCCCAAAGATGGGTGAAACGAGAACTAGGGGGCATAATCTTAGAATAAGGGGCTGCTCTTTCAAAACTGAGATGAGGAGAAACTTCTTCACTCAGAGGGTGGTAGGTCTGTGGAATTTGCTGCCCCAGGAAGCTGTGGAAGCTACATCATTAGATAAATTTAAAACAGAAATAGACAGTTTCCTAGAAGTAAAGGGAATTAGGGGTTATGGGGAGCGGGCAGGAAATTGGACATGAAGCTGAGTTCGGATCGGTCAATGCCCTGTGGGTGGCGGAGAGGGCCCAGGGGCTATGTGGCCGGGTCCTGCTCCGACTTCTTGTGTTCTTTAGATTTGTGGTTGGGATCAGATCAGCCATGATCTTATTGAATGGCGGAGCAGGCTCGAGGGGCCGATTGGCCTACTCCTGCTCCAATTTCTTATGTTCTTATGTTCTTATGCATAGGCAGCTGGGATCAAGTGGATCCCTTGAAGAGTATAGAGATTGCTGGAGTAGAGTTAAGAGAGAAATCAGGAGGGCAAAAAGGGGATATGAGATTGCTTTGGCAGATCAGGCAACGGTGAATCCAAAGAGCTTCTACAAATACATAAAGGGCAAAAGGGTAACTAGGGAGAGAGTAGGGCCTCTTAAGGATCAACAAGGTCATCTATGTGCGGAACCACAAGAGATGGGTGAGATCCTGAATGAATATTTCACATCGGTATTTATGGTTGAGAAAGGCATGGATGTTAGGGAACTTGGGGAAATAAATAGTGATGTCTTGAGGAGTGTACATATTAGAGAGGGAGGTGCTGGAAGTCTTAACGCGCATCAAGGTAGATAAATCTCCGGGACCTGATGAAATGTATCCCAGGACGTTATGGGAGGTTAGGGAGGAAATTGCGGGTCCCCTAGCAGAGATATTTGAATCATCCACCGCTACAGGTGAGGTGCCTGAAGATTGGAGGGTAGCAAATGTTGTGCCTTTGTTTAAGAAGGGCGGCAGGGAAAAGCCTGGGAACTACAGACCAGTGAGCCTGACATCTGTAGTGGGTAAGTTGTTAGAGGGTATTCTGAGGGACAGGATCTACAGGCATTTGGAGAGGCAGGGACTAATTAGGAACAGTCAGCATGGTTTTGAGAGGAAAATCATGTCTCTCGAATTTGATTGAGTTTTTTGAAGGGGTAACCAAGAAGATAGATGAGGGCTGTGCAGTAGACGTGGTCTACATGGACTTCAGCAAAGCATTTGACAAGGTACCGCATGGTAGGTTGTTACATAAGGTTAAATCTCATGGGATCCAAGGTGAGGTAGCCAATTGGATACAAAATTGGCTTGACGACAGAAGACAGAGGGTGGTTGTAGAGGGTTGTTTTTCAAACTGGATGCCTGTGTCCAGCGGTGTGCCTCAGGGATCGGTGCTGGGTCCGCTGTTATTTGTTATTTATATTAATGATTTGGATGAGAATTTAGGAGGCATGGTTAGTAAGTTTGCAGATGACACCAAGATTGGTGGCATTGTGGACAGTGAAGAAGGTTATCTAGGATTGCAACGGGATCTTGATAAATTGGGCCAGTGGGCCGATGAATGGCAGATGGAGTTTAATTTAGATAAATGTGAGGTGATGCATTTTGGTAGATCGAATCGGGCCAGGACCTACTCCGTTAATGGTAGGGTGTTGGGGAGAGTTATAGAACAAAGAGATCTAGGAGTACAAGTTCATAGCTCCTTGAAAGTGGAGTCACAGGTGGATAGGGTGGTGAAGAAGGCATTCAGCATGCTTGGTTTCATTGGTCAGAACATTGAATGCAGGAGTTGGGATGTCTTGTTGAAGTTGTACAAGACATTAGTGAGGCCACACTTGGAGTACTGTGTACAGTTCTGGTCACCCTATTATAGAAAGGATATTATTAAACTAGAAAGAGTGCAAAAAAGATTTACTAGGGTGCTACCGGGACTTGATGGTTTGACTTACAGGGAGAGGTTAGACAGACTGGGACTTTTTTCCCTGGAGAGTAGGAGGTTGAGGGGTGATCTTTTCGAAGTCTATAAAATAATGAGGGGCATAGATAAGGTCGATAGTCAAAATCTTTTCCCAAAGGTAGGGGAGTCTATAACGAGGGGGCACAGATTTAAGGTGAGAGGGGAGAGATACAAAAGGGTCCAGAGGGGCAATTTGTTCACTCAAAGGGTGGTGAGTGTCTGGAACGAGCTGCCAGAGGCAGTAGTAGAGGCGGGTACAATTTTGTCTTTTAAAAAGCATTTGGACAGTTACATGGGTAAGATGGGTATAGAGGGATATGGGCCAAGTGCAGGCAATTGGGACTAGCTTAGTGGTATAAACTGGGCGACATGGACATGTTGGGCCGAAGGGCCTGTTTCCATGTTGTAACTTCTATGAATGTACCTTGACCTGTAGTTTTAGGCATCATCCATTGTTCCTTCTCTGAACTGCTCCGACTGGTTTCACCGCCCTTGTGGCTCATCAGGGAGAGAGAAAAACAAGCCGAATCCAAAGTGTGTCACTCGTAATGTTTGGTTTAGCATTAGGGTTAGGGTACTCGGAGCGGAGCTAAGGTGGGAGCGGACCTAGGAGAGAGCGTGGGACTCGGAGACTACTAAAGGCCCAGGCTCGAGGGCCTACCCGCACTCGGAGCGGAGCTACAGGCGGGAGCGGACCTAGGAGAGAGCGCGGGACTCGGAGACTACTAAAGGCCCAGGCTCGAGGGCCTACCCGCACTCGGAGCGGAGCTACAGGCGGGAGCGGACCTAGGAGAGAGCGCGGGACTCGGAGACTACTAAAGGCCCAGGCTCGAGGGCCTACCCGCACTCGGAGCGGAGCTACAGGCGGGAGCGGACCTAGGAGAGAGCGCGGGACTCGGAGACTACTAAAGGCCCAGGCTCGAGGGCCTACCCGCACTCGGAGCGGAGCTACAGGCGGGAGCGGACCTAGGAGAGAGCGCGGGACTCGGAGACTACTAAAGGCCCAGGCTCGAGGTCCTACCCGCACTCGGAGCGGAGCTACAGGCGGGAGCGGACCTAGGAGAGAGCGCGGGACTCGGAGACTACTAAAGGCCCAGGCTCGAGGGCCTACCCGCACTCGGAGCGGAGCTACAGGCGGGAGCGGACCTAGGAGAGAGCGCGGGACTCGGAGACTACTAAAGGCCCAGGCTCGAGGGCCTACCCGCACTCGGAGCGGAGCTACAGGCGGGAGCGGACCTAGGAGAGAGCGCGGGACTCGGAGACTACTAAAGGCCCAGGCTCGAGGGCCTACCCGCACTCTGAGCGGAGCTACAGGCGGGAGTGGACCGAGGAGAGAGCGCGGGACTCGGAGACTACTAAAGGCCCAGGCTCGAGGGCCTACCCGCACTCGGAGCGGAGCTACAGGCGGGAGCGGACCGAGGAGAGAGCGCGGGACTCGGAGACTACTAAAGGCCCAGGCTCGAGGGCCTACCCGCACTCGGAGCGGAGCTACAGGCGGGAGCGGACCAAGGAGAGAGCGCGGGACTCGGAGACTACTAAAGGCCCAGGCTCGAGGGCCTACTCGCACTCGGAGCGGAGCTACAGGCTGGAGCGGACCAAGGAGAGAGCGCGGGACTCGGAGACTACTAAAGGCCCAGGCTCGAGGGCCTACCCGCACTCGGAGCGGAGCTACAGGCGGGAGCGGACCTAGGAGAGAGCGCGGGACTCGGAGACTACTAAAGGCCCAGGCTCGAGGGCCTACCCGCACTCGGAGCGGAGCTACAGGCGGGAGCGGACCTAGGAGAGAGCGCGGGACTCGGAGACTACTAAAGGCCCAGGCTCGAGGGCCTACCCGCACTCGGAGCGGAGCTACAGGCGGGAGCGGACCTAGGAGAGAGCGCGGGACTCGGAGACTACTAAAGGCCCAGGCTCGAGGGCCTACCCGCACTCGGAGCGGAGCTACAGGCGGGAGCGGACCTAGGAGAGAGCGCGGGACTCGGAGACTACTAAAGGCCCAGGCTCGAGGGCCTACCCGCACTCGGAGCGGAGCTACAGGCGGGAGCGGACCTAGGAGAGAGCGCGGGACTCGGAGACTACTAAAGGCCCAGGCTCGAGGGCCTACCCGCACTCGGAGCGGAGCTACAGGCGGGAGCGGACCTAGGAGAGAGCGCGGGACTCGGAGACTACTAAAGGCCCAGGCTCGAGGGCCTACCCGCACTCGGAGCGGAGCTACAGGCGGGAGCGGACCTAGGAGAGAGCGCGGGACTCGGAGACTACTAAAGGCCCAGGCTCGAGGGCCTACCCGCACTCGGAGCGGAGCTACAGGCGGGAGCGGACCTAGGAGAGACCTACGTGGGTCTTTTCCCCAGCGGGGAAGGAGCTTCGCGGCTTTTTCAAAGGCAGGGGGCGGGGCCGATTCATTGGTCCCCGTATATAGGTGGAGCGGTTGCTAAACCCGAGACACTACACTAGTAGTGACTCCCACCCTCCCACCTCCTCTAACCTTTTGGGGGGGGGGTAGAGGGAATTTAAAGGGTAGGTTCGTTTTTATATTTTGTTTTCAGGGACTTAACTCCTGGACCGAAGATAAATAAGAAGCAAAAAGTAATCCAAAGTGGGACGTCACCAAGGAAGAGGTAAGTGATTGGCTGGTGAGTATTTTCCTGCTGAATTTGTCTAAGGTTAGAGTTTGTGGATTCTAGGGTCTCTGTTGTGTAGTGGGGGACTGCTGTTCAGCAAGGGCCCTTGAGTATACCTTTTAATTGAAGTGAAATTGGTGGGATTCATTTAATTTGAATTAATTAGTTAAAGGGTAAGTCATGTCAGGACAGCCCAGCCCGTGTTATGCTCTTCCTGCTCTATGTGGGAAATCAGGGACCCTTCCGGTGTCCCTGACGACCATGTGTGCGGGAAATGTATCCAGCTGCAGCTACTGACAAACCGCATTGCGGCACTGGAGCTGCAGATGGATTCATTATGGAGCATTCGCGATGCTGAGAACGTCGTGGATAGCACGTTTTAGTGAGATGGTTGTACAGGCAGTAAGTGGGTGACCTCCAGGCAGAGTAAGAGGAGCAGGCAGGCAGTGCAGGGGTCCTCTGTGGCCGTCCCCCTCTCAAACAAATATACCGCTTTGGATATTGTTGAGGGGGATGACTTATCAGGGGAAGGCAGCAGCAGCCAACTTCCTGGCACCAGGGGTAGCTCTGCTGCACAGGCTGGGAGGAAAAAGAGTGGAAGAGCTATAGTGGTAGGGGATTCTATCGTAAGGGGAACAGACAGGCGTTTCTGTGGCCGTAAACGTGACTCCAGGATGGTTTGTTGCCTTCCTGGTGCCAGGGTCATGGATGTCACTGAGCGGCTTCAGGGCATTCTCAAGGGGGAGGGTGAGCAGGCAGAGGTCGTGGTCCACATTGGGACCAACGACATAGGTAGGAAGGGAGATGAGGTCCTGCATCAAGAATTTAGGGAGCTAGGTAGCAGATTAAAGAGCAGGACCTCAAAGGTTGTAATCTCTGGATTACTCCCAGTGCCACGGGCTAGTGAGTATAGAAATAGGAGGATAGAACAGATGAATGCGTGGCTAAAGAGTTGGTGCAGGAGGGAGGGTTTCAGTTTCCTGGATCACTGGGCCTGCTTCTGGGGAAGGTGGGACTTGTACAAGTCGGACGGGTTGCACCTGAACCAGAGCGGGACAAATATCCTTGCGGGGAGGTTTGCCAGCACTGTTGGGGGGGGGGTTTAAACTAACTTGGCAGGGGGATGGGATACAGAGTGGAGCTACAATAGGGGGTGATGTGCAGCCAAATATTGAGAAAAAAACAAGTCAGCTTGGAAGACAGGGCAAATATGTAAGAGCAAGGCTGGATGGCATCTATTTTAATGCAAGGAGTCTTGCAAATAAGGTGGATGAACTGAAGGTGTTGATAAACACATGGGCGTATGATATTGTTGCTGTCAGAGACATGGTTGAGGGAGGGGCAAGACTGGCAGCTCAATATTCCGGGGTACAGAATCTTCAGGCGAGACAGAGGGGGAGGTATAAGAGGAGGGGGGGGGTCGCAATATTAATTAAGGAATCAATTACTGCCATAAGGAGGGATGATATATTAGCAGGTTCCTCTAATGAGGCCATATGGGTGGAGCTTAAAAACAAAAAGGGGGCAAGCACTTTGATGGAAGTGTACTATAGACCCCCAAACAGTCAGGGGGAGATAGAGGAACAGATATGTAGGCAAATCTCAGAAAATTGTGCAAATAATAGGGTAATAATAGTGGGGGATTTCAACTTCCCAATATTAACTGGGATACTCAGTGTAAAAGGCTTAGAGGGTACAAAATTCTTAACGTGCATCCAGGAGAGCTTTTTGAGCCAGCATGTAGAAAGTCCTACAAGAGAGGGGGCGGTACTGGACCTAATTCTAGGGAATGAGTCCGGCCAAGTGGAAGAAGTGCTAGTAGGTGAGCACTTTGGTGACAGTGACCATAATTCAGTGAGATTTAAGGTGGTCATGGAAAAGGACAGGGAGGGGCCGGAAATAAGGTTCTAAATTGGGGGAAGGCCGATTTTAATAGGATAAGGCAGGATCTGGCCAAAATGGACTGGGATCAGCTGCTTGTAGGAAAATCCGCATCGGAGCAATGGGAGTCTTTCAGAAGGGAGATTGAGACCATACAATGGCAACATGTTCCCGTAAAGGTCAAGGGTGGTTCCAAGAACTCCAGGGAACCTTGGATGTCAGGGGATATACGAGAATGGATTAGGAAAAAAAGGAGGGCTTTTGGCAGATACAAAAGGCTAAGGATGGAGGAAGCCCTAGAGGAGTACAAAAAGTGCAGGGGGATACTTAAAAAAGAAATTAGGAGATCAAGGAGGGGCCATGAAAAAACACTGGCGAGCAAAATAAAGGAAAATTGTAAGATGTTTTATAAGTATATTAAGGGTAAGAGGATAACTAGGGAAAAAATAGGGCCCATTAGGGACAAAAATGGCAATCTGTGTGTGGAGCCGGAAGATGTAGGAGGGGTTCTAAATGAATTTTTTGCATCTGTTTTCACTATGGAGAAGGACGACATAGACCGAGAAATACGACAGGGGGACTGTGATATACTCGAACATATTAACATCGAGCGGGAGGAGGTATTGGCGGTTTTAGCAGGCCTAAAAATGGATAAATCCCCAGGCCCGGACGAAATGTATCCCAGGCTACTGTGAGGCAAAGGAGGAGATTGCGGGGGCTCTAACACATATATTCAGAACCCCTCTGGCCACAGGGGATGTGCCAGAGGACTGGAGAACCACTAATGTAGTACCATTATTCAAGAAGGAATAGGGAAAAACCAGGGAACTACAGGCCAGTGAGCCTAACATCAGTGGTAGGAAAATTATTGGAAAAAATTCTGAAGGACAAAATTAGTCTCCACTTGGAGAAGCAAGGATTAATCAGGGATAGTCAACATGGCTTTGTCAAGGGAAGATCATGTCTGACTAATTTGATTGAATTTTTTGAGGGGGTGACTAGGCGTGTGGATGAGGGTAACGCAGTGGATGTGGTATACATGGATTTCAGTAAGGCCTTCGATAAAGTCCCGCACAGGAGACTGGTCAAGAAGGTATGAGCCCATGGAGTCCAGGGTGCCTTGGCACTTTGGATACAAAACTGGCTTAGTGGCAGAAGGCAGAGGGTGATGGTCGAAGGTTGTTTTTGTGACTGGAAGCCTGTGGCCAGTGGGGTACCACAGGGATCTGTGCTGGGGCCCTTGCTGTTTGTGGTCTACATTAACGACTTGGATATGAATGTAAAAGGTATGATCAGTAAGTTCGCTGATGATACAATAATTGGTAGGGTGGTAAATAGCGAGGAGGATAGCCTCAGTCTGCAGGACGATATAGATGGGTTGGTCAGATGGGCGGAACAGTGGCAAATGGAATTTAACCCGGAAAAGTGCGAGGTGATGCACTTTGGAGGGTCTAACAAGGCAAGGGAATACACAATGAATGGGAAGACCCTAGGCAAGACAGAGGGTCAGAGGGATTTTGGTGTGCAAGTTCACAGATCCCTGAAGGCGGTGGAACAGGTAGATAAGGTGGTAAAGAAGGCATATGGGATACTTGCCTTTATTAGCCGAGGCATAGAATATAAGAGCAAGGAGGTTATGATGGAGCTGTATAAAACACTGGTTAGGCCACAGCTGGAGTACTGTGTGCAGTTCTGGTCGCCGCACTACAGGAAGGATGTGATCGCTTTGGAGAGGGTGCAGAGGAGATTCACTAGGATGTTACCAGGGCTAGAGCGCTTCAGCTATGAAGAGAGACTGGGAAGATTGGGTTTGTTTTCCTTGGAGCAGAGGAGGCTGAGGGGGGACATGATTGAGGTGTACAAAATTATGAGGGGCACAGATAGGATGGATACTAAAGAGCTTTTTCCCTTCGTTGAGGGTTCTATAACAAGGGGGCATAGATTCAAGGTAGAAGGCGGGAGGTTTAGAGGGGATTTGAGAAAGAACTTTTTCACCCAGAGGGTGGTTGGAGTCTGGAACTCACTGCCTGAGAGGGTTGTGGAGGCAGGAACCCTCAACATTCAAGAAGCATTTGGATGAGCACTTGAAATGCCATAGCATACAAGGCTGCGGACCAAATGCTGGAATATGGGATTAGATTAGACTGGGCTTGATGGCCGGCGCGGACACGATGGGCCGAAGGGCCTCTATCCGTGCTGTATGACTCTATGACTCTACATTAGGGTTAGGGTGCTTAGTGCAGGCAGGAGGGTAGTTACGCCCTCTAGTGCATATTCTCACTCAGCCCTTGAGCTTCTTGTCACTTATACCTGCCACTTTTGGTTGGCCCACACTTCACCTTACCTCCTGTCATATTTTTCTTGCTGATTTCTTCTTAGTTTCTTAGTCAATAATCCTTTGATCCCTCTCTGGGGTTATAATCAGTTCCTGGGCTTCGCCAACTTGTGGCCTGTATGTAGTAGTTATTTGCTTATTACCTATTTTGTGTTTTGTTATTGGTGTTGGAACCATACCCTTAGTTATTTAGAGTAGTGTTAGCTTGAAAGTACATCCAATAATTGAAGGGCTGGATAGTGTGGTGAAGATGGACCACTCTAGGCTGGGGCAGCAATTGAGCACATGGTCAATCTGATCTCCTGGGCTAGTTTTAATTGCCTGAGGGGGTCGAAGAGGAACCCTCGAGTATTTTTTCTTGTTTTTTCTCGAAGATTACATGACTGTGGGTGACTAGGATCCAATTGGATGGCCAGGGTCTGAGCAGGTTGGGTTAGGGTATTAGGGTTAGGTCTGTTTGTTGTGGGGTGGGGTGCATTAGGGTTAGGGGTAGGGGTTAGGTCTGTTTGTTGTGGGCCAGGTGTGGTAGGGTACCAGGGTTTTGATTAGGGGTTAGGTTTTTGTTGTGGGTAGGGTTAGCGGTTACGGTTAGGGTTTAGGGTTAGGTGAGGGTCAGGGTTGTGATTAGGTTTTAGGGGTTGGGTGGGTGCATTAGAGTTAGGTTTAGGGATATGGGTTGGGTCCATTTGTTGTGGGCTGGGTGAGATGTGGTTGGGTATTAAGGTTAGGTTTGTTGTGGGCAGGGTGGGATGTGGTTGTGGTTTCAGACGATGGATTAGGGTTAGGTCTGTTTGTTGTGGGGTGCATTAGGGTTAGGACTTAGGTCTGTTTGTTGTGGGGTATTAGGGTTAGGGTTTTGGTTAGGTTTAACGGTAGGGGTTAGAGTAGGGTATGGTTGCGGTTTGGAATTTTTATCAGGGTGGGGTTGGGATTTGTGGTAATTCAGATCGGGGCAGTTTAGTGTTTTAATTTTGGATTTTTCCCTTATTTAGATCTGATTTAAGCCCTTTGGTAACTGAGTTTGTAGGGTTGTTATCCAGTGTTTTTCCCTCCTCTTCCTTTGTGAGGTTGTCCAATTCATGTTGGTCTCCAATCCCATAAATTCCAGGGATTCAAGACCATGCTCCATGAAGTGTTGGGAGGTAGGTTTGTATACATCCTTCGTTCTAATAGCACTAAGGTGCCCTGTGAGCCTCATCCTTAGACTATTCCCTGTTTCTCCCACATACAAGATGTGGCATTGTTTGCATCGAATTGCATATACAGCATTGTGCTGTTCACATGTAATTCTTTGTTTTATTGGGGCTGCTTTTCCTGTGTGTCTATTTTGTATCATTTTGCGGATTATTGGGTATTTACACATCCCACATTTTGGGTTTGTGCAGTTCTGGGTTGTCTGTTTTCTTATCCTACTCCGAACCAGCATATCTCGAAGGTTTTGAGTTCTTTTGTATGCTGATATGTTGGATTGGCTAAGTGTGTCAACATCCTCTTTTAGTTTTCCAAATTGGGTTTTAATCACTCCGTGTATTAGTTTGGTCGTTGTATCGTATGTCGTTATCAGTGGTAGTCTTGCTGCTTCTCTGTTTGGCCGTGGGCTATTCAGTCCCCTCAGGAAATCTGACCTAATGTGCCTGAGGAACCTTTTTGTGTAACCTCTCTGTCTCAGTGCAGTAAATAGGGTTGTGGTGGCTTCCCTAAAGTCCTCTCTGTTTGCGCATATGCGGTGAAAACGTGTCAGTTGTGACTTCACCAGCCCCCGAAAGGTATGTTTTGGATGGTGGCTGTTGATGTGCAGGAGTGTGTGTGTGTCTGTTTCTTTAAAGAATACCTTTGTTGCTAACTTGTGGCTGTTACTTTCCTGTGCTAATTTAAATACTGTGGTGTCCAGAAAATCCACACTTTCTCTGTTGTAACTTAGTTTAATAGATTGGTGGTGATTGTTGAGAATATTTACAAATTATTCCAATTCTGTGTTCGTCCAGACTCCCCATATGTCATCCAGGTATCTGTAATAACACATCGGGAGCTTGGAACACTTTTCAAAGACTGTTTTCCCAGTCTGCCATGTATATGTTTGCGTAGGCCGGGGCAAATTTCTTGCCCATATCTGTGCCCTTAATCTGGAGGTAGAATTCCTCTTAGAATTCAGTCATTTTTTGTTAGTCCTAGGTGTAATAGCTGGATTATGGCTGCATCTGGTCTGTGGGGTTGGGGAACTTTCTAAGGATATTTTCCACTGCCTGTATGCCTCTGTCTGTTTCTATGTTTGTGTATAGGCTTTCAATGTCCATGGTAAAGAGTATTGCGTTCGGGGGTACGGTCAGTGAGTTCACTATTTCTATGAAGTGGTAAGTGTCTTTAATGTAGCTAGGGTGCTTCTGTGATAAGGGGTTTAGGAATGAGTCAATGTATTCTGCTATCCTGTAGGATTCACTACCACAGTCTGACACAATGGGTCTTCCTGGTGGTATTTCTCCTGGTACTGTCCATGTGTCAGGGTGCTTGTGTATTTAAGGGTACGGTAGCATAGTGGTTATGTTACTGAACTAGTAATCCCAAGGCCTGGACTAAAATCCAGAGTCATGAGTTCAAATCCTGCCACGGCAGCTGGCGAATTTAAATTCAATTAATTTAAAAAATTCAATTAATGAAATAAAAATCTGGGATTAAAATACTAGTATCAGTAATGATGGCTATGAAACTACCCGATTGTCGTAAAAACCCATCTGGTTCACTAATGTCCTTTAGGGAAGAAAACCTGCCGTCCTTACCCAGTCTGGCCGATGTGACTCCAGACCCACAGCAATGTGGTTGATTCTTAATTGCTCTCTGAAATGGCCGAGCAAGCCACTCAGTTGTAAAATCTTGCTACGAAAAGAATAAAACCGGACGGACCACCTGGCATCTGACCACTAGGCACCAGACATGACAACGGCAAAACACCAAGCCCAGTCGACCCTGTAAGGTCCTCCTGACTAACATCTGGGGATTTGTGCCAAAATTGGGAGAGCTGTCCCACAGACTAGTCAAGCAACAGCCTGACATAGCCATACTCACAGAATCATACCTTTCAGCCAACGTCCCAGACTCTTCCATCACCATCCCTGGGTATGTCCTGTCCCACCGGCAGGACAGACCCACCAGAGGTGGCGGTACAGTGATATACAGTCAGGAGGGAGGAGCCCTGGGAGTCCTCAACATTGACTCTGGACCCCATGAAATGTCATGGCATCAGGTCAAACATGGGCAAGGAAACCTCCTGCTGATTACCACCTACCGCCCTCCCTCAGCTGATGAATCAGTCCTCCTCCATGTTGAGCATCACTTGGAGGAAGCACTGAGGGTAGCAAGGGCACAAAATGTACTCTGGGTGGGGCACTTCAATGTCCATCACCAAGAGTGGCTCGGTAGCACCACTACTGACCGAGCTGGCCGAGTCCTGAAGGACATAGCTGCTGGACTGGGCCTGCGGCAGGTGGTGAGCGAACCAACACGAGGGAAAAACCCACTTGACCTCGTCCTCACCAATCTACCTGTCGCAAATGCATCTGTCCATGACAGTATTGGTAGGAGTGACCACCGCACAGTCCTCGTGGAGATGAAATCCCGTCTTCGCACTGAGGACGCCATCCAACGTGTTGTGTGGCACTAACACCGTGCTAAATGGGATAGATTCAGAACAGATCCAGCAGCTCAAAACTGGGC
Organism: Heptranchias perlo; assembly: GCF_035084215.1. Classification (NCBI taxonomy): domain Eukaryota; kingdom Metazoa; phylum Chordata; class Chondrichthyes; order Hexanchiformes; family Hexanchidae; genus Heptranchias; species Heptranchias perlo. The sequence continues at coordinate 346,695 of NW_027139282.1, forward strand.
ATCCATGAGGTGCTGTGGGCCATCAGCAGCAGCAGAATTGTATTCCACCACAATCTATAACCTCATAGCCCGGCATATTCCTCACTCTACCATTACCAACAAGCCAGGGGATCAACCCTGGTTCAATGAGGAGTGTAGAAGAGCATGCCAGGAGCAGCACCAGGCGTACCTAAAAATGAGGTGCCAACCTGGTGAAGCAACAATTCGGGACTACATGCATGCTAAACAGTGGAAGCAACATGCTATAGACAGAGCTAACCAATTCCACATCCAATGGATCAGATCAAAGCTCTGCAGTCGTGAATGGTGGTGGACAATTAAACAACTAACGGGAGGAGGAGGCTCTGCAAACATCCCCATCCTCAATGATGGCGGAGTCCAGCACGTGAGTGCAAAAGACAAGGCTGAAGCGTTTGCAGCCATCTTCAGCCAGAAGTGCCGAGTGGATGATCCATCTCTGCCTCCTCCCGCTATCCCCACCATCACAGAAGCCAGTCTTCGGCCAATTCGATTCACTCCACGTGATATCAAGAAACAGCTGAGTGCACTGGATACAGCAAAGGCTATGGGCCCCAACAACATCCCGGCTGTAGTGCTGAAGACTTGTGCTCCAGAACTAGCTGCGCCTCTAACCAAGCTGTTCCAGTACAGCTACAACACTGGCATCCACCCGACAATGTGGAAAATTGCCCAGGTATGTCCTGTCCACAAAAAGCAGGACAAATCCAATCCGGCCAATTACCGCCCCATCAGTCTACTCTCCATCATCAGCAAAGTGATGGAAGGTGTCGTCGACAGTGCTATCAAGCGGCACTTACTCACCAATAACCTGCTCACCGATGCTCAGTTTGGGTTCCGCCAGGACCACTCGGCTCCAGACCTCATTACAGCCTTGGTCCAAACATGGACAAAAGAGCTGAATTCCGGAAGTGAGGTGAGTGACTGCCCTTGACATCAAGGCAGCATTTGATCAAGTGTGGCACCAAGGAGCCCTGGTAAAATTGAAGTTAATGGGAATCAGGGAAAACTCTCCAGTGGCTGGAGTCATACCTAGCACAAAGGAAGATGGGAGTGGTTGTTGGAGGCCAATCATCTCAGCCCCGGGACATTGCTGCAGGAGTTCCTCAGGCTAGGCCCAACCATCTTCAGCTGCTTCATCAATGACCTTCCCTCCATCATAAGGTCAGAAATGGGGATGTTCGCTGATGACTGCAGTGTTCAGTTCCATTCGCAACCCCTCAAATAATGAAGCATTCCGAGCCCGCATGCAGCAAGACCTGGACAACATCCAGGCTTGGGCTCATAAGTGGCAAGTAACATTCGTGCCAGGCAATGACCATCTCCAACAAGAGACAGTCTAACCACCTCCCCCTGACATTCAACGGCATTACCATCGCCAAATCCCCAAGTCAGGAGTGTGATGGCATACACTCCACTCGCTTGGATGAGTGCAGCTCCAACAACACTCAAGAAGCTCGACACCATCCAAGATAAAGCAGCCCGCTTGATTGGCACCCCATCCACCACCCTAAACATTCACTCCCTTCACCACCGGCGCACTGTGGCTGCAGTGTGTACCATCCACAGGATGCACTGCAGCAACTCGCCAAGGCTTCTTCGACAGCACCTCCCAAACCCGTGACCTCTACCACCGAGAAGGACAAAAAAAAATTTTTGGGTAGTATGTAGAATTTTCTGGGCTGTTTTTTTTTATTATTCGCTGGCGAGGCCGGCATTTATTGCCCATCCCTAATTGCCCTCTAAGGTGGTGGTGAGCCGCCGCCTTGAACCGCTGCAGTCCGTGTGGTGACGGTTCTCCCACAGTGCTGTTAGGAAGGGAGTTCCAGGATTTTGACCCAGCGACAATGAAGGAATGGCGATATATTTCCAAGTCGGGATGGTGTGTGACTTGGAGGGGAACGTGCAGGTGGTGTTCCCATGTGCCTGCTGCTCTTGTCCTTCTAGGTGGTGGAGGTCGCGGGTTTGGGAGGTGCTGTCGAAGAAGCCTTGGCGAGTTGCTGCAGTGCATCCTGTAGATGGTACACACTGCAGCCACAGTGTGCCGGTGGTGAAGGGAGTGAATGTTTAGTGTGGTGGATGGAGTGCCAATCAAGCAGGCTGCTTTATCTTGGATGGTGTCGAGCTTCTTGAGTGTTGGAGCTGCACTCATCCAAGGAAGTGGAGAATATTCCATCACACTCCTGACTTGTGCCTTGTAGATGGTGGAAAGGCTTTGGGGAGTCAGGAGGTGAGTCACTCACTGCAGAATACCCAGCCTCTGACCTGCTCTCATAGCCACAGTATTTATATAGCTGGTCCAGTTAAGTTTCTGGTCAATGGTGACCCCCAGGATGTTGATGGTGGGGGATTCGGTGATGGTAATGCCGTTGAATGTCAGGGGGAAGTGGTTGGACTGTCTCTTGTTGGAGATGGTCATTGCCTGGCACTTATCTGGCGCGAATGTTACTTGCCACTTATGAGCCCAAGCCTGGATGTTGTCCAGGTCTTGCTGCATGCGGGCTCGGACTGCTTCATTATTTGAGGGGTTGCGAATGGAACTGAACACTGCAATAATCAGCGAACATCCCCATTTCTGACCTTATGATGGAGGGAAGGTCAATGATTAAGCAGCTGAAGATGGTTGGGCCTTGGACACTGCCCTGAGGAACTCCTGCAGCAATGTCCTGGGGCTGAGATGATTGGCCTCCAACAACCACTACCATCTTCCTTTGTGCTAGGTATGATTCCAGCCATTGGAGAGTTTTCCCCCTGATTCCCATTGACTTCAATTTTACTAGGGCTCCATCCATCGTTCCTTCTTGGAACACTCCGGCCGGTTTCGCCGCCCTTGCGGCTCCTCAGGGAGCTACAAACAAACAGACCAAGTCCTTAGTGCGTCACTTGCATAGGTTAGGTTTTAAAATGGTGGGCAGAGGGGGGAAACGCCCTCCCTATGTTGTCTGCCTCTTTGTTCTGGCCCGCACCTCAGACTGTTGCTGTTGTCCAAATGAATGCACCTTGTGCTTTAGCTTTAGGCACCATCCAGAGTTCCTGCTTGGCTACTACTGAATGTGTCTCATCCTCCAGCCTTAAGTACCATCCATCGTTCCTTCTTGGAACACTCCGGCCGGTTTCGCCGCCCTTGCGGCTCCTCAGGGAGTTACAAACAAACAGACCAAGTCCTTAGTGCGTCACTTGCATAGGTTAGGTTTTAAAATGGTGGGCGTTAGGGTTAGGGTTACGCTGCATTAGGGTTACGCTGCGTTAGGGTTAGTGCATTAGGGTTAGGGTTACGCTGCATTAGGGTTAGGTTGTATGGTGTGGGCAGGAGGGTAGTTACACCCTCTTGTGTTCGTATTCTCACTCAACCCTTGAGCTTCTTGTCACTTATACCTGCCACTTTTGGTTGGCCCATGCTTTACCTTACCACCTGGCTTCTTTTTCTTGCCAATCGCTTCTTAGTAATTTCTTGATCCGTAATCCTTTGATCCCCCTCTGGGGTTATAATCAGTTCCTGGGTTTTGCCAATTTATGGTCTCTATGTCGTATTTAGTTATTATTGGTGTTGGAACCCTACCCTTTATTTTACGTAGTGTTAGGGTTATGTTGTATTGAGGTTGGGGGGTTCAGGTTAGGGTTAGGGTTGCTGCACTGGGGTTAGTGTTGGGGTTAGGTGAGGGTCAGGGTCGCAGTTAGGTTCAGGGCTATATTGGGGTTAGGTTGGGGTGCATCAGGGTTAGGGTTAGGTGTTTAGGGGTAGGGTAGGGTGCATCAGGGTTAGGGTTACGCTGCATTAGGGTTAGGGTTAGGGTCGCGTTAGGGTTAGGGTTACGCTGCGTTAGGGTTAGGGTTGCATTAGGGTTAGGGTTAGGGTTACGCTGCATTAGGGTTAGGGTTACGCTGCGTTAGGGTTACGCTGCGTTAGGGTTAGGGTTACGCTGCATTAGGGTTAGGGTTAGGGTTAGGGCTACACTGCATTAGGGTTAGGGTTAGGGTACGCTGCACTAGGGTTAGGGTTAGGGTTAGGTTTTAAAATGGTGGGCAGAGGGGGGAAACGCCCTCCCTATGTTGTCTGCCTCTTGGTTCTGGCCCGCACCTCAGACTGTTGCTGTTGTCCAAATGAATGCACCTTGTGCTTTAGCTTTAGGCACCATCCAGAGTTCCTGCTTGGCTACTACTGAATGTGTCCCGTCCTCCAGCCTTAAGTACCATCCATCGTTCCTTCTTGGAACACTCCGACCGGTTTCGCCATCTTGCGGCTCATCAGGGAGCTACAAACAAACAGACCAAGTCCTTAGTGCGTCACTTGCAAAGGTTAGGGTTAGGGTTAGGGTTAGGTTGTATGGTGTGGGCAGGAGGGTAGTTGCACCCTCTTGTGTTCGTATTCTCACTCAACGCTTGAGCTTCTTGTCACTTATACCTGCCACTTTTGGTTGGCCCACGCTTTACCTTACCACCTGGCTTCTTTTTCTTGCCGATCGCTTCTTAGTAATTTCTTGATCCGTAATCCTTTGATCCCCCTCTGGGGTTATAATCAGTTCCTGGGTTTTGCCAATTTATGGCCTCTATGTCGTATTTAGTTATTATTATTGGTGTTGGAACTCTACCCTTTATTTTACGTAGTGTTAGGGTTATGTTGTATTGAGGTTGGGGGGTTCAGGTTAGGGTTAGGGTTGCTGCACTGGGGTTAGTGTTGGGGTTAGGTGAGGGTCAGGGTCGCAGTTAGGTTCAGGGCTATATTGGGGTTAGGTTGGGGTGCATCAGGGTTAGGGTTAGGTGTTTAGGGGTGGGGTGGGGTTAGGGTTATGTTTTAGGGGTAGGGTTGGGTGCATCAGGGTTAGGGTTAGGTGTTTAGGGGTAGGGTAGGGTGCATCAGGGTTAGGGTTAGGTGTTTAGGGGTAGGGTAGGGTGCATCAGGGTTAGGGTCCAGGGTCAGAGTTGTGATTAGATTCAGGGCTGGGGGGTTGGAGTTATGGGTTAGGGTTGCATTAGGGGTAGGGTTAAGTGAGGGTCAGGGTTTAGGAGTAGGGTGGGGTGTGTTAGGCTTAGATTTTAGGGGTGGGGTGGGAGATTAGGTTTGCTGTATTAGAGTTACGGTTAGGCTTTAGGGGTAGAGTGGGGTGCATTTGGAGTTAGGATTTGGGATATGGATGGGGTCTGTTTGTAGTTAGGGTTGGGGCTTTGGTCTGTTTGTTGTGGGCAGTGTGGGGCTTAGTGGTTTTGGTTAGCTTAAACAGTAGGGGTTAGCTCTGTTTATTGTGATTAGGGTAGGGTGTGGTGTGGTTGCGGTTTGAGAGGTTTATCAAGTTGGGGTTGGGATTTGTGGTAATTAAGGTCGGGGCAGTTTTGTTTTTTGATGTTGGATTTCCCCCATTTTAGATCTGATTTAAGCCCTTTGGTAACTGAGTTTGTAGGGTTGTTATCCAGTGTTTTTCCCTCTTCTTCCTTTGTGAGGTTGTCCAGTTCATGTTGGTCTCCAACCCCATAAATTCCAGGGATTCAAGACCATGCTCCATGAAGTGTCGGGAGGTAGGTTTGTATACATCCTTTGTTCTAATAGCACTGAGGTGCCCTGTGAGCCTCATCCTTAGACTATTCCCTGTTTCTCCTACATACAAGATGTGGCATTGTTTGCATCGAATTGCATAAACAGCATTGTGCTGTTCACATGTAATTCTTTGTTTAATTAGGGCTGCTTTTCCTGTGTGTCTATTTTGTATCATTTTGCGGATTATTAGGTATTTACACGTCCCACATTTTGGGTTTGTGCAGTTCTGGGTTGTCTGTTTTCTTATCCTACTCCGAACCAGCATACCTCGAAGGTTTTGACTTCTTCTGTATGCTGACGTTATGTGGTATCGACTAAATGTGTCAACATCCTCTTTTAGTTTCCCAAATTGGGTTTTAATCACTCCGTGTATTAGTTTGGTCGTTGTATCGTATGTCGTTATCAGTGGTAGTCTTGCTACTTCTCTGTTTGGCCGTGGGCTATTCAGTCCCCTCAGGAAATCAGACTTAAGGTGCCTGAGGAACCTTTTCGTGTAACCTCTCTGTCTCAGTGCAGTAAATAGGGTTGTAGTGGCTTCCCTAAAGTCCTCTCCGTTTGTGCATATGCGGTGAAAACGTGTCAGTTGTGACTTCACCAGCCCCCGAAAGGTATGTTTTGGATGGTGGCTGTTTATGTGCAGGAGTGTGTGTGTGTCTGTTTCTTTAAAGAATACCTTTGTTGCTAGCTTGTGGCTGTTATTCTCCTGTTGTAATTTAAATACTGTGGTGTCCAGGAAATCCACACTTTCTCTATGTGTTGTAACTTTAAGTTTAATAGATTGGTGGTGACTGTTGAGAATACCTACAAATTCTTGCAATTCTGTTTCTGTGTGAGTCCAGACTCCCCATATGTCATCCAGGTATCTGTAATAACACATCGGGAGCTTGGAACACTTTTCAAAGACTGTGTTTTCCCAGTCTGCCATGTATATGTTTGCGTAGGCCGGGGCAAATTTCTTGCCCATAGCCGTGCCCTTAATCTGTAGGTAGAATTGCTCCTGGAATTCAAAGTCATTTTTTGTTAGTCCTAGGTGTAATAGCTGGATTATGGCTGCATCTGGTCTGTGGGGTTGGGGGAACTTTCTAAGGATATTTTCCACTGCCTGTATGCCTCTGTCTGTTTCTATGTTTGTGTATAGGCTTTCAATGTCCATGGTAAAGAGTATTGCGTTCGGGGGTACGGTCAGTGAGTTCACTATTTCTATGAAGTGGTAAGTGTCTTTAATGTAGCTAGGGTGCTTCTGTGATAAGGGGTTTAGGAATGAGTCAATGTATTCTGCTATCCTGTAGGATTCACTACCACAGTCTGACACAATTGGTCTTCCTGGTGGTATTTCTCCTGGTACAGTCCATGTGTCAGGGTGCTTGTGTATTTTGGGTAGTATGTAGAATTTTCTGGGTTGTGGTTGTTCCCCCCTTAGGTATTCCACTTGTTTCTGATTTAAGTGTTTAGATTTCTTTAGTTCTGTTAAAATGTTTCCAATCTCTTTTCGTGTGTCCTGGTAAATTGGTCCTGCTAATTTCGTGTAGTGGGCTGTATTATTAAGCTGTCTGTGAGCTTCAAGTAGATACTGTTGCCTATCCATGATCACTATACTGCTGCCCTTATCTGCTGGTTTTATGATTATATCTAGATTGTTTCTAAGTTCTATGATTGCCCGTCTCTCTCTTCCAGTGAGGTTTTGCTTGTCTGTCTGTTTAGGGATTTTTTCAATTTGTGATTGAGTCTGTTTAATAAAGTTTAGGATTTCTGGCTCTATTTTATTGTTTGGTGGGGTCCATTCTGATGGTGGTGTAAAAGGTTGCTTGTCTGTTTCTGAATCGCTAAAGTAATCGGTCAGTTTTACTCTCCTGTAAAACCTTTTCAGATCTTCCTGAATTTGTACTTTACAATGTTTTGGGGTTGGAACAAATGTAAGGCCCTTGTTTAAAACCCTCTCCTGTACCTCTGTGGGGTTAAAGAGTTGGGAAATATTAATAACAGTTTTTCCCAGGTTCAATCTACCCTTCTCTTGGGTTAATGTCATTTTTAGTTTAAACACTTCATCCACTGGTTTATTATGTTATGGGCAGTGCTATCTGTCCAATGGATGTGGTCAGCCCCCACTTTAAAGGATCTAGCATTAATTGCTGGTATGTAATTCTGTTTTTTTATATGCTGGTTAATTCCTCTGATTGTATCCCTCTCCATTTCTGGAAGTAAGTTACTGAAGTTAATTTCCGGCACCCAGATCTGAGCATTTGGGAATGTGCTCTTAGCCAATTTAAGTAATGACTGCAGTTGCTTGGTTGCAGTCAGTGGTCTCTGCGTTCGATTATTAATGCCAACTGAGAGCACCACCTTTTTGGTCTCCGGACAGGGTTCCAATTTGTCCAGAATTGCTGTGACATGAATGAATTTAGCTCCTGGAAAGCTATCAATTTGGGTGGTGGGATTTGGGCATCTTTTTATCTTGGAGAGGTTGGAATCTCCTATTATTAAAATGGATTTTCTGGGTTCCAATTTCCAGGTAATGTTTTTTCGGCTGGTGTTGGGGTGCCTCGTCACTCTCTGTGCATCTTCCCCTTCAGAGTCAGGTTCTGCCCCTGTTGGTGTGTTTTCTGTTTCTATGTCTGCTACCCCTGCCTCCCCTATTGTGTTCCCTACCTTGGCTTCAGCTATTTCTGCCTCTCCTACTGTGTTATCTGTCTGGGCTCTCATTGTTCCTGTCCTCATTTCTGTGTCTATTGGGTTTACCTGTCCGGTCTGGTCGCTCCTTTGTTTCTGTGGAAGGGGTTGTTTTGTGACTCTGATCTCGGGCTCTAGAACTGCTGTATTTCTTGGGATGGTTGGTTTGGTACAGTCTTTCTTTTGTCTCTGTGGGAGCGGTTGGTACGTGACCCTGGTTTTGGGGTACAGGAATGTTGTGCATGGATTTGTCCCTGGTGTAGGAGGGGTTCTCCCTTCTGTTTGTTTTGGGTCTGAGGAATCCCTAGTGATTTGGTTTAATACGGTCTGATGTTGGTTCCCCATGTAGTGCTGGGGTCTACGTGGCTCAGGCTCTTGAGAGCCAAGTGTGATGTCCAGGTCCCTAATGATGGCCACATTGGAAATCCTGGTCCTTGGCCTGTGGGGTGGGGTAGGGCTAGTCGCCGCCCTGGATGGCGGGGAAGGGGGGGTCACTGCCCTGGACCGCAAGGAAGGGGGGGTTTCAGTGGTCTGCTGGTGGTGTGATGAAGTCGGGGTAGCTGGCCCACGGGGTGGGGGGGTCTGTCGGTGGCGTGACGAAGTCATGGCAGCTGGCTCAAAGGGTGGGGGTGTGTGTTGGTGGTGTGACGAAGTCGTGGCAACTGGTGCAAGGGGTGGGGGGGTCCATCGGTGGCATGACGAAGTCATGGTAGCTGGCTCCAAGGGTGGGGGTGTGTGTTGGTGGTGTGACGAAGTCGTGGCAACTGGTGCAAGGGGTGGGGGGGTCCATCGGTGGCATGACGAAGTCATGGCAGCTGGCTCCCAGGGTGGGGGGGTGTGTTGGTGGTGTGACGAAGTCGTGGCAACTGGTGCAAGGGGTGGGGGGGTCTGCCGGTGGCGTGCTGAAGTCATGGCAGCTGGCTCAAAGGGTGGGGGGGTGTGTCGGTGGCTTGACGAGGTTGTGGCAGTTGGCTCACGGGGTGGGGGTGTCCGTCGGTGGCGTGACAAAGTCGTGGCAGCTGGCCCACGGGGTGGGGGGGGGGGGTTTTCAGTCCGTCTGCGGCATGAGGGGGCTGTGATCGCAGGCTGGTGGAACAAGGCTGCCCAGGTATTTGGCCTATGGCGTGGGGGCGTCCTAGTCCGTGTGCCGGTCCGCTGTTCTGTCCTCAATTGTGTGCTGGTCCCTTGCTCTGTCAACCGTGATGCTAATCCCACCACATGTCTCTTTGCCTCATCAATTGATTGAATTTTGAATTTATGTCTAAGACTCTTTTTAATCCAATTAGTGGCTTTCGTCATCATTTCTTCCAGGTGCTCTGTCACTGCAGCCTGAGCAAATTCATTTTCTAATTCTTCCAGGTTTGTTGTATAGTGCTCAATTAGAATCTGTCTGGTCTGTTTTGCCCAATTTTCTGAATTCAAAGCCAATTTGGTTAGGGTTTCCTGTGGCGGTTTTGCCGGTTTTATACAGCAGGTTAGTTTATCAGCTTGTTTTAAGATGCCCTTAGGGGGCTGATTCTGGCCCTTTAAGAATATTAGATGGTGGATTGTCTGGAAAATTCTATAAATTATTCTCACTGTTGTAGCAAATTCATCCCTGGCTACGGGGAGACACCTATGTGTACCAGGGTCCGACCTCATATGCGTACGGTTGTCAGACAACCTGCATGTGTTCCGCATAGTGTTAGCCATTCCCTGGGTGTAGAAAGGTGCAAAAGGTTTTAAAAGATGTTACTAGCTTCTATTTGGTAATAGAGGTCCCCGCTAGTAACTGTAATCTCACCCCACGGTGGCTCCCTGGCTCAGATGGTCTCCTGCCTGGGACTGCGTCCTCCAAACACTCCCCAGCTCAGCCGGCTGTCCCGCCTGGAAAGGCTCTTTTTCCACCGGTCTCACCTCCCCTCCGGTGGCTCTCTGGCTTCGATGGTTCTCTGCCTGCAACAGTACTATCCAAAAACTCTTTCGTTCAGTAAGTTCTCCGGCCTGGAATCTTTTTTTCTCCGACGTTTCGCTTATCCTTAAGCTTCATCAGGGAGAAAGGATTTTAACTTTGTTTACAGCCGCTTATAAGTCCGGAGCCTTGGACTGGCCCCTCCCCTGTGTGCTACTGTTGGCTGAAGTTTTGTTCCCGCCCACAAGCAGGCTAGCCTTGACCTGGGATTGGTTAGAATTTCTGTCCTGTATGTAATGAGTCCTGTCTCATGCAGGGCTGGCCCCGCCCCCTTCGCTCCACGTGTTCGTTATTTTTAAATTATATTTTTTTAACCTAATGTTTTAATGTTCCTTTAGTTTATCTTAGATGTTTGGGGTTATTTTTTTTGAGGTAATGTTTTTAAAAATATTGCTTTTTAACCTTTGAATCTGTTTTAATGCTCCAGGTCATTCTGGCGCCACGGAGTCTGACTGTCTGCTGACCCCGGGGCTTGATTACCTGTCCGCCTCACCTCATTTTTTAAATAAAAACATGAAGCTACTTCTCCAAACCCCCACCTCCGGCTATGCCTTTTAATTATGAGGGTATTTTAAACAATTAATTAAACTTCCCACCGATTTCCTCCTTTTTAAACCCGGTCGCTCGTTAAACGAAACTCAATCTCCCAGAATGCCTCACGCGTCGCTCGCTTTTCAGCGGCCGCGCAGAAAAAAAACCGATTTCCAAGGTCCGATTCCCAAAAAAACTCCCGAATCCGCCGCCACCCACCCCCCCGGGGGGAGAGGAGGGGGAAAGAAAGGTCCCCCAGCCCCAAAAAACCCAAAGTAAACCCTTTTATTTAAGAGCGTTGCCCTCGTGTTTGACCCGAGAGAACTCCATATCCCAGAATGCCTCACGCGGCGCTCGCTTTTCAGCGGCCGCGTGGAACAAAATTTTGATTTCCAAGGTCCGATTCCCCATAAAAACTCCCGTAACCGCTGCCACCCGCCCCCCGGGGGGAGAGGAGGGGGAAAGAAAGGTCCCCCAGCCCCAGAGAGACCAAGTAAACCCTTTTATTTACGGGTCTTGCCCTCGTGTTTGACCCGAGAGAACTCCATATCCCAGAATGCCTCACGCGGCGCTCGCTTTTCAGTCGCTGAGAAAAAAACCCGATTTCAAAGATAAAAATCACCCGGTGAACGCTCAAAATCTAAAGACTAGATAAAGTTATCGGATTCTCACCCGTGTCCCCAACTCCTCCAGATCCCCGGGGAAAGGGTTTCTTTTAAAAAAACCGAGGTCGATATCCAGCAGCTCCCTGCTGTCGCGTTCCCCGCAGCACCAGGCATCTCTTAAAGGGGCCGTCCCCGCAGCACCAGGCATCTCTTAAAGGGGCCGTCCCCGCATCCATGTCCAGAGACCGTGTCTATGGGAACGACAACTTTTTTTAAAAATATGTAATCTTTTGTGCCCTTATTGCTGTCCCAAACCTCGTGGGGGGGGGGGGGGTTTGGGAAGATGAGTTCCATGTCGGTCAGACCCACATTTCCAGCCATGCTTTATTTTAGGGTTAGGGTTAGGGTTAGGGTTAGGGTTGCTGCATTAGGGTTAGGGTTAGGGTTAGGGTTAGGGTTACGCTGCATTAGGGTTAGGGTTAGGGTTAGGGTTACGCTGCATTAGGGTTAGGGTTAGGGTTAGGGTTACGCTGCATTAGGGTTAGGGTTAGGGTTAGGTTGTATGGTGTGGGCAGGAGGGTAGTTACACCCTCTTGTGTTCGTATTCTCACTCAACGCTTGAGCTTCTTGTCACTTATACCTGCCACTTTTGGTTGGCCCACGCTTTACCTTACCACCTGGCTTCTTTTTCTTGCCGATCGCTTCTTAGTAATTTCTTGATCCGTAATCCTTTGATCCTCCTCTGGGGTTATAATCAGTTCCTGGGTTTTGCCAATTTATGGCCTCTATGTCGTATTTAGTTATTATTATTGGTGTTGGAACTCTACCCTTTATTTTACGTAGTGTTAGGGTTATGTTGTATTGAGGTTGGGGGGTTCAGGTTAGGGTTAGGGTTGCTGCACTGGGGTTAGTGTTGGGGTTAGGTGAGGGTCAGGGTCGCAGTTAGGTTCAGGGCTATATTGGGGTTAGGTTGGGGTGCATCAGGGTTAGGGTTAGGTGTTTAGGGGTGGGGTGGGGTTAGGGTTATGTTTTAGGGGTAGGGTTGGGTGCATCAGGGTTAGGGTTAGGTGTTTAGGGGTAGGGTAGGGTGCATCAGGGTTAGGGTTAGGTGTTTAGGGGTAGGGTAGGGTGCATCAGGGTTAGGGTCCAGGGTCAGAGTTGTGATTAGATTCAGGGCTGGGGGGTTGGAGTTATGGGTTAGGGTTGCATTAGGGGTAGGGTTAAGTGAGGGTCAGGGTTTAGGAGTAGGGTGGGGTGTGTTAGGCTTAGATTTTAGGGGTGGGGTGGGAGATTAGGTTTGCTGTATTAGAGTTACGGTTAGGCTTTAGGGGTAGAGTGGGGTGCATTTGGAGAGTTGTGATTAGATTCAGGGCTGGGGGGTTGGAGTTATGGGTTAGGGTTGCATTAGGGGTAGGGTTAAGTGAGGGTCAGGGTTTAGGAGTAGGGTGGGGTGTGTTAGGCTTAGATTTTAGGGGTGCATTAGGATTAGGGTTAGGGTTAGGGTTAGGGTTAGGTTTTAAAATGGTGGGCAGAGGGGGGAAAACGCCCTCCCTATGTTGTCTGCCTCTTGGTTCTGGCCCGCACCTGAGACTGTTGCTGTTGTCCAAATGAATGCACCTTGTGCTTTAGCTTTAGGCACCATCCAGAGTTCCTGCTTGGCTACTACTGAATGTGTCCCGTCCTCCAGCCTTAAGTACCATCCATCGTTCCTTCTTGGAACACTCCGACCGGTTTCGCCATCTGACGGCTCATCAGGGAGCGACAAACAAACAGACCAAGTCCTTAGTGCGTCACTTGCAAAAGTTAGGTTTTAAAATGGTGGGCAGAGGGGGGAAAACGCCCTCCCTATGTTGTCTGCCTCTTGGTTCTGGCCCGCACCTCAGACTGTTGCTGTTGTCGCTGCATTAGGGTTAGGGTTAGGGTTAGGGTTAGGTTTTAAAATGGTGGGCAGAGGGGGGAAACGCCCTCCCTATGTTGTCTGCCTCTTGGTTCTGGCCCGCACCTCAGACTGTTGCTGTTGTCCAAATGAATGCACCTTGTGCTTTAGCTTTAGGCACCATCCAGAGTTCCTGCTTGGCTACTACTGAATGTGTCCCGTCCTCCAGCCTTAAGTACCATCCATCGTTCCTTCTTGGAACACTCCGACCGGTTTCGCCATCTTGCGGCTCATCAGGGAGCTACAAACAAACAGACCAAGTCCTTAGTGCGTCACTTGCAAAAGTTAGGTTTTAAAATGGTGGGCAGAGGGGGGAAACGCCCTCCCTATGTTGTCTGCCTCTTGGTTCTGGCCCGCACCTCAGACTGTTGCTGTTGTCCAAATGAATGCACCTTGTGCTTTAGCTTTAGGCACCATCCAGAGTTCCTGCTTGGCTACTACTGAATGTGTCCCGTCCTCCAGCCTTAAGTACCATCCATCGTTCCTTTTTGGAACACTCCGACCGGTTTCGCCATCTTGCGGCTCATCAGGGAGCTATAAACAAACAGACCAAGTCCTTAGTGCGTCACTTGCAAAAGTTAGGTTTTAAAATGGTGGGCAGAGGGGGGAAACGCCCTCCCTATGTTGTCTGCCTCTTGGTTCTGGCCCGCACCTCAGACTGTTGCTGTTGTCCAAATGAATGCACCTTGTGCTTTAGCTTTAGGCACCATCCAGAGTTCCTGCTTGGCTACTACTGAATGTGTCCCGTCCTCCAGCCTTAAGTACCATCCATCGTTCCTTCTTGGAACACTCCGACCGGTTTCGCCATCTTACGGCTCATCAGGGAGCTACAAACAAACAGACCAAGTCCTTAGTGCGTCACTTGCAAAAGTTAGGTTTTAAAATGGTGGGCAGAGGGGGGAAACGCCCTCCCTATGTTGTCTGCCTCTTGGTTCTGGCCCGCACCTCAGACTGTTGCTGTTGTCCAAATGAATGCACCTTGTGCTTTAGCTTTAGGCACCATCCAGAGTTCCTGCTTGGCTACTACTGAATGTGTCCCGTCCTCCAGCCTTAAGTACCATCCATCGTTCCTTCTTGGAACACTCCGACCGGTTTCGCCATCTTACGGCTCATCAGGGAGCTACAAACAAACAGACCAAGTCCTTAGTGCGTCACTTGCAAAAGTTAGGTTTTAAAATGGTGGGCAGAGGGGGGAAACGCCCTCCCTATGTTGTCTGCCTCTTGGTTCTGGCCCGCACCTCAGACTGTTGCTGTTGTCCAAATGAATGCACCTTGTGCTTTAGCTTTAGGCACCATCCAGAGTTCCTGCTTGGCTACTACTGAATGTGTCCCGTCCTCCAGCCTTAAGTACCATCCATCGTTCCTTCTTGGAACACTCCGACCGGTTTCGCCATCTTGCGGCTCATCAGGGAGCTACAAACAAACAGACCAAGTCCTTAGTGCGTCACTTGCAAAAGTTAGGTTTTAAAATGGTGGGCAGAGGGGGGAAACGCCCTCCCTATGTTGTCTGCCTCTTGGTTCTGGCCCGCACCTCAGACTGTTGCTGTTGTCCAAATGAATGCACCTTGTGCTTTAGCTTTAGGCACCATCCAGAGTTCCTGCTTGGCTACTACTGAATGTGTCCCGTCCTCCAGCCTTAAGTACCATCCATCGTTCCTTCTTGGAACACTCCGACCGGTTTCGCCATCTTACGGCTCATCAGGGAGCTACAAACAAACCGACCAAGTCCTTAGTGCGTCACTTGCAAAAGTTAGGTTTTAAAATGGTGGGCAGAGGGGGGAAACGCCCTCCCTATGTTGTCTGCCTCTTGGTTCTGGCCCGCACCTCAGACTGTTGCTGTTGTCCAAATGAATGCACCTTGTGCTTTAGCTTTAGGCACCATCCAGAGTTCCTGCTTGGCTACTACTGAATGTGTCCCGTCCTCCAGCCTTAAGTACCATCCATCGTTCCTTCTTGGAACACTCCGACCGGTTTCGCCATCTTGCGGCTCATCAGGGAGCTACAAACAAACAGACCAAGTCCTTAGTGCGTCACTTGCAAAGGTTAGGTTTTAAAATGGTGGGCAGAGGGGGGAAACGCCCTCCCTATGTTGTCTGCCTCTTGGTTCTGGCCCGCACCTCAGACTGTTGCTGTTGTCCAAATGAATGCACCTTGTGCTTTAGCTTTAGGCACCATCCAGAGTTCCTGCTTGGCTACTACTGAATGTGTCCCGTCCTCCAGCCTTAAGTACCATCCATCGTTCCTTCTTGGAACACTCCGACCGGTTTCGCCATCTTGCGGCTCATCAGGGAGCTATAAACAAACAGACCAAGTCCTTAGTGCGTCACTTGCAAAGGTTAGGTTTTAAAATGGTGGGCAGAGGGGGGAAACGCCCTCCCTATGTTGTCTGCCTCTTGGTTCTGGCCCGCACCTCAGACTGTTGCTGTTGTCCAAATGAATGCACCTTGTGCTTTAGCTTTAGGCACCATCCAGAGTTCCTGCTTGGCTACTACTGAATGTGTCCCGTCCTCCAGCCTTAAGTACCATCCATCGTTCCTTCTTGGAACACTCCGACCGGTTTCGCCATCTTGCGGCTCATCAGGGAGCTACAAACAAACAGACCAAGTCCTTAGTGCGTCACTTGCAAAGGTTAGGTTTTAAAATGGTGGGCTGCATTAGGGTTAGGGTTAGGGTTAGGGTTACGCTGCATTAGGGTTAGGGTTAGGGTTACGCTGCATTAGGGTTAGGGTTAGGGTTAGGGTGCATGAGGGTTAGGGTTAGGGTTAGGGCTAGGGCTAGGGTTAGTGTATTAGGGTTAGGGTTAGGTTAGGGTTAGGGTTAGGGTTAGGGTTAGGGTTAGGTTTTAAAATGGTGGGCAGAGGGGGGAAACGCCCTCCCTATGTTGTCTGCCTCTTGGTTCTGGCCCGCACCTCAGACTGTTGCTGTTGTCCAAATGAATGCACCTTGTGCTTTAGCTTTAGGCACCATCCAGAGTTCCTGCTTGGCTACTACTGAATGTGTCCAGTCCTCCAGCCTTAAGTACCATCCATCGTTCCTTCTTGGAACACTCCGACCGGTTTCGCCATCTTGCGGCTCATCAGGGAGCTACAAACAAACAGACCAAGTCCTTAGTGCGTCACTTGCAAAGGTTAGGTTTTAAAATGGTGGGCAGAGGGGGGAAACGCCCTCCCTATGTTGTCTGCCTCTTGGTTCTGGCCCGCACCTCAGACTGTTGCTGTTGTCTAAATGAATGCACCTTGTGCTTTAGCTTTAGGCACCATCCAGAGTTCCTGCTTGGCTACTACTGAATGTGTCCCGTCCTCCAGCCTTAAGTACCATCCATCGTTCCTTCTTGGAACACTCCGACCGGTTTCGCCATCTTGCGGCTCATCAGGGAGCTACAAACAAACAGACCAAGTCCTTAGTGCGTCACTTGCAAAGGTTAGGTTTTAAAATGGTGGGCTGCATTAGGGTTAGGGTTAGGGTTAGGGTTAGGGTTAGGGTTACGCTGCATTAGGGTTAGGGTTAGGGTTAGGGTTACGCTGCATTAGGGTTAGGGTTAGGGTTAGGGTTAGGGTTACGCTGCATGAGGGTTAGGGTTAGGGTTAGGGTTACGCTGCATGAGGGTTAGGGTTAGGGTTAGGGTTAGGGCTAGGGTTAGGGCTAGGGTTAGTGTATTAGGGTTAGGGTTAGGGTTAGGGTTAGGGTTAGGGTTAGGGTTGGGTTAGGGTTAGGGTTAGGGTGCATTAGGGTTAGGGTTAGGGTTAGGGTTACGCTGCATTAGGGTTAGGGTTAGGGTTAGGGTTACGCTGCATTAGGGTTAGGGTTAGGGTTAGGGTTACGCTGCGTTAGGGTTAGGGTTACGCTGCGTTAGGGTTAGGGTTAGGGTTAGGGTTACGCTGCGTTAGGGTTAGGGTTAGGGTTAGGGTTACGCTGCGTTAGGGTTAGGGTTAGGTTTTAAAATGGTGGGCAGAGGGGGGAAACGCCCTCCCTATGTTGTCTGCCTCTTGGTGCTGGCCCGCACCTCAGACTGTTGCTGTTGTCCAAATGAATGCACCTTGTGCTTTAGCTTTAGGCACCATCCAGAGTTCCTGCTTGGCTACTACTGAATGTGTCCCGTCCTCCAGCCTTAAGTACCATCCATCGTTCCTTCTTGGAACACTCCGACCGGTTTCGCCATCTTGCGGCTCATCAGGGAGCTATAAACAAACAGACCAAGTCCTTAGTGCGTCACTTGCAAAAGTTAGGTTTTAAAATGGTGGGCAGAGGGGGGAAACGCCCTCCCTATGTTGTCTGCCTCTTGGTTCTGGCCCGCACCTCAGACTGTTGCTGTTGTCCAAATGAATGCACCTTGTGCTTTAGCTTTAGGCACCATCCAGAGTTCCTGCTTGGCTACTACTGAATGTGTCCCGTCCTCCAGCCTTAAGTACCATCCATCGTTCCTTCTTGGAACACTCCGACCGGTTTCGCCATCTTGCGGCTCATCAGGGAGCTATAAACAAACAGACCAAGTCCTTAGTGCGTCACTTGCAAAAGTTAGGTTTTAAAATGGTGGGCAGAGGGGGGAAACGCCCTCCCTATGTTGTCTGCCTCTTGGTTCTGGCCCGCACCTCAGACTGTTGCTGTTGTCCAAATGAATGCACCTTGTGCTTTAGCTTTAGGCACCATCCAGAGTTCCTGCTTGGCTACTACTGAATGTGTCCCGTCCTCCAGCCTTAAGTACCATCCATCGTTCCTTCTTGGAACACTCCGACCGGTTTCGCCATCTTGCGGCTCATCAGGGAGCTATAAACAAACAGACCAAGTCCTTAGTGCGTCACTTGCAAAAGTTAGGTTTTAAAATGGTGGGCAGAGGGGGGAAACGCCCTCCCTATGTTGTCTGCCTCTTGGTTCTGGCCCGCACCTCAGACTGTTGCTGTTGTCCAAATGAATGCACCTTGTGCTTTAGCTTTAGGCACCATCCAGAGTTCCTGCTTGGCTACTACTGAATGTGTCCCGTCCTCCAGCCTTAAGTACCATCCATCGTTCCTTCTTGGAACACTCCGACCGGTTTCGCCATCTTGCGGCTCATCAGGGAGCTACAAACAAACAGACCAAGTCCTTAGTGCGTCACTTGCAAAAGTTAGGTTTTAAAATGGTGGGCAGAGGGGGGAAACGCCCTCCCTATGTTGTCTGCCTCTTGGTTCTGGCCCGCACCTCAGACTGTTGCTGTTGTCCAAATGAATGCACCTTGTGCTTTAGCTTTAGGCACCATCCAGAGTTCCTGCTTGGCTACTACTGAATGTGTCCCGTCCTCCAGCCTTAAGTACCATCCATCGTTCCTTCTTGGAACACTCCGACCGGTTTCGCCATCTTGCGGCTCATCAGGGAGCTATAAACAAACAGACCAAGTCCTTCGTGCGTCACTTGCAAAAGTTAGGTTTTAAAATGGTGGGCAGAGGGGGGAAACGCCCTCCCTATGTTGTCTGCCTCTTGGTTCTGGCCCGCACCTCAGACTGTTGCTGTTGTCCAAATGAATGCACCTTGTGCTTTAGCTTTAGGCACCATCCAGAGTTCCTGCTTGGCTACTACTGAATGTGTCCCGTCCTGCAGCCTTAAGTAGCATCCATCGTTCCTTCTTGGAACACTCCGACCGGTTTCGCCATCTTGCGGCTCATCAGGGAGCTATAAACAAACAGACCAAGTCCTTAGTGCGTCACTTGCAAAAGTTAGGTTTTAAAATGGTGGGCAGAGGGGGGAAACGCCCTCCCTATGTTGTCTGCCTCTTGGTTCTGGCCCGCACCTCAGACTGTTGCTGTTGTCCAAATGAATGCACCTTGTGCTTTAGCTTTAGGCACCATCCAGAGTTCCTGCTTGGCTACTACTGAATGTGTCCCGTCCTCCAGCCTTAAGTACCATCCATCGTTCCTTCTTGGAACACTCCGACCGGTTTCGCCATCTTGCGGCTCATCAGGGAGCTATAAACAAACAGACCAAGTCCTTAGTGCGTCACTTGCAAAAGTTAGGTTTTAAAATGGTGGGCAGAGGGGGGAAACGCCCTCCCTATGTTGTCTGCCTCTTGGTTCTGGCCCGCACCTCAGACTGTTGCTGTTGTCCAAATGAATGCACCTTGTGCTTTAGCTTTAGGCACCATCCAGAGTTCCTGCTTGGCTACTACTGAATGTGTCCCGTCCTCCAGCCTTAAGTACCATCCATCGTTCCTTCTTGGAACACTCCGACCGGTTTCGCCATCTTGCGGCTCATCAGGGAGCTATAAACAAACAGACCAAGTCCTTAGTGCGTCACTTGCAAAAGTTAGGTTTTAAAATGGTGGGCAGAGGGGGGAAACGCCCTCCCTATGTTGTCTGCCTCTTGGTTCTGGCCCGCACCTCAGACTGTTGCTGTTGTCCAAATGAATGCACCTTGTGCTTTAGCTTTAGGCACCATCCAGAGTTCCTGCTTGGCTACTACTGAATGTGTCCCGTCCTCCAGCCTTAAGTACCATCCATCGTTCCTTCTTGGAACACTCCGACCGGTTTCGCCATCTTGCGGCTCATCAGGGAGCTATAAACAAACAGACCAAGTCCTTAGTGCGTCACTTGCAAAAGTTAGGTTTTAAAATGGTGGGCAGAGGGGGGAAACGCCCTCCCTATGTTGTCTGCCTCTTGGTTCTGGCCCGCACCTCAGACTGTTGCTGTTGTCCAAATGAATGCACCTTGTGCTTTAGCTTTAGGCACCATCCAGAGTTCCTGCTTGGCTACTACTGAATGTGTCCCGTCCTGCAGCCTTAAGTAGCATCCATCGTTCCTTCTTGGAACACTCCGACCGGTTTCGCCATCTTGCGGCTCATCAGGGAGCTATAAACAAACAGACCAAGTCCTTAGTGCGTCACTTGCAAAAGTTAGGTTTTAAAATGGTGGGCAGAGGGGGGAAACGCCCTCCCTATGTTGTCTGCCTCTTGGTTCTGGCCCGCACCTCAGACTGTTGCTGTTGTCCAAATGAATGCACCTTGTGCTTTAGCTTTAGGCACCATCCAGAGTTCCTGCTTGGCTACTACTGAATGTGTCCCGTCCTCCAGCCTTAAGTATTAGGGTTAGGGTTAGGGTTAGGGTTAGGGTTAGGGTTAGGGTTACGCTGCATTAGGGTTAGGGTTAGGGTTAGGGTTAGGGTTAGGTTGTATGGTGTGGGCAGGAGGGTAGTTACACCCTCTTGTGTTCGTATTCTCACTCAACGCTTGAGCTGCATTAGGGTTAGGGTTAGGGTTAGGGTTAGGGTTAGGGTTAGGGTTAGGGTTAGGGTTAGGTTTTAAAATGGTGGGCAGAGGGGGGAAACGCCCTCCCTATGTTGTCTGCCTCTTGGTTCTGGCCCGCACCTCAGACTGTTGCTGTTGTCCAAATGAATGCACCTTGTGCTTTAGCTTTAGGCACCATCCAGAGTTCCTGCTTGGCTACTACTGAATGTGTCCTGTCCTGCAGCCTTAAGTACCATCCATCGTTCCTTCTTGGAACACTCCGACCGGTTTCGCCATCTTGCGGCTCATCAGGGAGCTATAAACAAACAGACCAAGTCCTTAGTGCGTCACTTGCAAAAGTTAGGTTTTAAAATGGTGGGCAGAGGGGGGAAACGCCCTCCCTATGTTGTCTGCCTCTTGGTTCTGGCCCGCACCTCAGACTGTTGCTGTTGTCCAAATGAATGCACCTTGTGCTTTAGCTTTAGGCACCATCCAGAGTTCCTGCTTGGCTACTACTGAATGTGTCCTGTCCTGCAGCCTTAAGTACCATCCATCGTTCCTTCTTGGAACACTCCGACCGGTTTCGCCATCTTGCGGCTCATCAGGGAGCTATAAACAAACAGACCAAGTCCTTAGTGCGTCACTTGCAAAAGTTAGGTTTTAAAATGGTGGGCAGAGGGGGGAAACGCCCTCCCTATGTTGTCTGCCTCTTGGTTCTGGCCCGCACCTCAGACTGTTGCTGTTGTCCAAATGAATGCACCTTGTGCTTTAGCTTTAGGCACCATCCAGAGTTCCTGCTTGGCTACTACTGAATGTGTCCTGTCCTGCAGCCTTAAGTACCATCCATCGTTCCTTCTTGGAACACTCCGACCGGTTTCGCCATCTTGCGGCTCATCAGGGAGCTATAAACAAACAGACCAAGTCCTTAGTGCGTCACTTGCAAAAGTTAGGTTTTAAAATGGTGGGCAGAGGGGGGAAACGCCCTCCCTATGTTGTCTGCCTCTTGGTTCTGGCCCGCACCTCAGACTGTTGCTGTTGTCCAAATGAATGCACCTTGTGCTTTAGCTTTAGGCACCATCCAGAGTTCCTGCTTGGCTACTACTGAATGTGTCCTGTCCTGCAGCCTTAAGTACCATCCATCGTTCCTTCTTGGAACACTCCGACCGGTTTCGCCATCTTGCGGCTCATCAGGGAGCTATAAACAAACAGACCAAGTCCTTAGTGCGTCACTTGCAAAAGTTAGGTTTTAAAATGGTGGGCAGAGGGGGGAAACGCCCTCCCTATGTTGTCTGCCTCTTGGTTCTGGCCCGCACCTCAGACTGTTGCTGTTGTCCAAATGAATGCACCTTGTGCTTTAGCTTTAGGCACCATCCAGAGTTCCTGCTTGGCTACTACTGAATGTGTCCTGTCCTGCAGCCTTAAGTACCATCCATCGTTCCTTCTTGGAACACTCCGACCGGTTTCGCCATCTTGCGGCTCATCAGGGAGCTATAAACAAACAGACCAAGTCCTTAGTGCGTCACTTGCAAAAGTTAGGTTTTAAAATGGTGGGCAGAGGGGGGAAACGCCCTCCCTATGTTGTCTGCCTCTTGGTTCTGGCCCGCACCTCAGACTGTTGCTGTTGTCCAAATGAATGCACCTTGTGCTTTAGCTTTAGGCACCATCCAGAGTTCCTGCTTGGCTACTACTGAATGTGTCCTGTCCTGCAGCCTTAAGTACCATCCATCGTTCCTTCTTGGAACACTCCGACCGGTTTCGCCATCTTGCGGCTCATCAGGGAGCTATAAACAAACAGACCAAGTCCTTAGTGCGTCACTTGCAAAAGTTAGGTTTTAAAATGGTGGGCAGAGGGGGGAAAACGCCCTCCCTATGTTGTCTGCCTCTTGGTTCTGGCCCGCACCTCAGACTGTTGCTGTTGTCCAAATGAATGCACCTTGTGCTTTAGCTTTAGGCACCATCCAGAGTTCCTGCTTGGCTACTACTGAATGTGTCCTGTCCTGCAGCCTTAAGTACCATCCATCGTTCCTTCTTGGAACACTCCGACCGGTTTCGCCATCTTGCGGCTCATCAGGGAGCTATAAACAAACAGACCAAGTCCTTAGTGCGTCACTTGCAAAAGTTAGGTTTTAAAATGGTGGGCAGAGGGGGGAAACGCCCTCCCTATGTTGTCTGCCTCTTGGTTCTGGCCCGCACCTCAGACTGTTGCTGTTGTCCAAATGAATGCACCTTGTGCTTTAGCTTTAGGCACCATCCAGAGTTCCTGCTTGGCTACTACTGAATGTGTCCTGTCCTGCAGCCTTAAGTACCATCCATCGTTCCTTCTTGGAACACTCCGACCGGTTTCGCCATCTTGCGGCTCATCAGGGAGCTATAAACAAACAGACCAAGTCCTTAGTGCGTCACTTGCAAAAGTTAGGTTTTAAAATGGTGGGCAGAGGGGGGAAACGCCCTCCCTATGTTGTCTGCCTCTTGGTTCTGGCCCGCACCTCAGACTGTTGCTGTTGTCCAAATGAATGCACCTTGTGCTTTAGCTTTAGGCACCATCCAGAGTTCCTGCTTGGCTACTACTGAATGTGTCCTGTCCTGCAGCCTTAAGTACCATCCATCGTTCCTTCTTGGAACACTCCGACCGGTTTCGCCATCTTGCGGCTCATCAGGGAGCTATAAACAAACAGACCAAGTCCTTAGTGCGTCACTTGCAAAAGTTAGGTTTTAAAATGGTGGGCAGAGGGGGGAAACGCCCTCCCTATGTTGTCTGCCTCTTGGTTCTGGCCCGCACCTCAGACTGTTGCTGTTGTCCAAATGAATGCACCTTGTGCTTTAGCTTTAGGCACCATCCAGAGTTCCTGCTTGGCTACTACTGAATGTGTCCTGTCCTGCAGCCTTAAGTACCATCCATCGTTCCTTCTTGGAACACTCCGACCGGTTTCGCCATCTTGCGGCTCATCAGGGAGCTATAAACAAACAGACCAAGTCCTTAGTGCGTCACTTGCAAAAGTTAGGTTTTAAAATGGTGGGCAGAGGGGGGAAACGCCCTCCCTATGTTGTCTGCCTCTTGGTTCTGGCCCGCACCTCAGACTGTTGCTGTTGTCCAAATGAATGCACCTTGTGCTTTAGCTTTAGGCACCATCCAGAGTTCCTGCTTGGCTACTACTGAATGTGTCCTGTCCTGCAGCCTTAAGTACCATCCATCGTTCCTTCTTGGAACACTCCGACCGGTTTCGCCATCTTGCGGCTCATCAGGGAGCTATAAACAAACAGACCAAGTCCTTAGTGCGTCACTTGCAAAAGTTAGGTTTTAAAATGGTGGGCAGAGGGGGGAAAACGCCCTCCCTATGTTGTCTGCCTCTTGGTTCTGGCCCGCACCTCAGACTGTTGCTGTTGTCCAAATGAATGCACCTTGTGCTTTAGCTTTAGGCACCATCCAGAGTTCCTGCTTGGCTACTACTGAATGTGTCCTGTCCTGCAGCCTTAAGTACCATCCATCGTTCCTTCTTGGAACACTCCGACCGGTTTCGCCATCTTGCGGCTCATCAGGGAGCTATAAACAAACAGACCAAGTCCTTAGTGCGTCACTTGCAAAAGTTAGGTTTTAAAATGGTGGGCAGAGGGGGGAAACGCCCTCCCTATGTTGTCTGCCTCTTGGTTCTGGCCCGCACCTCAGACTGTTGCTGTTGTCCAAATGAATGCACCTTGTGCTTTAGCTTTAGGCACCATCCAGAGTTCCTGCTTGGCTACTACTGAATGTGTCCTGTCCTGCAGCCTTAAGTACCATCCATCGTTCCTTCTTGGAACACTCCGACCGGTTTCGCCATCTTGCGGCTCATCAGGGAGCTATAAACAAACAGACCAAGTCCTTAGTGCGTCACTTGCAAAAGTTAGGTTTTAAAATGGTGGGCAGAGGGGGGAAACGCCCTCCCTATGTTGTCTGCCTCTTGGTTCTGGCCCGCACCTCAGACTGTTGCTGTTGTCCAAATGAATGCACCTTGTGCTTTAGCTTTAGGCACCATCCAGAGTTCCTGCTTGGCTACTACTGAATGTGTCCTGTCCTGCAGCCTTAAGTACCATCCATCGTTCCTTCTTGGAACACTCCGACCGGTTTCGCCATCTTGCGGCTCATCAGGGAGCTATAAACAAACAGACCAAGTCCTTAGTGCGTCACTTGCAAAAGTTAGGTTTTAAAATGGTGGGCAGAGGGGGGAAACGCCCTCCCTATGTTGTCTGCCTCTTGGTTCTGGCCCGCACCTCAGACTGTTGCTGTTGTCCAAATGAATGCACCTTGTGCTTTAGCTTTAGGCACCATCCAGAGTTCCTGCTTGGCTACTACTGAATGTGTCCTGTCCTGCAGCCTTAAGTACCATCCATCGTTCCTTCTTGGAACACTCCGACCGGTTTCGCCATCTTGCGGCTCATCAGGGAGCTATAAACAAACAGACCAAGTCCTTAGTGCGTCACTTGCAAAAGTTAGGTTTTAAAATGGTGGGCAGAGGGGGGAAACGCCCTCCCTATGTTGTCTGCCTCTTGGTTCTGGCCCGCACCTCAGACTGTTGCTGTTGTCCAAATGAATGCACCTTGTGCTTTAGCTTTAGGCACCATCCAGAGTTCCTGCTTGGCTACTACTGAATGTGTCCTGTCCTGCAGCCTTAAGTACCATCCATCGTTCCTTCTTGGAACACTCCGACCGGTTTCGCCATCTTGCGGCTCATCAGGGAGCTATAAACAAACAGACCAAGTCCTTAGTGCGTCACTTGCAAAAGTTAGGTTTTAAAATGGTGGGCAGAGGGGGGAAACGCCCTCCCTATGTTGTCTGCCTCTTGGTTCTGGCCCGCACCTCAGACTGTTGCTGTTGTCCAAATGAATGCACCTTGTGCTTTAGCTTTAGGCACCATCCAGAGTTCCTGCTTGGCTACTACTGAATGTGTCCCGTCCTCCAGCCTTAAGTACCATCCATCGTTCCTTCTTGGAACACTCCGACCGGTTTCGCCATCTTGCGGCTCATCAGGGAGCTATAAACAAACAGACCAAGTCCTTAGTGCGTCACTTGCAAAAGTTAGGTTTTAAAATGGTGGGCAGAGGGGGGAAACGCCCTCCCTATGTTGTCTGCCTCTTGGTTCTGGCCCGCACCTCAGACTGTTGCTGTTGTCCAAATGAATGCACCTTGTGCTTTAGCTTTAGGCACCATCCAGAGTTCCTGCTTGGCTACTACTGAATGTGTCCCGTCCTCCAGCCTTAAGTACCATCCATCGTTCCTTCTTGGAACACTCCGACCGGTTTCGCCATCTTGCGGCTCATCAGGGAGCTATAAACAAACAGACCAAGTCCTTAGTGCGTCACTTGCAAAAGTTAGGTTTTAAAATGGTGGGCAGAGGGGGGAAACGCCCTCCCTATGTTGTCTGCCTCTTGGTTCTGGCCCGCACCTCAGACTGTTGCTGTTGTCCAAATGAATGCACCTTGTGCTTTAGCTTTAGGCACCATCCAGAGTTCCTGCTTGGCTACTACTGAATGTGTCCCGTCCTCCAGCCTTAAGTACCATCCATCGTTCCTTCTTGGAACACTCCGACCGGTTTCGCCATCTTGCGGCTCATCAGGGAGCTATAAACAAACAGACCAAGTCCTTAGTGCGTCACTTGCAAAAGTTAGGTTTTAAAATGGTGGGCAGAGGGGGGAAACGCCCTCCCTATGTTGTCTGCCTCTTGGTTCTGGCCCGCACCTCAGACTGTTGCTGTTGTCCAAATGAATGCACCTTGTGCTTTAGCTTTAGGCACCATCCAGAGTTCCTGCTTGGCTACTACTGAATGTGTCCCGTCCTGCAGCCTTAAGTAGCATCCATCGTTCCTTCTTGGAACACTCCGACCGGTTTCGCCATCTTGCGGCTCATCAGGGAGCTATAAACAAACAGACCAAGTCCTTAGTGCGTCACTTGCAAAAGTTAGGTTTTAAAATGGTGGGCAGAGGGGGGAAACGCCCTCCCTATGTTGTCTGCCTCTTGGTTCTGGCCCGCACCTCAGACTGTTGCTGTTGTCCAAATGAATGCACCTTGTGCTTTAGCTTTAGGCACCATCCAGAGTTCCTGCTTGGCTACTACTGAATGTGTCCCGTCCTCCAGCCTTAAGTATTAGGGTTAGGGTTAGGGTTAGGGTTAGGGTTAGGGTTAGGGTTAGGGTTACGCTGCATTAGGGTTAGGGTTAGGGTTAGGGTTAGGGTTAGGTTGTATGGTGTGGGCAGGAGGGTAGTTACACCCTCTTGTGTTCGTATTCTCACTCAACGCTTGAGCTGCATTAGGGTTAGGGTTAGGGTTAGGGTTAGGGTTAGGGTTAGGGTTAGGGTTAGGGTTAGGGTTAGGGTAACGCTGCATTAGGGTTAGGGTTAGGGTTAGGGTTAGGTTGTATGGTGTGGGCAGGAGGGTAGTTACACCCTCTTGTGTTCGTATTCTCACTCATCCCTTGAGCTTCTTGTCACTTATACCTGCCACTTTTGGTTGGCCCACGCTTTACCTTACCACCTGGCTTCTTTTTCTTGCCGATCGCTTCTTAGTAATTTCTTGATCCGTAATCCTTTGATCCCCCTCTGGGGTTATAATCAGTTCCTGGGTTTTGCCAATTTATGGCCTCTATGTCGTATTTAGTTATTATTATTGGTGTTGGAACTCTACCCTTTATTTTACATAGTGTTAGGGTTATGTTGTATTGAGGTTGGGGGGTTCAGGTTAGGGTTAGGGTTGCTGCACTGGGGTTAGTGTTGGGGTTAGGTGAGGGTCAGGGTCGCAGTTAGGTTCAGGGCTATATTGGGGTTAGGTTGGGGTGCATCAGGGTTAGGGTTAGGTGTTTAGGGGTGGGGTGGGGTTAGGGTTATGTTTTAGGGGTAGGGTTGGGTGCATCAGGGTTAGGGTTAGGTGTTTAGGGGTAGGGTAGGGTGCATCAGGGTTAGGGTTAGGTGTTTAGGGGTAGGGTAGGGTGCATCAGGGTAGGGGATTAGATTCAGGGCTGGGGGGTTGGAGTTATGGGTTAGGGTTGCATTAGGGGTAGGGTTAAGTGAGGGTCAGGGTTTAGGAGTAGGGTGGGGTGTGTTAGGCTTAGATTTTAGGGGTGGGGTGGGAGATTAGGTTTGCTGTATTAGAGTTACGGTTAGGCTTTAGGGGTAGAGTGGGGTGCATTTGGAGAGTTGTGATTAGATTCAGGGCTGGGGGGTTGGAGTTATGGGTTAGGGTTGCATTAGGGGTAGGGTTAAGTGAGGGTCAGGGTTTAGGAGTAGGGTGGGGTGTGTTAGGCTTAGATTTTAGGGGTGGGGTGGGAGATTAGGTTTGCTGTATTAGAGTTACGGTTAGGCTTTAGGGGTAGAGTGGGGTGCATTTGGAGTTAGGATTTGGGATATGGATGTGGTCTGTTTGTAGTTAGGGTTGGGGCTTTGGTCTGTTTGTTGTGGGCAGTGTGGGGTTTAGTGGTTTTGGTTAGCTTAAACAGTAGGGGTTAGCTCTGTTTATTGTGATTAGGGTAGGGTGTGGTGTGGTTGCGGTTTGGGAGGTTTATCAAGTTGGGGTTGGGATTTGTGGTAATTAAGGTCGGGGCAGTTTTGTTTTTTGATGTTGGATTTCCCCCATTTTAGATCTGATTTAAGCCCTTTGGTAACTGAGTTTGTAGGGTTGTTATCCAGTGTTTTTCCCTCCTCTTCCTTTGTGAGGTTGTCCAGTTCATGTTGGTCTCCAACCCCATAAATTCCAGGGATTCAAGACCATGCTCCATGAAGTGTCGGGAGGTAGGTTTGTATACATCCTTTGTTCTAATAGCACTGAGGTGCCCTGTGAGCCTCATCCTTAGACTATTCCCTGTTTCTCCTACATACAAGATGTGGCATTGTTTGCATCGAATTGCATAAACAGCATTGTGCTGTTCACATGTAATTCTTTGTTTAATTAGGGCTGCTTTTCCTGTGTGTCTATTTTGTATCATTTTGCGGATTATTAGGTATTTACACGTCCCACATTTTGGGTTTGTGCAGTTCTGGGTTGTCTGTTTTCTTATCCTACTCCGAACCAGCATGTCGCGAAGGTTCCGAGTTCTTTTGTATGCCGACGTTATGTGGTATCGACTAAGTGTGTCAACATCCTCTTTTAGTTTCCCAAATTGGGTTTTAATCACTCCGTGTATTAGTTTGGTCATTGTATCGTATGTCGTTATCAGTGGTAGTCTTGCTACTTCTCTGTTTGGCCGTGGGCTATTCAGTCCCCTCAGGAAATCAGACTTAAGGTGCCTGAGGAACCTTTTTGTGTAACCTCTCTGTCTCAGTGCAGTAAATAGGGTTGTGGTGGCTTCCCTAAAGTCCTCTCCGTTTGTGCATATGCGGTGAAAACGTGTCAGTTGTGACTTCACCAGCCCCCGAAAGGTATGTTTTGGATGGTGGCTGTTTATGTGCAGGAGTGTGTGTGTGTCTGTTTCTTTAAAGAATACCTTTGTTGCTAGCTTGTGGCTGTTATTCTCCTGTTGTAATTTAAATACTGTGGTGTCCAGGAAATCCACACTTTCTCTATGTGTTGTAACTTTAAGTTTAATAGATTGGTGGTGACTGTTGAGAATACCTACAAATTCTTGCAATTCTGTTTCTGTGTGAGTCCAGACTCCCCATATGTCATCCAGGTATCTGTAATAACACATCGGGAGCTTGGAACACTTTTCAAAGACGGTGTTTTCCCAGTCTGCCATGTATATGTTTGCGTAGGCCGGGGCAAATTTCTTGCCCATAGCCGTGCCCTTAATCTGTAGGTAGAATTGCTCCTGGAATTCAAAGTCATTTTTTGTTAATCCTAGGTGTAATAGCTGGATTATGGCTGCATCTGGTCTGTGGGGTTGGGGGAACTTTCTAAGGATATTTTCCACTGCCTGTATGCCTCTGTCTGTTTCTATGTTTGTGTATAGGCTTTCAATGTCCATGGTAAAGAGTATTGCGTTCGGGGGTACGGTCAGTGAGTTCACTATTTCTATGAAGTGGTAAGTGTCTTTAATGTAGCTAGGGTGCTTCTGTGATAAGGGGTTTAGGAATGAGTCAATGTATTCTGCTATCCTGTAGGATTCACTACCACAGTCTGACACAATGGGTCTTCCTGGTGGTATTTCTCCTGGTACAGTCCATGTGTCAGGGTGCTTGTGTATTTTGGGTAGTATGTAGAATTTTCTGGGTTGTGGTTGTTCCCCCCTTAGGTATTCCACTTGTTTCTGATTCAAGTGTTTAGATTTCTTTAGTTCTGTTAAAATGTTTCCAATCTCTTTTCGTGTGTCCTGGTAAATTGGTCCTGCTAATTTCGTGTAGTGGGCTGTATTATTAAGCTGTCTGTGAGCTTCAAGTAGATACTGTTGCCTATCCATGATCACTATACTACTGCCCTTATCTGCTGGTTTTATGATTATATCTAGATTGTTTCTAAGTTCTATGATTGCCCGTCTCTCTCTTCCAGTGAGGTTTTGCTTGTCTGTCTGTTTAGGGATTTTTTCAATTTGTGATTGAGTCTGTTTAATAAAGTTTAGGATTTCTGGCTCTATTTTATTGTTTGGTGGGGTCCATTCTGATGGTGGTGTAAAAGGTTGCTTGTCTGTTTCTGAATCGCTAAAGTAATCGGTCAGTTTTACTCTCCTGTAAAACCTTTTCAGATCTTCCTGAATTTGTACTTTACAATGTTTTGGGGTTGGAACAAATGTAAGGCCCTTGTTTAAAACCCTCTCCTGTACCTCTGTGGGGTTAAAGAGTTGGGAAATATTAATAACAGTTTTTCCCAGGTGTAATCTACCCTTCTCTTGGGTTAATGTCCTTTTTAGTTTAAAGACTTCATCCACTGGTTTATTATGTTATGGGCAGTGCTATCTGTCCAATGGATGTGGTCAGCCCCCACTTTAAAGGATCTAGCATTAATTGCTGGTATGTAATTCTGTTTTTTTATATGCTGGTTAATTCCTCTGATTGTATCCCTCTCTGTTTCTGGAAGTAAGTTACTGAAGTTAATTTCCGGCACCCAGATCTGAGCATTTGGGAATGTGCTCTTAGCCAATTTAAGTAATGACTGCAGTTGCTTGGTTGCAGTCAGTGGTCTCTGCGTTCGATTATTAATGCCAACTGAGAGCACCACCTTTTTGGTCTCCGGACAGGGTTCCAATTTGTCCAGAATTGCTGTGACATGAATGAATTTAGCTCCTGGAAAGCTATCAATTTGGGTGGTGGGATTTGGGCATCTTTTTATCTTGGAGAGGTTGGAATCTCCTATTATTAAAATTGATTTTCTGGGTTCCAATTTCCAGGTAATGTTTTTTCGGCTGGTGTTGGGGTGCCTCGTCACTCTCTGTGCATCTTCCCCTTCAGAGTCAGGTTCTGCCCCTGTTGGTGTGTTTTCTGTTTCTATGTCTGCTACCCCTGCCTCCCCTATTGTGTTCCCTACCTCGGCTTCAGCTATTTCTGCCTCTCCTACTGTGTTGTCTGTCTGGGCTCTCATTGTTCCTGTCCTCATTTCTGTGTCTATTGGGTTTACCTGTCCGGTCTGGTCGCTCCTTTGTTTCTGTGGAAAGGGTTGTTTTGTGACACTGATCTCGGGCTCTAGAACTGCTGTATTTCTTGGGATGGTTGGTTTGGTACAGTCTTTCTTTTGTCTCTGTGGGAGCGGTTGGTACATGACCCTGGTTTTGGGGTACAGGAATGTTGTGCATGGATTTGTCCCTGGTGTAGGAGGGGTTCTCCCTTCTGTTTGTTTTGGGTCTGAGGAATCCCTAGTGATTTGGTTTAATACGGTCTGATGTTGGTTCCCCATGTAGTGCTGGGGTCTACGTGGCTCAGGCTCTTGAGAGCCAAGTGTGATGTCCAGGTCCCTAATGATGGCCACATTGGAAATCCTGGTCCTTGGCCTGTGGGGTGGGGTAGGGCTAGTCGCCGCCCTGGATGGCGGGGAAGGGGGGGTCACTGCCCTGGACCGCAAGGAAGGGGGGGTTTCAGTGGTCTGCTGGTGGTGTGATGAAGTCGGGGTCGCTGGCCCACGGGGTGGGGGGGTCTGTCGGTGGCGTGACGAAGTCATGGCAGCTGGCTCAAAGGGTGGGGGTGTGTGTTGGTGGTGTGACGAAGTCGTGGCAACTGGTGCAAGGGGTGGGGGGGTCCATCGGTGGCATGACGAAGTCATGGCAGCTGGCTCCAAGGGTGGGGGGGTGTGTTGGTGGTGTGACGAAGTCGTGGCAACTGGTGCAAGGGGTGGGGGGGTCTGCCGGTGGCGTGCTGAAGTCATGGCAGCTGGCTCAAAGGGTGGGGGGGTGTGTCGGTGGCTTGACGAGGTTGTGGCAGTTGGCTCACGGGGTGGGGGTGTCCGTCGGTGGCGTGACAAAGTCGTGGCAGCTGGCCCACGGGGTGGGGGGGGGTTTTCAGTCCGTCTGCGGCATGAGGGGGCTGTGATCGCAGGCTGGTGGAACAAGGCTGCCCAGGTATTTGGCCTATGGCGTGGGGGCGTCCTAGTCCGTATGCCGGTCCGCTGTTCTGTCCTCAATTGTGTGCTGGTCCCTTGCTCTGTCAACCGTGATGCTAATCCCACCACATGTCTCTTTGCCTCATCAATTGATTGAATTTTGAATTTATGTCTAAGACTCTTTTTAATCCAATTAGTGGCTTTCGCCATCATTTCTTCCAGGCGCTCTGTCACTGCAGCCTGAGCAAATTCATTTTCTAATTCTTCCAGGTTTGTTGTATAGTGCTCAATTAGAATCTGTCTGGTCTGTTTTGCCCAATTTTCTGAATTCAAAGCCAATTTGGTTAGGGTTTCCTGTGACGGTTTTGCCGGTTTTATAAAGCATGTTAGTTTATCAGCTTGTTTTAAGATGCCCTTAGGGGGCTGATTCTGGCCCTTTAAGAATATTAGATGGTGGATTGTCTGGAAAATTCTATAAATTATTCTCACTGTTGTAGCAAATTCATCCCTGGCTACGGGGAGACACCTATGTGTACCAGGGTCCGACCTCATATGCGTACGGTTGTCAGACAACCTGCATGTGTTCCGCATAGTGTTAGCCATTCCCTGGGTGTAGAAAGGTGCAAAAGGTTTTAAAAGATGTTACTAGCTTCTATTTGGTAATAGAGGTCCCCGCTAGTAACTGTAATCTCACCCCACGGTGGCTCCCTGGCTCAGATGGTCTCCTGCCTGGGACTGCGTCCTCCAAACACTCCCCAGCTCAGCCGGCTGTCCCGCCTGGAAAGGCTCTTTTTCCACCGGTCTCACCTCCCCTCCGGTGGCTCTCTGGCTTCGATGGTTCTCTGCCTGCAACAGTACTATCCAAAAACTCTTTCGTTCAGTAAGTTCTCCGGCCTGGAATCTTTTTTTCTCCGACGTTTCGCTTATCCTTAAGCTTCATCAGGGAGAAAGGATTTTAACTTTGTTTACAGCCGCTTATAAGTCCGGAGCCTTGGACTGGCCCCTCCCCTGTGTGCTACTGTTGGCTGAAGTTTTGTTCCCGCCCACAAGCAGGCTCGCCTTGACCTGGGATTGGTTAGAATTTCTGTCCTGTATGTAATGAGTCCTGTCTCATGCAGGGCTGGCCCCGCCCCCTTCGCTCCACGTGTTCGTTATTTTTAAATTATATTTTTTTAACCTAATGTTTTAATGTTCCTTTAGTTTATCTTAGATGTTTGGGGTTATTTTTTTTGAGGTAATGTTTTTAAAAATATTGCTTTTTAACCTTTGAATCTGTTTTAATGCTCCAGGTCATTCTGGCGCCACGGAGTCTGACTGTCTGCTGACCCCGGGGCTTGATTACCTGTCCGCCTCACCTCATTTTTTAAATAAAAACATGAAGCTACTTCTCCAAACCCCCACCTCCGGCTATGCCTTTTAATTATGAGGGTATTTTAAACAATTAATTAAACTTCCCACCGATTTCCTCCTTTTTAAACCCGATCGCTCGTTAAACGAAACTCAATCTCCCAGAATGCCTCACGCGTCGCTCGCTTTTCAGCGGCCGCGCAGAAAAAAAACCGATTTCCAAGGTCCGATTCCCAAAAAAACTCCCGAATCCGCCGCCACCCACCCCCCCGGGGGGAGAGGAGGGGGAAAGAAAGGTCCCCCAGCCCCAAAAAACCAGAGTAAACCCTTTTATTTAAGAGCGTTGCCCTCGTGTTTGACCCGAGAGAACTCCATATCCCAGAATGCCTCACGCGGCGCTCGCTTTTCAGCGGCCGCGTGGAACAAAATTTTGATTTCCAAGGTCCGATTCCCCATAAAAACTCCCGTAACCGCTGCCACCCGCCCCCCGGGGGGAGAGGAGGGGGAAAGAAAGGTCCCCCAGCCCCAGAGAGACCAAGTAAACCCTTTTATTTACGGGTCTTGCCCTCGTGTTTGACCCGAGAGAACTCCATATCCCAGAATGCCTCACGCGGCGCTCGCTTTTCAGTCGCTGAGAAAAAAACCCGATTTCAAAGATAAAAATCACCCGGTGAACGCTCAAAATCTAAAGACTAGATAAAGTTATCGGATTCTCACCCGTGTCCCCAACTCCTCCAGATCCCCGGGGAAAGGGTTTCTTTTAAAAAAACCGAGGTCGATATCCAGCAGCTCCCTGCTGTCGCGTTCCCCGCAGCACCAGGCATCTCTTAAAGGGGCCGTCCCCGCAGCACCAGGCATCTCTTAAAGGGGCCGTCCCCGCATCCATGTCCAGAGACCGTGTCTATGGGAACTACAACTTTTTAAAAAAATATGTAATCTTTTGTGCCCTTATTGCTGTCCCAAACCTCGTGGGGGGGGGGGGGGGTTTGGGAAGATGAGTTCCATGTCTGTCAGACCCACATTTCCAGCCATGCTTTATTTTAAGTGCACCTTTTAAATATTTTAGATTTTAAAATTTAAAAAAACCTCCTTGGTGCTCCCTATTTTTATAAGTTGCTTGCTGCTTTTTTTGTGGGGGGGGCAAAAGGGGAACAAAAAGTTATTTAACCATCTACCTCACTGATCAAGTTTAGATTTAAGGTATTTGCAAGATATATTCTCTGGGTTTTCTTTTCTTGGCATTTATATCTTTTTTTGTCTGTGGTAATGTAAAGCGTGTCACTCCTGAATGTTAGGTTGTATGGTGTGGGCAGGAGGGTAGTTACACCCTCTTGTGTTCGTATTCTCACTCATCCCTTGAGCTTCTTGTCACTTATACCTGCCACTTTTGGTTGGCCCACGCTTTACCTTACCACCTGGCTTCTTTTTCTTGCCGATCGCTTCTTAGTAATTTCTTGATCCGTAATCCTTTGATCCCCCTCTGGGGTTATAATCAGTTCCTGGGTTTTGCCAATTTATGGCCTCTATGTCGTATTTAGTTATTATTATTGGTGTTGGAACTCTACCCTTTATTTTACATAGTGTTAGGGTTATGTTGTATTGAGGTTGGGGGGTTCAGGTTAGGGTTAGGGTTGCTGCACTGGGGTTAGTGTTGGGGTTAGGTGAGGGTCAGGGTCGCAGTTAGGTTCAGGGCTATATTGGGGTTAGGTTGGGGTGCATCAGGGTTAGGGTTAGGTGTTTAGGGGTGGGGTGGGGTTAGGGTTATGTTTTAGGGGTAGGGTTGGGTGCATCAGGGTTAGGGTTAGGTGTTTAGGGGTAGGGTAGGGTGCATCAGGGTTAGGGTTAGGTGTTTAGGGGTAGGGTAGGGTGCATCAGGGTAGGGGATTAGATTCAGGGCTGGGGGGTTGGAGTTATGGGTTAGGGTTGCATTAGGGGTAGGGTTAAGTGAGGGTCAGGGTTTAGGAGTAGGGTGGGGTGTGTTAGGCTTAGATTTTAGGGGTGGGGTGGGAGATTAGGTTTGCTGTATTAGAGTTACGGTTAGGCTTTAGGGGTAGAGTGGGGTGCATTTGGAGAGTTGTGATTAGATTCAGGGCTGGGGGGTTGGAGTTATGGGTTAGGGTTGCATTAGGGGTAGGGTTAAGTGAGGGTCAGGGTTTAGGAGTAGGGTGGGGTGTGTTAGGGTTAGGGTTAGGGTTAGGGTTAGGGTTAGGGTTAGGGTTAGGGTTAGGGTTAGGGTTAGGGTTAGGGTTAGGGTTAGGTTTAGGGTTAGGGTTAGGGTTAGGGTTAGGGTTAGGGTTAGGTTTTAAAATGGTGGGCAGAGGGGGGAAACGCCCTCCCTATGTTGTCTGCCTCTTGGTTCTGGCCCGCACCTCAGACTGTTGCTGTTGTCCAAATGAATGCACCTTGTGCTTTAGCTTTAGGCACCATCCAGAGTTCCTGCTTGGCTACTACTGAATGTTAGGGTTAGGGTTAGGGTTAGGGTTAGGGTTAGGGTTAGGGTTAGGGTTAGGGTTAGGGTTAGGGTTAGGGTTACGCTGCATTAGGGTTAGGGTTAGGGTTAGGGTTAGGGTTAGGGTTAGGGTTAGGGTTAGGGTTAGGGTTAGGGTTAGGGTTAGGGTTAGGGTGCATTAGGGTTAGGGTTAGGGTTAGGGTTAGGGTTAGGGTTAGGGTTAGGGTTAGGGTTAGGGTTAGGGTTAGGGTTAGGGTGCATTAGGGTTAGGGTTAGGGTTAGGGTTAGGGTTAGGGTTAGGGTTAGGGTTAGGGTTAGGGTTAGGGTTAGTGAATTAGGGTTAGGGTTAGGGTTAGGGTTAGGGTTAGGGTTAGGGTTAGGGTTAGGGTTAGGGTTAGGGTTCCCCGACGCTGCATTAGGGTTAGGGTTAGGGTTAGGGTTAGGGTTAGGGTTAGGGTTAGGGTTAGGGTTAGGGTTAGGGTTAGGCTGCATTAGGGTTAGGGTTAGGGTTAGGGTTAGGGTTAGGGTTAGGGTTAGGGTTAGGGTTAGGGTTAGGGTTAGGGTTAGGGTTAGGGTTAGGGTTACGCTGCATTAGGGTTAGGGTTAGGGTTAGGGTTAGGGTTAGGGTTAGGGTTAGGGTTAGGGTTAGGGTTAGGGTTAGGGTTAGGTTGTATGGTGTGGGCAGGAGGGTAGTTACACCCTCTTGTGTTCGTATTCTCACTCATCCCTTGAGCTTCTTGTCACTTATACCTGCCACTTTTGGTTGGCCCACGCTTTACCTTACCACCTGGCTTCTTTTTCTTGCCGATCGCTTCTTAGTAATTTCTTGATCCGTAATCCTTTGATCCCCCTCTGGGGTTATAATCAGTTCCTGGGTTTTGCCAATTTATGGCCTCTATGTCGTATTTAGTTATTATTATTGGTGTTGGAACTCTACCCTTTATTTTACGTAGTATTAGGGTTATGTTGTATTGAGGTTGGGGGGTTCAGGTTAGGGTTAGGGTTGCTGCACTGGGGTTAGTGTTGGGGTTAGGTGAGGGTCAGGGTCGCAGTTAGGTTCAGGGCTATATTGGGGTTAGGTTGGGGTGCATCAGGGTTAGGGTTAGGTGTTTAGGGGTGGGGTGGGGTTAGGGTTATGTTTTAGGGGTAGGGTTGGGTGCATCAGGGTTAGGGTTAGGTGTTTAGGGGTAGGGTAGGGTGCATCAGGGTTAGGGTTAGGTGTTTAGGGGTAGGGTAGGGTGCATCAGGGTAGGGGATTAGATTCAGGGCTGGGGGGTTGGAGTTATGGGTTAGGGTTGCATTAGGGGTAGGGTTAAGTGAGGGTCAGGGTTTAGGAGTAGGGTGGGGTGTGTTAGGCTTAGATTTTAGGGGTGGGGTGGGAGATTAGGTTTGCTGTATTAGAGTTACGGTTAGGCTTTAGGGGTAGAGTGGGGTGCATTTGGAGAGTTGTGATTAGATTCAGGGCTGGGGGGTTGGAGTTATGGGTTAGGGTTGCATTAGGGGTAGGGTTAAGTGAGGGTCAGGGTTTAGGAGTAGGGTGGGGTGTGTTAGGCTTAGATTTTAGGGGTGGGGTGGGAGATTAGGTTTGCTGTATTAGAGTTACGGTTAGGCTTTAGGGGTAGAGTGGGGTGCATTTGGAGAGTTGTGATTAGATTCAGGGCTGGGGGGTTGGAGTTATGGGTTAGGGTTGCATTAGGGGTAGGGTTAAGTGAGGGTCAGGGTTTAGGAGTAGGGTGGGGTGTGTTAGGCTTAGATTTTAGGGGTGGGGTGGGAGATTAGGTTTGCTGTATTAGAGTTACGGTTAGGCTTTAGGGGTAGAGTGGGGTGCATTTGGAGAGTTGTGATTAGATTCAGGGCTGGGGGGTTGGAGTTATGGGTTAGGGTTGCATTAGGGGTAGGGTTAAGTGAGGGTCAGGGTTTAGGAGTAGGGTGGGGTGTGTTAGGCTTAGATTTTAGGGGTGGGGTGGGAGATTAGGTTTGCTGTATTAGAGTTACGGTTAGGCTTTAGGGGTAGAGTGGGGTGCATTTGGAGAGTTGTGATTAGATTCAGGGCTGGGGGGTTGGAGTTATGGGTTAGGGTTGCATTAGGGGTAGGGTTAAGTGAGGGTCAGGGTTTAGGAGTAGGGTGGGGTGTGTTAGGCTTAGATTTTAGGGGTGGGGTGGGAGATTAGGTTTGCTGTATTAGAGTTACGGTTAGGCTTTAGGGGTAGAGTGGGGTGCATTTGGAGAGTTGTGATTAGATTCAGGGCTGGGGGGTTGGAGTTATGGGTTAGGGTTGCATTAGGGGTAGGGTTAAGTGAGGGTCAGGGTTTAGGAGTAGGGTGGGGTGTGTTAGGCTTAGATTTTAGGGGTGGGGTGGGAGATTAGGTTTGCTGTATTAGAGTTACGGTTAGGCTTTAGGGGTAGAGTGGGGTGCATTTGGAGTTAGGATTTGGGATATGGATGTGGTCTGTTTGTAGTTAGGGTTGGGGCTTTGGTCTGTTTGTTGTGGGCAGTGTGGGGTTTAGTGGTTTTGGTTAGCTTAAACAGTAGGGGTTAGCTCTGTTTATTGTGATTAGGGTAGGGTGTGGTGTGGTTGCGGTTTGGGAGGTTTATCAAGTTGGGGTTGGGATTTGTGGTAATTAAGGTCGGGGCAGTTTTGTTTTTTGATGTTGGATTTCCCCCATTTTAGATCTGATTTAAGCCCTTTGGTAACTGAGTTTGTAGGGTTGTTATCCAGTGTTTTTCCCTCCTCTTCCTTTGTGAGGTTGTCCAGTTCATGTTGGTCTCCAACCCCATAAATTCCAGGGATTCAAGACCATGCTCCATGAAGTGTCGGGAGGTAGGTTTGTATACATCCTTTGTTCTAATAGCACTGAGGTGCCCTGTGAGCCTCATCCTTAGACTATTCCCTGTTTCTCCTACATACAAGATGTGGCATTGTTTGCATCGAATTGCATAAACAGCATTGTGCTGTTCACATGTAATTCTTTGTTTAATTAGGGCTGCTTTTCCTGTGTGTCTATTTTGTATCATTTTGCGGATTATTAGGTATTTACACGTCCCACATTTTGGGTTTGTGCAGTTCTGGGTTGTCTGTTTTCTTATCCTGCTCCGAACCAGCATGTCGCGAAGGTTCCGAGTTCTTTTGTATGCCGACGTTATGTGGTATCGACTAAGTGTGTCAACATCCTCTTTTAGTTTCCCAAATTGGGTTTTAATCACTCCGTGTATTAGTTTGGTCATTGTATCGTATGTCGTTATCAGTGGTAGTCTTGCTACTTCTCTGTTTGGCCGTGGGCTATTCAGTCCCCTCAGGAAATCAGACTTAAGGTGCCTGAGGAACCTTTTTGTGTAACCTCTCTGTCTCAGTGCAGTAAATAGGGTTGTGGTGGCTTCCCTAAAGTCCTCTCCGTTTGTGCATATGCGGTGAAAACGTGTCAGTTGTGACTTCACCAGCCCCCGAAAGGTATGTTTTGGATGGTGGCTGTTTATGTGCAGGAGTGTGTGTGTGTCTGTTTCTTTAAAGAATACCTTTGTTGCTAGCTTGTGGCTGTTATTCTCCTGTTGTAATTTAAATACTGTGGTGTCCAGGAAATCCACACTTTCTCTATGTGTTGTAACTTTAAGTTTAATAGATTGGTGGTGACTGTTGAGAATACCTACAAATTCTTGCAATTCTGTTTCTGTGTGAGTCCAGACTCCCCATATGTCATCCAGGTATCTGTAATAACACATCGGGAGCCTGGAACACTTTTCAAAGACTGTGTTTTCCCAGTCTGCCATGTATATGTTTGCGTAGGCCGGGGCAAATTTCTTGCCCATAGCCGTGCCCTTAATCTGTAGGTAGAATTGCTCCTGGAATTCAAAGTCATTTTTTGTTAGTCCTAGGTGTAATAGCTGGATTATGGCTGCATCTGGTCTGTGGGGTTGGGGGAACTTTCTAAGGATATTTTCCACTGCCTGTATGCCTCTGTCTGTTTCTATGTTTGTGTATAGGCTTTCAATGTCCATGGTAAAGAGTATTGCGTTCGGGGGTACGGTCAGTGAGTTCACTATTTCTATGAAGTGGTAAGTGTCTTTAATGTAGCTAGGGTGCTTCTGTGATAAGGGGTTTAGGAATGAGTCAATGTATTCTGCTATCCTGTAGGATTCACTACCACAGTCTGACACAATGGGTCTTCCTGGTGGTATTTCTCCTGGTACAGTCCATGTGTCAGGGTGCTTGTGTATTTTGGGTAGTATGTAGAATTTTCTGGGTTGTGGTTGTTCCCCCCTTAGGTATTCCACTTGTTTCTGATTCAAGTGTTTAGATTTCTTTAGTTCCGTTAAAATGTTTCCAATCTCTTTTCGTGTGTCCTGGTAAATTGGTCCTGCTAATTTCGTGTAGTGGGCTGTATTATTAAGCTGTCTGTGAGCTTCAAGTAGATACTGTTGCCTATCCATGATCACTATACTACTGCCCTTATCTGCTGGTTTTATGATTATATCTAGATTGTTTCTAAGTTCTATGATTGCCCGTCTCTCTCTTCCAGTGAGGTTTTGCTTGTCTGTCTGTTTAGGGATTTTTTCAATTTGTGATTGAGTCTGTTTAATAAAGTTTAGGATTTCTGGCTCTATTTTATTGTTTGGTGGGGTCCATTCTGATGGTGGTGTAAAAGGTTGCTTGTCTGTTTCTGAATCGCTAAAGTAATCGGTCAGTTTTACTCTCCTGTAAAACCTTTTCAGATCTTCCTGAATTTGTACTTTACAATGTTTTGGGGTTGGAACAAATGTAAGGCCCTTGTTTAAAACCCTCTCCTGTACCTCTGTGGGGTTAAAGAGTTGGGAAATATTAATAACAGTTTTTCCCAGGTGTAATCTACCCTTCTCTTGGGTTAATGTCCTTTTTAGTTTAAAGACTTCATCCACTGGTTTATTATGTTATGGGCAGTGCTATCTGTCCAATGGATGTGGTCAGCCCCCACTTTAAAGGATCTAGCATTAATTGCTGGTATGTAATTCTGTTTTTTTATATGCTGGTTAATTCCTCTGATTGTATCCCTCTCTGTTTCTGGAAGTAAGTTACTGAAGTTAATTTCCGGCACCCAGATCTGAGCATTTGGGAATGTGCTCTTAGCCAATTTAAGTAATGACTGCAGTTGCTTGGTTGCAGTCAGTGGTCTCTGCGTTCGATTATTAATGCCAACTGAGAGCACCACCTTTTTGGTCTCCGGACAGGGTTCCAATTTGTCCAGAATTGCTGTGACATGAATGAATTTAGCTCCTGGAAAGCTATCAATTTGGGTGGTGGGATTTGGGCATCTTTTTATCTTGGAGAGGTTGGAATCTCCTATTATTAAAATTGATTTTCTGGGTTCCAATTTCCAGGTAATGTTTTTTCGGCTGGTGTTGGGGTGCCTCGTCACTCTCTGTGCATCTTCCCCTTCAGAGTCAGGTTCTGCCCCTGTTGGTGTGTTTTCTGTTTCTATGTCTGCTACCCCTGCCTCCCCTATTGTGTTCCCTACCTCGGCTTCAGCTATTTCTGCCTCTCCTACTGTGTTGTCTGTCTGGGCTCTCATTGTTCCTGTCCTCATTTCTGTGTCTATTGGGTTTACCTGTCCGGTCTGGTCGCTCCTTTGTTTCTGTGGAAAGGGTTGTTTTGTGACACTGATCTCGGGCTCTAGAACTGCTGTATTTCTTGGGATGGTTGGTTTGGTACAGTCTTTCTTTTGTCTCTGTGGGAGCGGTTGGTACATGACCCTGGTTTTGGGGTACAGGAATGTTGTGCATGGATTTGTCCCTGGTGTAGGAGGGGTTCTCCCTTCTGTTTGTTTTGGGTCTGAGGAATCCCTAGTGATTTGGTTTAATACGGTCTGATGTTGGTTCCCCATGTAGTGCTGGGGTCTACGTGGCTCAGGCTCTTGAGAGCCAAGTGTGATGTCCAGGTCCCTAATGATGGCCACATTGGAAATCCTGGTCCTTGGCCTGTGGGGTGGGGTAGGGCTAGTCGCCGCCCTGGATGGCGGGGAAGGGGGGGTCACTGCCCTGGACCACAAGGAAGGGGGGGTTTCAGTGGTCTGCTGGTGGTGTGATGAAGTCGGGGTCGCTGGCCCACGGGGTGGGGGGGTCTGTCGGTGGCGTGACGAAGTCATGGCAGCTGGCTCAAAGGGTGGGGGTGTGTGTTGGTGGTGTGACGAAGTCGTGGCAACTGGTGCAAGGGGTGGGGGGGTCCATCGGTGGCATGACGAAGTCATGGCAGCTGGCTCCAAGGGTGGGGGGGTGTGTTGGTGGTGTGACGAAGTCGTGGCAACTGGTGCAAGGGGTGGGGGGGTCTGCCGGTGGCGTGCTGAAGTCATGGCAGCTGGCTCAAAGGGTGGGGGGGTGTGTCGGTGGCTTGACGAGGTTGTGGCAGTTGGCTCACGGGGTGGGGGTGTCCGTCGGTGGCGTGACAAAGTCGTGGCAGCTGGCCCACGGGGTGGGGGGGGGTTTTCAGTCCGTCTGCGGCATGAGGGGGCTGTGATCGCAGGCTGGTGGAACAAGGCTGCCCAGGTATTTGGCCTATGGCGTGGGGGCGTCCTAGTCCGTATGCCGGTCCGCTGTTCTGTCCTCAATTGTGTGCTGGTCCCTTGCTCTGTCAACCGTGATGCTAATCCCACCACATGTCTCTTTGCCTCATCAATTGATTGAATTTTGAATTTATGTCTAAGACTCTTTTTAATCCAATTAGTGGCTTTCGTCATCATTTCTTCCAGGCGCTCTGTCACTGCAGCCTGAGCAAATTCATTTTCTAATTCTTCCAGGTTTGTTGTATAGTGCTCAATTAGAATCTGTCTGGTCTGTTTTGCCCAATTTTCTGAATTCAAAGCCAATTTGGTTAGGGTTTCCTGTGACGGTTTTGCCGGTTTTATAAAGCATGTTAGTTTATCAGCTTGTTTTAAGATGCCCTTAGGGGGCTGATTCTGGCCCTTTAAGAATATTAGATGGTGGATTGTCTGGAAAATTCTATAAATTATTCTCACTGTTGTAGCAAATTCATCCCTGGCTACGGGGAGACACCTATGTGTACCAGGGTCCGACCTCATATGCGTACGGTTGTCAGACAACCTGCATGTGTTCCGCATAGTGTTAGCCATTCCCTGGGTGTAGAAAGGTGCAAAAGGTTTTAAAAGATGTTACTAGCTTCTATTTGGTAATAGAGGTCCCCGCTAGTAACTGTAATCTCACCCCACGGTGGCTCCCTGGCTCAGATGGTCTCCTGCCTGGGACTGCGTCCTCCAAACACTCCCCAGCTCAGCCGGCTGTCCCGCCTGGAAAGGCTCTTTTTCCACCGGTCTCACCTCCCCTCCGGTGGCTCTCTGGCTTCGATGGTTCTCTGCCTGCAACAGTACTATCCAAAAACTCTTTCGTTCAGTAAGTTCTCCGGCCTGGAATCTTTTTTTCTCCGACGTTTCGCTTATCCTTAAGCTTCATCAGGGAGAAAGGATTTTAACTTTGTTTACAGTTGCTTATAAGTACGGAGCCTTGGACTGGCCCCTCCCCTGTGTGCTACTGTTGGCTGAAGTTTTGTTCCCGCCCACAAGCAGGCTAGCCTTGACCTGGGATTGGTTAGAATTTCTGTCCTGTATGTAATGAGTCCTGTCTCATGCAGGGCTGGCCCCGCCCCCTTCGCTCCACGTGTTCGTTATTTTTAAATTATATTTTTTTAACCTAATGTTTTAATGTTCCTTTAGTTTATCTTAGATGTTTGGGGTTATTTTTTTTGAGGTAATGTTTTTAAAAATATTGCTTTTTAACCTTTGAATCTGTTTTAATGCTCCAGGTCATTCTGGCGCCACGGAGTCTGACTGTCTGCTGACCCCGGGGCTTGATTACCTGTCCGCCTCACCTCATTTTTTAAATAAAAACATGAAGCTACTTCTCCAAACCCCCACCTCCGGCTATGCCTTTTAATTATGAGGGTATTTTAAACAATTAATTAAACTTCCCACCGATTTCCTCCTTTTTAAACCCGGTCGCTCGTTAAACGAAACTCAATCTCCCAGAATGCCTCACGCGTCGCTCGCTTTTCAGCGGCCGCGCAGAAAAAAAACCGATTTCCAAGGTCCGATTCCCCAAAAAAAACTCCCGAATCCGCCGCCACCCACCCCCCCGGGGGGAGAGGAGGGGGAAAGAAAGGTCCCCCAGCCCCAAAAAACCCAAAGTAAACCCTTTTATTTAAGAGCGTTGCCCTCGTGTTTGACCCGAGAGAACTCCATATCCCAGAATGCCTCACGCGGCGCTCGCTTTTCAGCGGCCGCGTGGAACAAAATTTTGATTTCCAAGGTCCGATTCCCCATAAAAACTCCCGTAACCGCTGCCACCCGCCCCCCGGGGGGAGAGGAGGGGGAAAGAAAGGTCCCCCAGCCCCAGAGAGACCAAGTAAACCCTTTTATTTACGGGTCTTGCCCTCGTGTTTGACCCGAGAGAACTCCATATCCCAGAATGCCTCACGCGGCGCTCGCTTTTCAGTCGCTGAGAAAAAAACCCGATT
Source organism: Heptranchias perlo (assembly GCF_035084215.1). Lineage (NCBI taxonomy): Eukaryota > Metazoa > Chordata > Chondrichthyes > Hexanchiformes > Hexanchidae > Heptranchias > Heptranchias perlo. The sequence continues at coordinate 390,831 of NW_027139282.1, forward strand.
TCAAAGATAAAAATCACCCGGTGAACGCTCAAAATCTAAAGACTAGATAAAGTTATCGGATTCTCACCCGTGTCCCCAACTCCTCCAGATCCCCGGGGAAAGGGTTTCTTTTAAAAAAACCGAGGTCGATATCCAGCAGCTCCCTGCTGTCGCGTTCCCCGCAGCACCAGGCATCTCTTAAAGGGGCCGTCCCCGCAGCACCAGGCATCTCTTAAAGGGGCCGTCCCCGCATCCATGTCCAGAGACCGTGTCTATGGGAACTACAACTTTTTTTAAAAATATGTAATCTTTTGTGCCCTTATTGCTGTCCCAAACCTCGTGGGGGGGGGGGGGGGTTTGGGAAGATGAGTTCCATGTCTGTCAGACCCACATTTCCAGCCATGCTTTATTTTAAGTGCACCTTTTAAATATTTTAGATTTTAAAATTTAAAAAAACCTCCTTGGTGCTCCCTATTTTTATAAGTTGCTTGCTGCTTTTTTTGTGGGGGGGGCAAAAGGGGAACAAAAAGTTATTTAACCATCTACCTCACTGATCAAGTTTAGATTTAAGGTATTTGCAAGATATATTCTCTGGGTTTTCTTTTCTTGGCATTTATATCTTTTTTTGTCTGTGGTAATGTAAAGCGTGTCACTCCTGAATGTTAGGTTGTATGGTGTGGGCAGGAGGGTAGTTACACCCTCTTGTGTTCGTATTCTCACTCATCCCTTGAGCTTCTTGTCACTTATACCTGCCACTTTTGGTTGGCCCACGCTTTACCTTACCACCTGGCTTCTTTTTCTTGCCGATCGCTTCTTAGTAATTTCTTGATCCGTAATCCTTTGATCCCCCTCTGGGGTTATAATCAGTTCCTGGGTTTTGCCAATTTATGGCCTCTATGTCGTATTTAGTTATTATTATTGGTGTTGGAACTCTACCCTTTATTTTACGTAGTATTAGGGTTATGTTGTATTGAGGTTGGGGGGTTCAGGTTAGGGTTAGGGTTGCTGCACTGGGGTTAGTGTTGGGGTTAGGTGAGGGTCAGGGTCGCAGTTAGGTTCAGGGCTATATTGGGGTTAGGTTGGGGTGCATCAGGGTTAGGGTTAGGTGTTTAGGGGTGGGGTGGGGTTAGGGTTATGTTTTAGGGGTAGGGTTGGGTGCATCAGGGTTAGGGTTAGGTGTTTAGGGGTAGGGTAGGGTGCATCAGGGTTAGGGTTAGGTGTTTAGGGGTAGGGTAGGGTGCATCAGGGTAGGGGATTAGATTCAGGGCTGGGGGGTTGGAGTTATGGGTTAGGGTTGCATTAGGGGTAGGGTTAAGTGAGGGTCAGGGTTTAGGAGTAGGGTGGGGTGTGTTAGGCTTAGATTTTAGGGGTGGGGTGGGAGATTAGGTTTGCTGTATTAGAGTTACGGTTAGGCTTTAGGGGTAGAGTGGGGTGCATTTGGAGAGTTGTGATTAGATTCAGGGCTGGGGGGTTGGAGTTATGGGTTAGGGTTGCATTAGGGGTAGGGTTAAGTGAGGGTCAGGGTTTAGGAGTAGGGTGGGGTGTGTTAGGCTTAGATTTTAGGGGTGGGGTGGGAGATTAGGTTTGCTGTATTAGAGTTACGGTTAGGCTTTAGGGGTAGAGTGGGGTGCATTTGGAGAGTTGTGATTAGATTCAGGGCTGGGGGGTTGGAGTTATGGGTTAGGGTTGCATTAGGGGTAGGGTTAAGTGAGGGTCAGGGTTTAGGAGTAGGGTGGGGTGTGTTAGGCTTAGATTTTAGGGGTGGGGTGGGAGATTAGGTTTGCTGTATTAGAGTTACGGTTAGGCTTTAGGGGTAGAGTGGGGTGCATTTGGAGAGTTGTGATTAGATTCAGGGCTGGGGGGTTGGAGTTATGGGTTAGGGTTGCATTAGGGGTAGGGTTAAGTGAGGGTCAGGGTTTAGGAGTAGGGTGGGGTGTGTTAGGCTTAGATTTTAGGGGTGGGGTGGGAGATTAGGTTTGCTGTATTAGAGTTACGGTTAGGCTTTAGGGGTAGAGTGGGGTGCATTTGGAGAGTTGTGATTAGATTCAGGGCTGGGGGGTTGGAGTTATGGGTTAGGGTTGCATTAGGGGTAGGGTTAAGTGAGGGTCAGGGTTTAGGAGTAGGGTGGGGTGTGTTAGGCTTAGATTTTAGGGGTGGGGTGGGAGATTAGGTTTGCTGTATTAGAGTTACGGTTAGGCTTTAGGGGTAGAGTGGGGTGCATTTGGAGAGTTGTGATTAGATTCAGGGCTGGGGGGTTGGAGTTATGGGTTAGGGTTGCATTAGGGGTAGGGTTAAGTGAGGGTCAGGGTTTAGGAGTAGGGTGGGGTGTGTTAGGCTTAGATTTTAGGGGTGGGGTGGGAGATTAGGTTTGCTGTATTAGAGTTACGGTTAGGCTTTAGGGGTAGAGTGGGGTGCATTTGGAGTTAGGATTTGGGATATGGATGTGGTCTGTTTGTAGTTAGGGTTGGGGCTTTGGTCTGTTTGTTGTGGGCAGTGTGGGGTTTAGTGGTTTTGGTTAGCTTAAACAGTAGGGGTTAGCTCTGTTTATTGTGATTAGGGTAGGGTGTGGTGTGGTTGCGGTTTGGGAGGTTTATCAAGTTGGGGTTGGGATTTGTGGTAATTAAGGTCGGGGCAGTTTTGTTTTTTGATGTTGGATTTCCCCCATTTTAGATCTGATTTAAGCCCTTTGGTAACTGAGTTTGTAGGGTTGTTATCCAGTGTTTTTCCCTCCTCTTCCTTTGTGAGGTTGTCCAGTTCATGTTGGTCTCCAACCCCATAAATTCCAGGGATTCAAGACCATGCTCCATGAAGTGTCGGGAGGTAGGTTTGTATACATCCTTTGTTCTAATAGCACTGAGGTGCCCTGTGAGCCTCATCCTTAGACTATTCCCTGTTTCTCCTACATACAAGATGTGGCATTGTTTGCATCGAATTGCATAAACAGCATTGTGCTGTTCACATGTAATTCTTTGTTTAATTAGGGCTGCTTTTCCTGTGTGTCTATTTTGTATCATTTTGCGGATTATTAGGTATTTACACGTCCCACATTTTGGGTTTGTGCAGTTCTGGGTTGTCTGTTTTCTTATCCTGCTCCGAACCAGCATGTCGCGAAGGTTCCGAGTTCTTTTGTATGCCGACGTTATGTGGTATCGACTAAGTGTGTCAACATCCTCTTTTAGTTTCCCAAATTGGGTTTTAATCACTCCGTGTATTAGTTTGGTCATTGTATCGTATGTCGTTATCAGTGGTAGTCTTGCTACTTCTCTGTTTGGCCGTGGGCTATTCAGTCCCCTCAGGAAATCAGACTTAAGGTGCCTGAGGAACCTTTTTGTGTAACCTCTCTGTCTCAGTGCAGTAAATAGGGTTGTGGTGGCTTCCCTAAAGTCCTCTCCGTTTGTGCATATGCGGTGAAAACGTGTCAGTTGTGACTTCACCAGCCCCCGAAAGGTATGTTTTGGATGGTGGCTGTTTATGTGCAGGAGTGTGTGTGTGTCTGTTTCTTTAAAGAATACCTTTGTTGCTAGCTTGTGGCTGTTATTCTCCTGTTGTAATTTAAATACTGTGGTGTCCAGGAAATCCACACTTTCTCTATGTGTTGTAACTTTAAGTTTAATAGATTGGTGGTGACTGTTGAGAATACCTACAAATTCTTGCAATTCTGTTTCTGTGTGAGTCCAGACTCCCCATATGTCATCCAGGTATCTGTAATAACACATCGGGAGCCTGGAACACTTTTCAAAGACTGTGTTTTCCCAGTCTGCCATGTATATGTTTGCGTAGGCCGGGGCAAATTTCTTGCCCATAGCCGTGCCCTTAATCTGTAGGTAGAATTGCTCCTGGAATTCAAAGTCATTTTTTGTTAGTCCTAGGTGTAATAGCTGGATTATGGCTGCATCTGGTCTGTGGGGTTGGGGGAACTTTCTAAGGATATTTTCCACTGCCTGTATGCCTCTGTCTGTTTCTATGTTTGTGTATAGGCTTTCAATGTCCATGGTAAAGAGTATTGCGTTCGGGGGTACGGTCAGTGAGTTCACTATTTCTATGAAGTGGTAAGTGTCTTTAATGTAGCTAGGGTGCTTCTGTGATAAGGGGTTTAGGAATGAGTCAATGTATTCTGCTATCCTGTAGGATTCACTACCACAGTCTGACACAATGGGTCTTCCTGGTGGTATTTCTCCTGGTACAGTCCATGTGTCAGGGTGCTTGTGTATTTTGGGTAGTATGTAGAATTTTCTGGGTTGTGGTTGTTCCCCCCTTAGGTATTCCACTTGTTTCTGATTCAAGTGTTTAGATTTCTTTAGTTCCGTTAAAATGTTTCCAATCTCTTTTCGTGTGTCCTGGTAAATTGGTCCTGCTAATTTCGTGTAGTGGGCTGTATTATTAAGCTGTCTGTGAGCTTCAAGTAGATACTGTTGCCTATCCATGATCACTATACTACTGCCCTTATCTGCTGGTTTTATGATTATATCTAGATTGTTTCTAAGTTCTATGATTGCCCGTCTCTCTCTTCCAGTGAGGTTTTGCTTGTCTGTCTGTTTAGGGATTTTTTCAATTTGTGATTGAGTCTGTTTAATAAAGTTTAGGATTTCTGGCTCTATTTTATTGTTTGGTGGGGTCCATTCTGATGGTGGTGTAAAAGGTTGCTTGTCTGTTTCTGAATCGCTAAAGTAATCGGTCAGTTTTACTCTCCTGTAAAACCTTTTCAGATCTTCCTGAATTTGTACTTTACAATGTTTTGGGGTTGGAACAAATGTAAGGCCCTTGTTTAAAACCCTCTCCTGTACCTCTGTGGGGTTAAAGAGTTGGGAAATATTAATAACAGTTTTTCCCAGGTGTAATCTACCCTTCTCTTGGGTTAATGTCCTTTTTAGTTTAAAGACTTCATCCACTGGTTTATTATGTTATGGGCAGTGCTATCTGTCCAATGGATGTGGTCAGCCCCCACTTTAAAGGATCTAGCATTAATTGCTGGTATGTAATTCTGTTTTTTTATATGCTGGTTAATTCCTCTGATTGTATCCCTCTCTGTTTCTGGAAGTAAGTTACTGAAGTTAATTTCCGGCACCCAGATCTGAGCATTTGGGAATGTGCTCTTAGCCAATTTAAGTAATGACTGCAGTTGCTTGGTTGCAGTCAGTGGTCTCTGCGTTCGATTATTAATGCCAACTGAGAGCACCACCTTTTTGGTCTCCGGACAGGGTTCCAATTTGTCCAGAATTGCTGTGACATGAATGAATTTAGCTCCTGGAAAGCTATCAATTTGGGTGGTGGGATTTGGGCATCTTTTTATCTTGGAGAGGTTGGAATCTCCTATTATTAAAATTGATTTTCTGGGTTCCAATTTCCAGGTAATGTTTTTTCGGCTGGTGTTGGGGTGCCTCGTCACTCTCTGTGCATCTTCCCCTTCAGAGTCAGGTTCTGCCCCTGTTGGTGTGTTTTCTGTTTCTATGTCTGCTACCCCTGCCTCCCCTATTGTGTTCCCTACCTCGGCTTCAGCTATTTCTGCCTCTCCTACTGTGTTGTCTGTCTGGGCTCTCATTGTTCCTGTCCTCATTTCTGTGTCTATTGGGTTTACCTGTCCGGTCTGGTCGCTCCTTTGTTTCTGTGGAAAGGGTTGTTTTGTGACACTGATCTCGGGCTCTAGAACTGCTGTATTTCTTGGGATGGTTGGTTTGGTACAGTCTTTCTTTTGTCTCTGTGGGAGCGGTTGGTACATGACCCTGGTTTTGGGGTACAGGAATGTTGTGCATGGATTTGTCCCTGGTGTAGGAGGGGTTCTCCCTTCTGTTTGTTTTGGGTCTGAGGAATCCCTAGTGATTTGGTTTAATACGGTCTGATGTTGGTTCCCCATGTAGTGCTGGGGTCTACGTGGCTCAGGCTCTTGAGAGCCAAGTGTGATGTCCAGGTCCCTAATGATGGCCACATTGGAAATCCTGGTCCTTGGCCTGTGGGGTGGGGTAGGGCTAGTCGCCGCCCTGGATGGCGGGGAAGGGGGGGTCACTGCCCTGGACCGCAAGGAAGGGGGGGTTTCAGTGGTCTGCTGGTGGTGTGATGAAGTCGGGGTCGCTGCATTAGGGTTAGGGTTAGGGTTAGGGTTAGGGTTAGGGTTAGGGTTAGGGTTAGGGTTAGGGTTAGGGTTAGGGTTAGGGTTAGGGTTAGGGTTAGGGTTAGGGTTAGGGTTAGGGTTAGGGTTAGGGTTAGGGTTAGGGTTAGGGTTAGGGTTAGGGTTAGGGTTAGGGTTAGGGTTAGGGTTAGGGTTAGGGTTAGGGTTAGGGTTAGGGTTAGGGTTAGGTTGTATGGTGTGGGCAGGAGGGTAGTTACACCCTCTTGTGTTCGTATTCTCACTCATCCCTTGAGCTTCTTGTCACTTATACCTGCCACTTTTGGTTGGCCCACGCTTTACCTTACCACCTGGCTTCTTTTTCTTGCCGATCGCTTCTTAGTAATTTCTTGATCCGTAATCCTTTGATCCCCCTCTGGGGTTATAATCAGTTCCTGGGTTTTGCCAATTTATGGCCTCTATGTCGTATTTAGTTATTATTATTGGTGTTGGAACTCTACCCTTTATTTTACGTAGTGTTAGGGTTATGTTGTATTGAGGTTGGGGGGTTCAGGTTAGGGTTAGGGTTGCTGCACTGGGGTTAGTGTTGGGGTTAGGTGAGGGTCAGGGCTATATTGGGGTTAGGTTGGGGTGCATCAGGGTTAGGGTTAGGTGTTTAGGGGTGGGGTGGGGTTAGGGTTATGTTTTAGGGGTAGGGTTGGGTGCATCAGGGTTAGGGTTAGGTGTTTAGGGGTAGGGTAGGGTGCATCAGGGTTAGGGTTAGGTGTTTAGGGGTAGGGTAGGGTGCGTCAGGGTTAGGGTCCAGGGTCAGAGTTGTGATTAGATTCAGGGCTGGGGGGTTGGAGTTATGGGTTAGGGTTGCATTAGGGGTAGGGTTAAGTGAGGGTCAGGGTTTAGGAGTAGGGTGGGGTGTGTTAGGCTTAGATTTTAGGGGTGGGGTGGGAGATTAGGTTTGCTGTATTAGAGTTACGGTTAGGCTTTAGGGGTAGAGTGGGGTGCATTTGGAGAGTTGTGATTAGATTCAGGGCTGGGGGGTTGGAGTTATGGGTTAGGGTTGCATTAGGGGTAGGGTTAAGTGAGGGTCAGGGTTTAGGAGTAGGGTGGGGTGTGTTAGGCTTAGATTTTAGGGGTGGGGTGGGAGATTAGGTTTGCTGTATTAGAGTTACGGTTAGGCTTTAGGGGTAGAGTGGGGTGCATTTGGAGAGTTGTGATTAGATTCAGGGCTGGGGGGTTGGAGTTATGGGTTAGGGTTGCATTAGGGGTAGGGTTAAGTGAGGGTCAGGGTTTAGGAGTAGGGTGGGGTGTGTTAGGCTTAGATTTTAGGGGTGGGGTGGGAGATTAGGTTTGCTGTATTAGAGTTACGGTTAGGCTTTAGGGGTAGAGTGGGGTGCATTTGGAGAGTTGTGATTAGATTCAGGGCTGGGGGGTTGGAGTTATGGGTTAGGGTTGCATTAGGGGTAGGGTTAAGTGAGGGTCAGGGTTTAGGAGTAGGGTGGGGTGTGTTAGGCTTAGATTTTAGGGGTGGGGTGGGAGATTAGGTTTGCTGTATTAGAGTTACGGTTAGGCTTTAGGGGTAGAGTGGGGTGCATTTGGAGAGTTGTGATTAGATTCAGGGCTGGGGGGTTGGAGTTATGGGTTAGGGTTGCATTAGGGGTAGGGTTAAGTGAGGGTCAGGGTTTAGGAGTAGGGTGGGGTGTGTTAGGCTTAGATTTTAGGGGTGGGGTGGGAGATTAGGTTTGCTGTATTAGAGTTACGGTTAGGCTTTAGGGGTAGAGTGGGGTGCATTTGGAGAGTTGTGATTAGATTCAGGGCTGGGGGGTTGGAGTTATGGGTTAGGGTTGCATTAGGGGTAGGGTTAAGTGAGGGTCAGGGTTTAGGAGTAGGGTGGGGTGTGTTAGGCTTAGATTTTAGGGGTGGGGTGGGAGATTAGGTTTGCTGTATTAGAGTTACGGTTAGGCTTTAGGGGTAGAGTGGGGTGCATTTGGAGAGTTGTGATTAGATTCAGGGCTGGGGGGTTGGAGTTATGGGTTAGGGTTGCATTAGGGGTAGGGTTAAGTGAGGGTCAGGGTTTAGGAGTAGGGTGGGGTGTGTTAGGCTTAGATTTTAGGGGTGGGGTGGGAGATTAGGTTTGCTGTATTAGAGTTACGGTTAGGCTTTAGGGGTAGAGTGGGGTGCATTTGGAGTTAGGATTTGGGATATGGATGTGGTCTGTTTGTAGTTAGGGTTGGGGCTTTGGTCTGTTTGTTGTGGGCAGTGTGGGGTTTAGTGGTTTTGGTTAGCTTAAACAGTAGGGGTTAGCTCTGTTTATTGTGATTAGGGTAGGGTGTGGTGTGGTTGCGGTTTGGGAGGTTTATCAAGTTGGGGTTGGGATTTGTGGTAATTAAGGTCGGGGCAGTTTTGTTTTTTGATGTTGGATTTCCCCCATTTTAGATCTGATTTAAGCCCTTTGGTAACTGAGTTTGTAGGGTTGTTATCCAGTGTTTTTCCCTCCTCTTCCTTTGTGAGGTTGTCCAGTTCATGTTGGTCTCCAACCCCATAAATTCCAGGGATTCAAGACCATGCTCCATGAAGTGTCGGGAGGTAGGTTTGTATACATCCTTTGTTCTAATAGCACTGAGGTGCCCTGTGAGCCTCATCCTTAGACTATTCCCTGTTTCTCCTACATACAAGATGTGGCATTGTTTGCATCGAATTGCATAAACAGCATTGTGCTGTTCACATGTAATTCTTTGTTTAATTAGGGCTGCTTTTCCTGTGTGTCTATTTTGTATCATTTTGCGGATTATTAGGTATTTACACGTCCCACATTTTGGGTTTGTGCAGTTCTGGGTTGTCTGTTTTCTTATCCTGCTCCGAACCAGCATGTCGCGAAGGTTCCGAGTTCTTTTGTATGCCGACGTTATGTGGTATCGACTAAGTGTGTCAACATCCTCTTTTAGTTTCCCAAATTGGGTTTTAATCACTCCGTGTATTAGTTTGGTCATTGTATCGTATGTCGTTATCAGTGGTAGTCTTGCTACTTCTCTGTTTGGCCGTGGGCTATTCAGTCCCCTCAGGAAATCAGACTTAAGGTGCCTGAGGAACCTTTTTGTGTAACCTCTCTGTCTCAGTGCAGTAAATAGGGTTGTGGTGGCTTCCCTAAAGTCCTCTCCGTTTGTGCATATGCGGTGAAAACGTGTCAGTTGTGACTTCACCAGCCCCCGAAAGGTATGTTTTGGATGGTGGCTGTTTATGTGCAGGAGTGTGTGTGTGTCTGTTTCTTTAAAGAATACCTTTGTTGCTAGCTTGTGGCTGTTATTCTCCTGTTGTAATTTAAATACTGTGGTGTCCAGGAAATCCACACTTTCTCTATGTGTTGTAACTTTAAGTTTAATAGATTGGTGGTGACTGTTGAGAATACCTACAAATTCTTGCAATTCTGTTTCTGTGTGAGTCCAGACTCCCCATATGTCATCCAGGTATCTGTAATAACACATCGGGAGCCTGGAACACTTTTCAAAGACTGTGTTTTCCCAGTCTGCCATGTATATGTTTGCGTAGGCCGGGGCAAATTTCTTGCCCATAGCCGTGCCCTTAATCTGTAGGTAGAATTGCTCCTGGAATTCAAAGTCATTTTTTGTTAGTCCTAGGTGTAATAGCTGGATTATGGCTGCATCTGGTCTGTGGGGTTGGGGGAACTTTCTAAGGATATTTTCCACTGCCTGTATGCCTCTGTCTGTTTCTATGTTTGTGTATAGGCTTTCAATGTCCATGGTAAAGAGTATTGCGTTCGGGGGTACGGTCAGTGAGTTCACTATTTCTATGAAGTGGTAAGTGTCTTTAATGTAGCTAGGGTGCTTCTGTGATAAGGGGTTTAGGAATGAGTCAATGTATTCTGCTATCCTGTAGGATTCACTACCACAGTCTGACACAATGGGTCTTCCTGGTGGTATTTCTCCTGGTACAGTCCATGTGTCAGGGTGCTTGTGTATTTTGGGTAGTATGTAGAATTTTCTGGGTTGTGGTTGTTCCCCCCTTAGGTATTCCACTTGTTTCTGATTCAAGTGTTTAGATTTCTTTAGTTCCGTTAAAATGTTTCCAATCTCTTTTCGTGTGTCCTGGTAAATTGGTCCTGCTAATTTCGTGTAGTGGGCTGTATTATTAAGCTGTCTGTGAGCTTCAAGTAGATACTGTTGCCTATCCATGATCACTATACTACTGCCCTTATCTGCTGGTTTTATGATTATATCTAGATTGTTTCTAAGTTCTATGATTGCCCGTCTCTCTCTTCCAGTGAGGTTTTGCTTGTCTGTCTGTTTAGGGATTTTTTCAATTTGTGATTGAGTCTGTTTAATAAAGTTTAGGATTTCTGGCTCTATTTTATTGTTTGGTGGGGTCCATTCTGATGGTGGTGTAAAAGGTTGCTTGTCTGTTTCTGAATCGCTAAAGTAATCGGTCAGTTTTACTCTCCTGTAAAACCTTTTCAGATCTTCCTGAATTTGTACTTTACAATGTTTTGGGGTTGGAACAAATGTAAGGCCCTTGTTTAAAACCCTCTCCTGTACCTCTGTGGGGTTAAAGAGTTGGGAAATATTAATAACAGTTTTTCCCAGGTGTAATCTACCCTTCTCTTGGGTTAATGTCCTTTTTAGTTTAAAGACTTCATCCACTGGTTTATTATGTTATGGGCAGTGCTATCTGTCCAATGGATGTGGTCAGCCCCCACTTTAAAGGATCTAGCATTAATTGCTGGTATGTAATTCTGTTTTTTTATATGCTGGTTAATTCCTCTGATTGTATCCCTCTCTGTTTCTGGAAGTAAGTTACTGAAGTTAATTTCCGGCACCCAGATCTGAGCATTTGGGAATGTGCTCTTAGCCAATTTAAGTAATGACTGCAGTTGCTTGGTTGCAGTCAGTGGTCTCTGCGTTCGATTATTAATGCCAACTGAGAGCACCACCTTTTTGGTCTCCGGACAGGGTTCCAATTTGTCCAGAATTGCTGTGACATGAATGAATTTAGCTCCTGGAAAGCTATCAATTTGGGTGGTGGGATTTGGGCATCTTTTTATCTTGGAGAGGTTGGAATCTCCTATTATTAAAATTGATTTTCTGGGTTCCAATTTCCAGGTAATGTTTTTTCGGCTGGTGTTGGGGTGCCTCGTCACTCTCTGTGCATCTTCCCCTTCAGAGTCAGGTTCTGCCCCTGTTGGTGTGTTTTCTGTTTCTATGTCTGCTACCCCTGCCTCCCCTATTGTGTTCCCTACCTCGGCTTCAGCTATTTCTGCCTCTCCTACTGTGTTGTCTGTCTGGGCTCTCATTGTTCCTGTCCTCATTTCTGTGTCTATTGGGTTTACCTGTCCGGTCTGGTCGCTCCTTTGTTTCTGTGGAAAGGGTTGTTTTGTGACACTGATCTCGGGCTCTAGAACTGCTGTATTTCTTGGGATGGTTGGTTTGGTACAGTCTTTCTTTTGTCTCTGTGGGAGCGGTTGGTACATGACCCTGGTTTTGGGGTACAGGAATGTTGTGCATGGATTTGTCCCTGGTGTAGGAGGGGTTCTCCCTTCTGTTTGTTTTGGGTCTGAGGAATCCCTAGTGATTTGGTTTAATACGGTCTGATGTTGGTTCCCCATGTAGTGCTGGGGTCTACGTGGCTCAGGCTCTTGAGAGCCAAGTGTGATGTCCAGGTCCCTAATGATGGCCACATTGGAAATCCTGGTCCTTGGCCTGTGGGGTGGGGTAGGGCTAGTCGCCGCCCTGGATGGCGGGGAAGGGGGGGTCACTGCCCTGGACCGCAAGGAAGGGGGGGTTTCAGTGGTCTGCTGGTGGTGTGATGAAGTCGGGGTCGCTGCATTAGGGTTAGGGTTAGGGTTAGGGTTAGGGTTAGGGTTAGGGTTAGGGTTAGGGTTAGGGTTAGGGTTAGGGTTAGGGTTAGGGTTAGGGTTAGGGTTAGGGTTAGGGTTAGGGTTAGGGTTAGGGTTAGGGTTAGGGTTAGGGTTAGGGTTAGGGTTAGGGTTAGGGTTAGGGTTAGGGTTAGGGTTAGGGTTAGGGTTAGGGTTAGGGTTAGGTTGTATGGTGTGGGCAGGAGGGTAGTTACACCCTCTTGTGTTCGTATTCTCACTCATCCCTTGAGCTTCTTGTCACTTATACCTGCCACTTTTGGTTGGCCCACGCTTTACCTTACCACCTGGCTTCTTTTTCTTGCCGATCGCTTCTTAGTAATTTCTTGATCCGTAATCCTTTGATCCCCCTCTGGGGTTATAATCAGTTCCTGGGTTTTGCCAATTTATGGCCTCTATGTCGTATTTAGTTATTATTATTGGTGTTGGAACTCTACCCTTTATTTTACGTAGTGTTAGGGTTATGTTGTATTGAGGTTGGGGGGTTCAGGTTAGGGTTAGGGTTGCTGCACTGGGGTTAGTGTTGGGGTTAGGTGAGGGTCAGGGCTATATTGGGGTTAGGTTGGGGTGCATCAGGGTTAGGGTTAGGTGTTTAGGGGTGGGGTGGGGTTAGGGTTATGTTTTAGGGGTAGGGTTGGGTGCATCAGGGTTAGGGTTAGGTGTTTAGGGGTAGGGTAGGGTGCATCAGGGTTAGGGTTAGGTGTTTAGGGGTAGGGTAGGGTGCGTCAGGGTTAGGGTCCAGGGTCAGAGTTGTGATTAGATTCAGGGCTGGGGGGTTGGAGTTATGGGTTAGGGTTGCATTAGGGGTAGGGTTAAGTGAGGGTCAGGGTTTAGGAGTAGGGTGGGGTGTGTTAGGCTTAGATTTTAGGGGTGGGGTGGGAGATTAGGTTTGCTGTATTAGAGTTACGGTTAGGCTTTAGGGGTAGAGTGGGGTGCATTTGGAGAGTTGTGATTAGATTCAGGGCTGGGGGGTTGGAGTTATGGGTTAGGGTTGCATTAGGGGTAGGGTTAAGTGAGGGTCAGGGTTTAGGAGTAGGGTGGGGTGTGTTAGGCTTAGATTTTAGGGGTGGGGTGGGAGATTAGGTTTGCTGTATTAGAGTTACGGTTAGGCTTTAGGGGTAGAGTGGGGTGCATTTGGAGAGTTGTGATTAGATTCAGGGCTGGGGGGTTGGAGTTATGGGTTAGGGTTGCAGTAGGGGTAGGGTTAAGTGAGGGTCAGGGTTTAGGAGTAGGGTGGGGTGTGTTAGGCTTAGATTTTAGGGGTGGGGTGGGAGATTAGGTTTGCTGTATTAGAGTTACGGTTAGGCTTTAGGGGTAGAGTGGGGTGCATTTGGAGAGTTGTGATTAGATTCAGGGCTGGGGGGTTGGAGTTATGGGTTAGGGTTGCATTAGGGGTAGGGTTAAGTGAGGGTCAGGGTTTAGGAGTAGGGTGGGGTGTGTTAGGCTTAGATTTTAGGGGTGGGGTGGGAGATTAGGTTTGCTGTATTAGAGTTATGGTTAGGCTTTAGGGGTAGAGTGGGGTGCATTTGGAGAGTTGTGATTAGATTCAGGGCTGGGGGGTTGGAGTTATGGGTTAGGGTTGCATTAGGGGTAGGGTTAAGTGAGGGTCAGGGTTTAGGAGTAGGGTGGGGTGTGTTAGGCTTAGATTTTAGGGGTGGGGTGGGAGATTAGGTTTGCTGTATTAGAGTTACGGTTAGGCTTTAGGGGTAGAGTGGGGTGCATTTGGAGAGTTGTGATTAGATTCAGGGCTGGGGGGTTGGAGTTATGGGTTAGGGTTGCATTAGGGGTAGGGTTAAGTGAGGGTCAGGGTTTAGGAGTAGGGTGGGGTGTGTTAGGCTTAGATTTTAGGGGTGGGGTGGGAGATTAGGTTTGCTGTATTAGAGTTACGGTTAGGCTTTAGGGGTAGAGTGGGGTGCATTTGGAGTTAGGATTTGGGATATGGATTAGGGTTAGGGTTAGGGTTAGGGTTAGGGTTAGGGTTAGGGTTAGGGTTAGGGTTAGGGTTAGGGTTAGGGTTAGGGTTAGGGTTAGGGTTAGGGTTAGGGTTAGGGTTAGGGTTAGGGTTAGGGTTAGGGTTAGGGTTAGGGTTAGGGTTAGGGTTAGGGTTAGGGTTAGGGTTAGGGTTAGGGTTAGGGTTAGGGTTAGGGTTAGGGTTAGGGTTAGGGTTAGGGTTAGGGTTAGGGTTAGGGTTAGGGTTAGGGTTAGGGTTAGGGTTAGGGTTAGGGTTAGGGTTAGGGTTAGGGTTAGGGTTAGGGTTAGGGTTAGGGTTAGGGTTAGGGTTAGGGTTAGGGTTAGGGTTAGGGTTAGGGTTAGGGTTAGGGTTAGGGTTAGGGTTAGGGTTAGGGTTAGGGTTAGGGTTAGGGTTAGGGTTAGGGTTAGGGTTAGGGTTAGGGTTAGGGTTAGGGTTAGGGTTAGGGTTAGGGTTAGGGTTAGGGTTAGGGTTAGGGTTAGGGTTAGGGTTAGGGTTAGGGTTAGGGTTAGGGTTAGGGTTAGGGTTAGGGTTAGGGTTAGGGTTAGGGTTAGGGTTAGGGTTAGGGTTAGGGTTAGGGTTAGGGTTAGGGTTAGGGTTAGGGTTAGGGTTAGGGTTAGGGTTAGGGTTAGGGTTAGGGTTAGGGTTAGGGTTAGGGTTAGGGTTAGGGTTAGGGTTAGGGTTAGGGTTAGGGTTAGGGTTAGGGTTAGGGTTAGGGTTAGGGTTAGGGTTAGGGTTAGGGTTAGGGTTAGGGTTAGGGTTAGGGTTAGGGTTAGGGTTAGGGTTAGGGTTAGGGTTAGGGTTAGGGTTAGGGTTAGGGTTAGGGTTAGGGTTAGGGTTAGGGTTAGGGTTAGGGTTAGGGTTAGGGTTAGGGTTAGGGTTAGGGTTAGGGTTAGGGTTAGGGTTAGGGTTAGGGTTAGGGTTAGGGTTAGGGTTAGGGTTAGGGTTAGGGTTAGGGTTAGGGTTAGGGTTAGGGTTAGGGTTAGGGTTAGGGTTAGGGTTAGGGTTAGGGTTAGGGTTAGGGTTAGGGTTAGGGTTAGGGTTAGGGTTAGGGTTAGGGTTAGGGTTAGGGTTAGGGTTAGGGTTAGGGTTAGGGTTAGGGTTAGGGTTAGGGTTAGGGTTAGGGTTAGGGTTAGGGTTAGGGTTAGGGTTAGGGTTAGGGTTAGGGTTAGGGTTAGGGTTAGGGTTAGGGTTAGGGTTAGGGTTAGGGTTAGGGTTAGGGTTAGGGTTAGGGTTAGGGTTAGGGTTAGGGTTAGGGTTAGGGTTAGGGTTAGGGTTAGGGTTAGGGTTAGGGTTAGGGTTAGGGTTAGGGTTAGGGTTAGGGTTAGGGTTAGGGTTAGGGTTAGGGTTAGGGTTAGGGTTAGGGTTAGGGTTAGGGTTAGGGTTAGGGTTAGGGTTAGGGTTAGGGTTAGGGTTAGGGTTAGGGTTAGGGTTAGGGTTAGGGTTAGGGTTAGGGTTAGGGTTAGGGTTAGGGTTAGGGTTAGGGTTAGGGTTAGGGTTAGGGTTAGGGTTAGGGTTAGGGTTAGGGTTAGGGTTAGGGTTAGGGTTAGGGTTAGGGTTAGGGTTAGGGTTAGGGTTAGGGTTAGGGTTAGGGTTAGGGTTAGGGTTAGGGTTAGGGTTAGGGTTAGGGTTAGGGTTAGGGTTAGGGTTAGGGTTAGGGTTAGGGTTAGGGTTAGGGTTAGGGTTAGGGTTAGGGTTAGGGTTAGGGTTAGGGTTAGGGTTAGGGTTAGGGTTAGGGTTAGGGTTAGGGTTAGGGTTAGGGTTAGGGTTAGGGTTAGGGTTAGGGTTAGGGTTAGGGTTAGGGTTAGGGTTAGGGTTAGGGTTAGGGTTAGGGTTAGGGTTAGGGTTAGGGTTAGGGTTAGGGTTAGGGTTAGGGTTAGGGTTAGGGTTAGGGTTAGGGTTAGGGTTAGGGTTAGGGTTAGGGTTAGGGTTAGGGTTAGGGTTAGGGTTAGGGTTAGGGTTAGGGTTAGGGTTAGGGTTAGGGTTAGGGTTAGGGTTAGGGTTAGGGTTAGGGTTAGGGTTAGGGTTAGGGTTAGGGTTAGGGTTAGGGTTAGGGTTAGGGTTAGGGTTAGGGTTAGGGTTAGGGTTAGGGTTAGGGTTAGGGTTAGGGTTAGGGTTAGGGTTAGGGTTAGGGTTAGGGTTAGGGTTAGGGTTAGGGTTAGGGTTAGGGTTAGGGTTAGGGTTAGGGTTAGGGTTAGGGTTAGGGTTAGGGTTAGGGTTAGGGTTAGGGTTAGGGTTAGGGTTAGGGTTAGGGTTAGGGTTAGGGTTAGGGTTAGGGTTAGGGTTAGGGTTAGGGTTAGGGTTAGGGTTAGGGTTAGGGTTAGGGTTAGGGTTAGGGTTAGGGTTAGGGTTAGGGTTAGGGTTAGGGTTAGGGTTAGGGTTAGGGTTAGGGTTAGGGTTAGGGTTAGGGTTAGGGTTAGGGTTAGGGTTAGGGTTAGGGTTAGGGTTAGGGTTAGGGTTAGGGTTAGGGTTAGGGTTAGGGTTAGGGTTAGGGTTAGGGTTAGGGTTAGGGTTAGGGTTAGGGTTAGGGTTAGGGTTAGGGTTAGGGTTAGGGTTAGGGTTAGGGTTAGGGTTAGGGTTAGGGTTAGGGTTAGGGTTAGGGTTAGGGTTAGGGTTAGGGTTAGGGTTAGGGTTAGGGTTAGGGTTAGGGTTAGGGTTAGGGTTAGGGTTAGGGTTAGGGTTAGGGTTAGGGTTAGGGTTAGGGTTAGGGTTAGGGTTAGGGTTAGGGTTAGGGTTAGGGTTAGGGTTAGGGTTAGGGTTAGGGTTAGGGTTAGGGTTAGGGTTAGGGTTAGGGTTAGGGTTAGGGTTAGGGTTAGGGTTAGGGTTAGGGTTAGGGTTAGGGTTAGGGTTAGGGTTAGGGTTAGGGTTAGGGTTAGGGTTAGGGTTAGGGTTAGGGTTAGGGTTAGGGTTAGGGTTAGGGTTAGGGTTAGGGTTAGGGTTAGGGTTAGGGTTAGGGTTAGGGTTAGGGTTAGGGTTAGGGTTAGGGTTAGGGTTAGGGTTAGGGTTAGGGTTAGGGTTAGGGTTAGGGTTAGGGTTAGGGTTAGGGTTAGGGTTAGGGTTAGGGTTAGGGTTAGGGTTAGGGTTAGGGTTAGGGTTAGGGTTAGGGTTAGGGTTAGGGTTAGGGTTAGGGTTAGGGTTAGGGTTAGGGTTAGGGTTAGGGTTAGGGTTAGGGTTAGGGTTAGGGTTAGGGTTAGGGTTAGGGTTAGGGTTAGGGTTAGGGTTAGGGTTAGGGTTAGGGTTAGGGTTAGGGTTAGGGTTAGGGTTAGGGTTAGGGTTAGGGTTAGGGTTAGGGTTAGGGTTAGGGTTAGGGTTAGGGTTAGGGTTAGGGTTAGGGTTAGGGTTAGGGTTAGGGTTAGGGTTAGGGTTAGGGTTAGGGTTAGGGTTAGGGTTAGGGTTAGGGTTAGGGTTAGGGTTAGGGTTAGGGTTAGGGTTAGGGTTAGGGTTAGGGTTAGGGTTAGGGTTAGGGTTAGGGTTAGGGTTAGGGTTAGGGTTAGGGTTAGGGTTAGGGTTAGGGTTAGGGTTAGGGTTAGGGTTAGGGTTAGGGTTAGGGTTAGGGTTAGGGTTAGGGTTAGGGTTAGGGTTAGGGTTAGGGTTAGGGTTAGGGTTAGGGTTAGGGTTAGGGTTAGGGTTAGGGTTAGGGTTAGGGTTAGGGTTAGGGTTAGGGTTAGGGTTAGGGTTAGGGTTAGGGTTAGGGTTAGGGTTAGGGTTAGGGTTAGGGTTAGGGTTAGGGTTAGGGTTAGGGTTAGGGTTAGGGTTAGGGTTAGGGTTAGGGTTAGGGTTAGGGTTAGGGTTAGGGTTAGGGTTAGGGTTAGGGTTAGGGTTAGGGTTAGGGTTAGGGTTAGGGTTAGGGTTAGGGTTAGGGTTAGGGTTAGGGTTAGGGTTAGGGTTAGGGTTAGGGTTAGGGTTAGGGTTAGGGTTAGGGTTAGGGTTAGGGTTAGGGTTAGGGTTAGGGTTAGGGTTAGGGTTAGGGTTAGGGTTAGGGTTAGGGTTAGGGTTAGGGTTAGGGTTAGGGTTAGGGTTAGGGTTAGGGTTAGGGTTAGGGTTAGGGTTAGGGTTAGGGTTAGGGTTAGGGTTAGGGTTAGGGTTAGGGTTAGGGTTAGGGTTAGGGTTAGGGTTAGGGTTAGGGTTAGGGTTAGGGTTAGGGTTAGGGTTAGGGTTAGGGTTAGGGTTAGGGTTAGGGTTAGGGTTAGGGTTAGGGTTAGGGTTAGGGTTAGGGTTAGGGTTAGGGTTAGGGTTAGGGTTAGGGTTAGGGTTAGGGTTAGGGTTAGGGTTAG
This sequence comes from Heptranchias perlo, assembly GCF_035084215.1. Lineage (NCBI taxonomy): Eukaryota > Metazoa > Chordata > Chondrichthyes > Hexanchiformes > Hexanchidae > Heptranchias > Heptranchias perlo. Next base: position 408,992 of record NW_027139282.1, read on the forward strand.
GGTTAGGGTTAGGGTTAGGGTTAGGGTTAGGGTTAGGGTTAGGGTTAGGGTTAGGGTTAGGGTTAGGGTTAGGGTTAGGGTTAGGGTTAGGGTTAGGGTTAGGGTTAGGGTTAGGGTTAGGGTTAGGGTTAGGGTTAGGGTTAGGGTTAGGGTTAGGGTTAGGGTTAGGGTTAGGGTTAGGGTTAGGGTTAGGGTTAGGGTTAGGGTTAGGGTTAGGGTTAGGGTTAGGGTTAGGGTTAGGGTTAGGGTTAGGGTTAGGGTTAGGGTTAGGGTTAGGGTTAGGGTTAGGGTTAGGGTTAGGGTTAGGGTTAGGGTTAGGGTTAGGGTTAGGGTTAGGGTTAGGGTTAGGGTTAGGGTTAGGGTTAGGGTTAGGGTTAGGGTTAGGGTTAGGGTTAGGGTTAGGGTTAGGGTTAGGGTTAGGGTTAGGGTTAGGGTTAGGGTTAGGGTTAGGGTTAGGGTTAGGGTTAGGGTTAGGGTTAGGGTTAGGGTTAGGGTTAGGGTTAGGGTTAGGGTTAGGGTTAGGGTTAGGGTTAGGGTTAGGGTTAGGGTTAGGGTTAGGGTTAGGGTTAGGGTTAGGGTTAGGGTTAGGGTTAGGGTTAGGGTTAGGGTTAGGGTTAGGGTTAGGGTTAGGGTTAGGGTTAGGGTTAGGGTTAGGGTTAGGGTTAGGGTTAGGGTTAGGGTTAGGGTTAGGGTTAGGGTTAGGGTTAGGGTTAGGGTTAGGGTTAGGGTTAGGGTTAGGGTTAGGGTTAGGGTTAGGGTTAGGGTTAGGGTTAGGGTTAGGGTTAGGGTTAGGGTTAGGGTTAGGGTTAGGGTTAGGGTTAGGGTTAGGGTTAGGGTTAGGGTTAGGGTTAGGGTTAGGGTTAGGGTTAGGGTTAGGGTTAGGGTTAGGGTTAGGGTTAGGGTTAGGGTTAGGGTTAGGGTTAGGGTTAGGGTTAGGGTTAGGGTTAGGGTTAGGGTTAGGGTTAGGGTTAGGGTTAGGGTTAGGGTTAGGGTTAGGGTTAGGGTTAGGGTTAGGGTTAGGGTTAGGGTTAGGGTTAGGGTTAGGGTTAGGGTTAGGGTTAGGGTTAGGGTTAGGGTTAGGGTTAGGGTTAGGGTTAGGGTTAGGGTTAGGGTTAGGGTTAGGGTTAGGGTTAGGGTTAGGGTTAGGGTTAGGGTTAGGGTTAGGGTTAGGGTTAGGGTTAGGGTTAGGGTTAGGGTTAGGGTTAGGGTTAGGGTTAGGGTTAGGGTTAGGGTTAGGGTTAGGGTTAGGGTTAGGGTTAGGGTTAGGGTTAGGGTTAGGGTTAGGGTTAGGGTTAGGGTTAGGGTTAGGGTTAGGGTTAGGGTTAGGGTTAGGGTTAGGGTTAGGGTTAGGGTTAGGGTTAGGGTTAGGGTTAGGGTTAGGGTTAGGGTTAGGGTTAGGGTTAGGGTTAGGGTTAGGGTTAGGGTTAGGGTTAGGGTTAGGGTTAGGGTTAGGGTTAGGGTTAGGGTTAGGGTTAGGGTTAGGGTTAGGGTTAGGGTTAGGGTTAGGGTTAGGGTTAGGGTTAGGGTTAGGGTTAGGGTTAGGGTTAGGGTTAGGGTTAGGGTTAGGGTTAGGGTTAGGGTTAGGGTTAGGGTTAGGGTTAGGGTTAGGGTTAGGGTTAGGGTTAGGGTTAGGGTTAGGGTTAGGGTTAGGGTTAGGGTTAGGGTTAGGGTTAGGGTTAGGGTTAGGGTTAGGGTTAGGGTTAGGGTTAGGGTTAGGGTTAGGGTTAGGGTTAGGGTTAGGGTTAGGGTTAGGGTTAGGGTTAGGGTTAGGGTTAGGGTTAGGGTTAGGGTTAGGGTTAGGGTTAGGGTTAGGGTTAGGGTTAGGGTTAGGGTTAGGGTTAGGGTTAGGGTTAGGGTTAGGGTTAGGGTTAGGGTTAGGGTTAGGGTTAGGGTTAGGGTTAGGGTTAGGGTTAGGGTTAGGGTTAGGGTTAGGGTTAGGGTTAGGGTTAGGGTTAGGGTTAGGGTTAGGGTTAGGGTTAGGGTTAGGGTTAGGGTTAGGGTTAGGGTTAGGGTTAGGGTTAGGGTTAGGGTTAGGGTTAGGGTTAGGGTTAGGGTTAGGGTTAGGGTTAGGGTTAGGGTTAGGGTTAGGGTTAGGGTTAGGGTTAGGGTTAGGGTTAGGGTTAGGGTTAGGGTTAGGGTTAGGGTTAGGGTTAGGGTTAGGGTTAGGGTTAGGGTTAGGGTTAGGGTTAGGGTTAGGGTTAGGGTTAGGGTTAGGGTTAGGGTTAGGGTTAGGGTTAGGGTTAGGGTTAGGGTTAGGGTTAGGGTTAGGGTTAGGGTTAGGGTTAGGGTTAGGGTTAGGGTTAGGGTTAGGGTTAGGGTTAGGGTTAGGGTTAGGGTTAGGGTTAGGGTTAGGGTTAGGGTTAGGGTTAGGGTTAGGGTTAGGGTTAGGGTTAGGGTTAGGGTTAGGGTTAGGGTTAGGGTTAGGGTTAGGGTTAGGGTTAGGGTTAGGGTTAGGGTTAGGGTTAGGGTTAGGGTTAGGGTTAGGGTTAGGGTTAGGGTTAGGGTTAGGGTTAGGGTTAGGGTTAGGGTTAGGGTTAGGGTTAGGGTTAGGGTTAGGGTTAGGGTTAGGGTTAGGGTTAGGGTTAGGGTTAGGGTTAGGGTTAGGGTTAGGGTTAGGGTTAGGGTTAGGGTTAGGGTTAGGGTTAGGGTTAGGGTTAGGGTTAGGGTTAGGGTTAGGGTTAGGGTTAGGGTTAGGGTTAGGGTTAGGGTTAGGGTTAGGGTTAGGGTTAGGGTTAGGGTTAGGGTTAGGGTTAGGGTTAGGGTTAGGGTTAGGGTTAGGGTTAGGGTTAGGGTTAGGGTTAGGGTTAGGGTTAGGGTTAGGGTTAGGGTTAGGGTTAGGGTTAGGGTTAGGGTTAGGGTTAGGGTTAGGGTTAGGGTTAGGGTTAGGGTTAGGGTTAGGGTTAGGGTTAGGGTTAGGGTTAGGGTTAGGGTTAGGGTTAGGGTTAGGGTTAGGGTTAGGGTTAGGGTTAGGGTTAGGGTTAGGGTTAGGGTTAGGGTTAGGGTTAGGGTTAGGGTTAGGGTTAGGGTTAGGGTTAGGGTTAGGGTTAGGGTTAGGGTTAGGGTTAGGGTTAGGGTTAGGGTTAGGGTTAGGGTTAGGGTTAGGGTTAGGGTTAGGGTTAGGGTTAGGGTTAGGGTTAGGGTTAGGGTTAGGGTTAGGGTTAGGGTTAGGGTTAGGGTTAGGGTTAGGGTTAGGGTTAGGGTTAGGGTTAGGGTTAGGGTTAGGGTTAGGGTTAGGGTTAGGGTTAGGGTTAGGGTTAGGGTTAGGGTTAGGGTTAGGGTTAGGGTTAGGGTTAGGGTTAGGGTTAGGGTTAGGGTTAGGGTTAGGGTTAGGGTTAGGGTTAGGGTTAGGGTTAGGGTTAGGGTTAGGGTTAGGGTTAGGGTTAGGGTTAGGGTTAGGGTTAGGGTTAGGGTTAGGGTTAGGGTTAGGGTTAGGGTTAGGGTTAGGGTTAGGGTTAGGGTTAGGGTTAGGGTTAGGGTTAGGGTTAGGGTTAGGGTTAGGGTTAGGGTTAGGGTTAGGGTTAGGGTTAGGGTTAGGGTTAGGGTTAGGGTTAGGGTTAGGGTTAGGGTTAGGGTTAGGGTTAGGGTTAGGGTTAGGGTTAGGGTTAGGGTTAGGGTTAGGGTTAGGGTTAGGGTTAGGGTTAGGGTTAGGGTTAGGGTTAGGGTTAGGGTTAGGGTTAGGGTTAGGGTTAGGGTTAGGGTTAGGGTTAGGGTTAGGGTTAGGGTTAGGGTTAGGGTTAGGGTTAGGGTTAGGGTTAGGGTTAGGGTTAGGGTTAGGGTTAGGGTTAGGGTTAGGGTTAGGGTTAGGGTTAGGGTTAGGGTTAGGGTTAGGGTTAGGGTTAGGGTTAGGGTTAGGGTTAGGGTTAGGGTTAGGGTTAGGGTTAGGGTTAGGGTTAGGGTTAGGGTTAGGGTTAGGGTTAGGGTTAGGGTTAGGGTTAGGGTTAGGGTTAGGGTTAGGGTTAGGGTTAGGGTTAGGGTTAGGGTTAGGGTTAGGGTTAGGGTTAGGGTTAGGGTTAGGGTTAGGGTTAGGGTTAGGGTTAGGGTTAGGGTTAGGGTTAGGGTTAGGGTTAGGGTTAGGGTTAGGGTTAGGGTTAGGGTTAGGGTTAGGGTTAGGGTTAGGGTTAGGGTTAGGGTTAGGGTTAGGGTTAGGGTTAGGGTTAGGGTTAGGGTTAGGGTTAGGGTTAGGGTTAGGGTTAGGGTTAGGGTTAGGGTTAGGGTTAGGGTTAGGGTTAGGGTTAGGGTTAGGGTTAGGGTTAGGGTTAGGGTTAGGGTTAGGGTTAGGGTTAGGGTTAGGGTTAGGGTTAGGGTTAGGGTTAGGGTTAGGGTTAGGGTTAGGGTTAGGGTTAGGGTTAGGGTTAGGGTTAGGGTTAGGGTTAGGGTTAGGGTTAGGGTTAGGGTTAGGGTTAGGGTTAGGGTTAGGGTTAGGGTTAGGGTTAGGGTTAGGGTTAGGGTTAGGGTTAGGGTTAGGGTTAGGGTTAGGGTTAGGGTTAGGGTTAGGGTTAGGGTTAGGGTTAGGGTTAGGGTTAGGGTTAGGGTTAGGGTTAGGGTTAGGGTTAGGGTTAGGGTTAGGGTTAGGGTTAGGGTTAGGGTTAGGGTTAGGGTTAGGGTTAGGGTTAGGGTTAGGGTTAGGGTTAGGGTTAGGGTTAGGGTTAGGGTTAGGGTTAGGGTTAGGGTTAGGGTTAGGGTTAGGGTTAGGGTTAGGGTTAGGGTTAGGGTTAGGGTTAGGGTTAGGGTTAGGGTTAGGGTTAGGGTTAGGGTTAGGGTTAGGGTTAGGAGGTTAGGGTTAGGGTTAGGGTTAGGGTTAGGGTTAGGGTTAGGGTTAGGGTTAGGGTTAGGGTTAGGGTTAGGGTTAGGGTTAGGGTTAGGGTTAGGGTTAGGGTTAGGGTTAGGGTTAGGGTTAGGGTTAGGGTTAGGGTTAGGGTTAGGGTTAGGGTTAGGGTTAGGGTTAGGGTTAGGGTTAGGGTTAGGGTTAGGGTTAGGGTTAGGGTTAGGGTTAGGGTTAGGGTTAGGGTTAGGGTTAGGGTTAGGGTTAGGGTTAGGGTTAGGGTTAGGGTTAGGGTTAGGGTTAGGGTTAGGGTTAGGGTTAGGGTTAGGGTTAGGGTTAGGGTTAGGGTTAGGGTTAGGGTTAGGGTTAGGGTTAGGGTTAGGGTTAGGGTTAGGGTTAGGGTTAGGGTTAGGGTTAGGGTTAGGGTTAGGGTTAGGGTTAGGGTTAGGGTTAGGGTTAGGGTTAGGGTTAGGGTTAGGGTTAGGGTTAGGGTTAGGGTTAGGGTTAGGGTTAGGGTTAGGGTTAGGGTTAGGGTTAGGGTTAGGGTTAGGGTTAGGGTTAGGGTTAGGGTTAGGGTTAGGGTTAGGGTTAGGGTTAGGGTTAGGGTTAGGGTTAGGGTTAGGGTTAGGGTTAGGGTTAGGGTTAGGGTTAGGGTTAGGGTTAGGGTTAGGGTTAGGGTTAGGGTTAGGGTTAGGGTTAGGGTTAGGGTTAGGGTTAGGGTTAGGGTTAGGGTTAGGGTTAGGGTTAGGGTTAGGGTTAGGGTTAGGGTTAGGGTTAGGGTTAGGGTTAGGGTTAGGGTTAGGGTTAGGGTTAGGGTTAGGGTTAGGGTTAGGGTTAGGGTTAGGGTTAGGGTTAGGGTTAGGGTTAGGGTTAGGGTTAGGGTTAGGGTTAGGGTTAGGGTTAGGGTTAGGGTTAGGGTTAGGGTTAGGGTTAGGGTTAGGGTTAGGGTTAGGGTTAGGGTTAGGGTTAGGGTTAGGGTTAGGGTTAGGGTTAGGGTTAGGGTTAGGGTTAGGGTTAGGGTTAGGGTTAGGGTTAGGGTTAGGGTTAGGGTTAGGGTTAGGGTTAGGGTTAGGGTTAGGGTTAGGGTTAGGGTTAGGGTTAGGGTTAGGGTTAGGGTTAGGGTTAGGGTTAGGGTTAGGGTTAGGGTTAGGGTTAGGGTTAGGGTTAGGGTTAGGGTTAGGGTTAGGGTTAGGGTTAGGGTTAGGGTTAGGGTTAGGGTTAGGGTTAGGGTTAGGGTTAGGGTTAGGGTTAGGGTTAGGGTTAGGGTTAGGGTTAGGGTTAGGGTTAGGGTTAGGGTTAGGGTTAGGGTTAGGGTTAGGGTTAGGGTTAGGGTTAGGGTTAGGGTTAGGGTTAGGGTTAGGGTTAGGGTTAGGGTTAGGGTTAGGGTTAGGGTTAGGGTTAGGGTTAGGGTTAGGGTTAGGGTTAGGGTTAGGGTTAGGGTTAGGGTTAGGGTTAGGGTTAGGGTTAGGGTTAGGGTTAGGGTTAGGGTTAGGGTTAGGGTTAGGGTTAGGGTTAGGGTTAGGGTTAGGGTTAGGGTTAGGGTTAGGGTTAGGGTTAGGGTTAGGGTTAGGGTTAGGGTTAGGGTTAGGGTTAGGGTTAGGGTTAGGGTTAGGGTTAGGGTTAGGGTTAGGGTTAGGGTTAGGGTTAGGGTTAGGGTTAGGGTTAGGGTTAGGGTTAGGGTTAGGGTTAGGGTTAGGGTTAGGGTTAGGGTTAGGGTTAGGGTTAGGGTTAGGGTTAGGGTTAGGGTTAGGGTTAGGGTTAGGGTTAGGGTTAGGGTTAGGGTTAGGGTTAGGGTTAGGGTTAGGGTTAGGGTTAGGGTTAGGGTTAGGGTTAGGGTTAGGGTTAGGGTTAGGGTTAGGGTTAGGGTTAGGGTTAGGGTTAGGGTTAGGGTTAGGGTTAGGGTTAGGGTTAGGGTTAGGGTTAGGGTTAGGGTTAGGGTTAGGGTTAGGGTTAGGGTTAGGGTTAGGGTTAGGGTTAGGGTTAGGGTTAGGGTTAGGGTTAGGGTTAGGGTTAGGGTTAGGGTTAGGGTTAGGGTTAGGGTTAGGGTTAGGGTTAGGGTTAGGGTTAGGGTTAGGGTTAGGGTTAGGGTTAGGGTTAGGGTTAGGGTTAGGGTTAGGGTTAGGGTTAGGGTTAGGGTTAGGGTTAGGGTTAGGGTTAGGGTTAGGGTTAGGGTTAGGGTTAGGGTTAGGGTTAGGGTTAGGGTTAGGGTTAGGGTTAGGGTTAGGGTTAGGGTTAGGGTTAGGGTTAGGGTTAGGGTTAGGGTTAGGGTTAGGGTTAGGGTTAGGGTTAGGGTTAGGGTTAGGGTTAGGGTTAGGGTTAGGGTTAGGGTTAGGGTTAGGGTTAGGGTTAGGGTTAGGGTTAGGGTTAGGGTTAGGGTTAGGGTTAGGGTTAGGGTTAGGGTTAGGGTTAGGGTTAGGGTTAGGGTTAGGGTTAGGGTTAGGGTTAGGGTTAGGGTTAGGGTTAGGGTTAGGGTTAGGGTTAGGGTTAGGGTTAGGGTTAGGGTTAGGGTTAGGGTTAGGGTTAGGGTTAGGGTTAGGGTTAGGGTTAGGGTTAGGGTTAGGGTTAGGGTTAGGGTTAGGGTTAGGGTTAGGGTTAGGGTTAGGGTTAGGGTTAGGGTTAGGGTTAGGGTTAGGGTTAGGGTTAGGGTTAGGGTTAGGGTTAGGGTTAGGGTTAGGGTTAGGGTTAGGGTTAGGGTTAGGGTTAGGGTTAGGGTTAGGGTTAGGGTTAGGGTTAGGGTTAGGGTTAGGGTTAGGGTTAGGGTTAGGGTTAGGGTTAGGGTTAGGGTTAGGGTTAGGGTTAGGGTTAGGGTTAGGGTTAGGGTTAGGGTTAGGGTTAGGGTTAGGGTTAGGGTTAGGGTTAGGGTTAGGGTTAGGGTTAGGGTTAGGGTTAGGGTTAGGGTTAGGGTTAGGGTTAGGGTTAGGGTTAGGGTTAGGGTTAGGGTTAGGGTTAGGGTTAGGGTTAGGGTTAGGGTTAGGGTTAGGGTTAGGGTTAGGGTTAGGGTTAGGGTTAGGGTTAGGGTTAGGGTTAGGGTTAGGGTTAGGGTTAGGGTTAGGGTTAGGGTTAGGGTTAGGGTTAGGGTTAGGGTTAGGGTTAGGGTTAGGGTTAGGGTTAGGGTTAGGGTTAGGGTTAGGGTTAGGGTTAGGGTTAGGGTTAGGGTTAGGGTTAGGGTTAGGGTTAGGGTTAGGGTTAGGGTTAGGGTTAGGGTTAGGGTTAGGGTTAGGGTTAGGGTTAGGGTTAGGGTTAGGGTTAGGGTTAGGGTTAGGGTTAGGGTTAGGGTTAGGGTTAGGGTTAGGGTTAGGGTTAGGGTTAGGGTTAGGGTTAGGGTTAGGGTTAGGGTTAGGGTTAGGGTTAGGGTTAGGGTTAGGGTTAGGGTTAGGGTTAGGGTTAGGGTTAGGGTTAGGGTTAGGGTTAGGGTTAGGGTTAGGGTTAGGGTTAGGGTTAGGGTTAGGGTTAGGGTTAGGGTTAGGGTTAGGGTTAGGGTTAGGGTTAGGGTTAGGGTTAGGGTTAGGGTTAGGGTTAGGGTTAGGGTTAGGGTTAGGGTTAGGGTTAGGGTTAGGGTTAGGGTTAGGGTTAGGGTTAGGGTTAGGGTTAGGGTTAGGGTTAGGGTTAGGGTTAGGGTTAGGGTTAGGGTTAGGGTTAGGGTTAGGGTTAGGGTTAGGGTTAGGGTTAGGGTTAGGGTTAGGGTTAGGGTTAGGGTTAGGGTTAGGGTTAGGGTTAGGGTTAGGGTTAGGGTTAGGGTTAGGGTTAGGGTTAGGGTTAGGGTTAGGGTTAGGGTTAGGGTTAGGGTTAGGGTTAGGGTTAGGGTTAGGGTTAGGGTTAGGGTTAGGGTTAGGGTTAGGGTTAGGGTTAGGGTTAGGGTTAGGGTTAGGGTTAGGGTTAGGGTTAGGGTTAGGGTTAGGGTTAGGGTTAGGGTTAGGGTTAGGGTTAGGGTTAGGGTTAGGGTTAGGGTTAGGGTTAGGGTTAGGGTTAGGGTTAGGGTTAGGGTTAGGGTTAGGGTTAGGGTTAGGGTTAGGGTTAGGGTTAGGGTTAGGGTTAGGGTTAGGGTTAGGGTTAGGGTTAGGGTTAGGGTTAGGGTTAGGGTTAGGGTTAGGGTTAGGGTTAGGGTTAGGGTTAGGGTTAGGGTTAGGGTTAGGGTTAGGGTTAGGGTTAGGGTTAGGGTTAGGGTTAGGGTTAGGGTTAGGGTTAGGGTTAGGGTTAGGGTTAGGGTTAGGGTTAGGGTTAGGGTTAGGGTTAGGGTTAGGGTTAGGGTTAGGGTTAGGGTTAGGGTTAGGGTTAGGGTTAGGGTTAGGGTTAGGGTTAGGGTTAGGGTTAGGGTTAGGGTTAGGGTTAGGGTTAGGGTTAGGGTTAGGGTTAGGGTTAGGGTTAGGGTTAGGGTTAGGGTTAGGGTTAGGGTTAGGGTTAGGGTTAGGGTTAGGGTTAGGGTTAGGGTTAGGGTTAGGGTTAGGGTTAGGGTTAGGGTTAGGGTTAGGGTTAGGGTTAGGGTTAGGGTTAGGGTTAGGGTTAGGGTTAGGGTTAGGGTTAGGGTTAGGGTTAGGGTTAGGGTTAGGGTTAGGGTTAGGGTTAGGGTTAGGGTTAGGGTTAGGGTTAGGGTTAGGGTTAGGGTTAGGGTTAGGGTTAGGGTTAGGGTTAGGGTTAGGGTTAGGGTTAGGGTTAGGGTTAGGGTTAGGGTTAGGGTTAGGGTTAGGGTTAGGGTTAGGGTTAGGGTTAGGGTTAGGGTTAGGGTTAGGGTTAGGGTTAGGGTTAGGGTTAGGGTTAGGGTTAGGGTTAGGGTTAGGGTTAGGGTTAGGGTTAGGGTTAGGGTTAGGGTTAGGGTTAGGGTTAGGGTTAGGGTTAGGGTTAGGGTTAGGGTTAGGGTTAGGGTTAGGGTTAGGGTTAGGGTTAGGGTTAGGGTTAGGGTTAGGGTTAGGGTTAGGGTTAGGGTTAGGGTTAGGGTTAGGGTTAGGGTTAGGGTTAGGGTTAGGGTTAGGGTTAGGGTTAGGGTTAGGGTTAGGGTTAGGGTTAGGGTTAGGGTTAGGGTTAGGGTTAGGGTTAGGGTTAGGGTTAGGGTTAGGGTTAGGGTTAGGGTTAGGGTTAGGGTTAGGGTTAGGGTTAGGGTTAGGGTTAGGGTTAGGGTTAGGGTTAGGGTTAGGGTTAGGGTTAGGGTTAGGGTTAGGGTTAGGGTTAGGGTTAGGGTTAGGGTTAGGGTTAGGGTTAGGGTTAGGGTTAGGGTTAGGGTTAGGGTTAGGGTTAGGGTTAGGGTTAGGGTTAGGGTTAGGGTTAGGGTTAGGGTTAGGGTTAGGGTTAGGGTTAGGGTTAGGGTTAGGGTTAGGGTTAGGGTTAGGGTTAGGGTTAGGGTTAGGGTTAGGGTTAGGGTTAGGGTTAGGGTTAGGGTTAGGGTTAGGGTTAGGGTTAGGGTTAGGGTTAGGGTTAGGGTTAGGGTTAGGGTTAGGGTTAGGGTTAGGGTTAGGGTTAGGGTTAGGGTTAGGGTTAGGGTTAGGGTTAGGGTTAGGGTTAGGGTTAGGGTTAGGGTTAGGGTTAGGGTTAGGGTTAGGGTTAGGGTTAGGGTTAGGGTTAGGGTTAGGGTTAGGGTTAGGGTTAGGGTTAGGGTTAGGGTTAGGGTTAGGGTTAGGGTTAGGGTTAGGGTTAGGGTTAGGGTTAGGGTTAGGGTTAGGGTTAGGGTTAGGGTTAGGGTTAGGGTTAGGGTTAGGGTTAGGGTTAGGGTTAGGGTTAGGGTTAGGGTTAGGGTTAGGGTTAGGGTTAGGGTTAGGGTTAGGGTTAGGGTTAGGGTTAGGGTTAGGGTTAGGGTTAGGGTTAGGGTTAGGGTTAGGGTTAGGGTTAGGGTTAGGGTTAGGGTTAGGGTTAGGGTTAGGGTTAGGGTTAGGGTTAGGGTTAGGGTTAGGGTTAGGGTTAGGGTTAGGGTTAGGGTTAGGGTTAGGGTTAGGGTTAGGGTTAGGGTTAGGGTTAGGGTTAGGGTTAGGGTTAGGGTTAGGGTTAGGGTTAGGGTTAGGGTTAGGGTTAGGGTTAGGGTTAGGGTTAGGGTTAGGGTTAGGGTTAGGGTTAGGGTTAGGGTTAGGGTTAGGGTTAGGGTTAGGGTTAGGGTTAGGGTTAGGGTTAGGGTTAGGGTTAGGGTTAGGGTTAGGGTTAGGGTTAGGGTTAGGGTTAGGGTTAGGGTTAGGGTTAGGGTTAGGGTTAGGGTTAGGGTTAGGGTTAGGGTTAGGGTTAGGGTTAGGGTTAGGGTTAGGGTTAGGGTTAGGGTTAGGGTTAGGGTTAGGGTTAGGGTTAGGGTTAGGGTTAGGGTTAGGGTTAGGGTTAGGGTTAGGGTTAGGGTTAGGGTTAGGGTTAGGGTTAGGGTTAGGGTTAGGGTTAGGGTTAGGGTTAGGGTTAGGGTTAGGGTTAGGGTTAGGGTTAGGGTTAGGGTTAGGGTTAGGGTTAGGGTTAGGGTTAGGGTTAGGGTTAGGGTTAGGGTTAGGGTTAGGGTTAGGGTTAGGGTTAGGGTTAGGGTTAGGGTTAGGGTTAGGGTTAGGGTTAGGGTTAGGGTTAGGGTTAGGGTTAGGGTTAGGGTTAGGGTTAGGGTTAGGGTTAGGGTTAGGGTTAGGGTTAGGGTTAGGGTTAGGGTTAGGGTTAGGGTTAGGGTTAGGGTTAGGGTTAGGGTTAGGGTTAGGGTTAGGGTTAGGGTTAGGGTTAGGGTTAGGGTTAGGGTTAGGGTTAGGGTTAGGGTTAGGGTTAGGGTTAGGGTTAGGGTTAGGGTTAGGGTTAGGGTTAGGGTTAGGGTTAGGGTTAGGGTTAGGGTTAGGGTTAGGGTTAGGGTTAGGGTTAGGGTTAGGGTTAGGGTTAGGGTTAGGGTTAGGGTTAGGGTTAGGGTTAGGGTTAGGGTTAGGGTTAGGGTTAGGGTTAGGGTTAGGGTTAGGGTTAGGGTTAGGGTTAGGGTTAGGGTTAGGGTTAGGGTTAGGGTTAGGGTTAGGGTTAGGGTTAGGGTTAGGGTTAGGGTTAGGGTTAGGGTTAGGGTTAGGGTTAGGGTTAGGGTTAGGGTTAGGGTTAGGGTTAGGGTTAGGGTTAGGGTTAGGGTTAGGGTTAGGGTTAGGGTTAGGGTTAGGGTTAGGGTTAGGGTTAGGGTTAGGGTTAGGGTTAGGGTTAGGGTTAGGGTTAGGGTTAGGGTTAGGGTTAGGGTTAGGGTTAGGGTTAGGGTTAGGGTTAGGGTTAGGGTTAGGGTTAGGGTTAGGGTTAGGGTTAGGGTTAGGGTTAGGGTTAGGGTTAGGGTTAGGGTTAGGGTTAGGGTTAGGGTTAGGGTTAGGGTTAGGGTTAGGGTTAGGGTTAGGGTTAGGGTTAGGGTTAGGGTTAGGGTTAGGGTTAGGGTTAGGGTTAGGGTTAGGGTTAGGGTTAGGGTTAGGGTTAGGGTTAGGGTTAGGGTTAGGGTTAGGGTTAGGGTTAGGGTTAGGGTTAGGGTTAGGGTTAGGGTTAGGGTTAGGGTTAGGGTTAGGGTTAGGGTTAGGGTTAGGGTTAGGGTTAGGGTTAGGGTTAGGGTTAGGGTTAGGGTTAGGGTTAGGGTTAGGGTTAGGGTTAGGGTTAGGGTTAGGGTTAGGGTTAGGGTTAGGGTTAGGGTTAGGGTTAGGGTTAGGGTTAGGGTTAGGGTTAGGGTTAGGGTTAGGGTTAGGGTTAGGGTTAGGGTTAGGGTTAGGGTTAGGGTTAGGGTTAGGGTTAGGGTTAGGGTTAGGGTTAGGGTTAGGGTTAGGGTTAGGGTTAGGGTTAGGGTTAGGGTTAGGGTTAGGGTTAGGGTTAGGGTTAGGGTTAGGGTTAGGGTTAGGGTTAGGGTTAGGGTTAGGGTTAGGGTTAGGGTTAGGGTTAGGGTTAGGGTTAGGGTTAGGGTTAGGGTTAGGGTTAGGGTTAGGGTTAGGGTTAGGGTTAGGGTTAGGGTTAGGGTTAGGGTTAGGGTTAGGGTTAGGGTTAGGGTTAGGGTTAGGGTTAGGGTTAGGGTTAGGGTTAGGGTTAGGGTTAGGGTTAGGGTTAGGGTTAGGGTTAGGGTTAGGGTTAGGGTTAGGGTTAGGGTTAGGGTTAGGGTTAGGGTTAGGGTTAGGGTTAGGGTTAGGGTTAGGGTTAGGGTTAGGGTTAGGGTTAGGGTTAGGGTTAGGGTTAGGGTTAGGGTTAGGGTTAGGGTTAGGGTTAGGGTTAGGGTTAGGGTTAGGGTTAGGGTTAGGGTTAGGGTTAGGGTTAGGGTTAGGGTTAGGGTTAGGGTTAGGGTTAGGGTTAGGGTTAGGGTTAGGGTTAGGGTTAGGGTTAGGGTTAGGGTTAGGGTTAGGGTTAGGGTTAGGGTTAGGGTTAGGGTTAGGGTTAGGGTTAGGGTTAGGGTTAGGGTTAGGGTTAGGGTTAGGGTTAGGGTTAGGGTTAGGGTTAGGGTTAGGGTTAGGGTTAGGGTTAGGGTTAGGGTTAGGGTTAGGGTTAGGGTTAGGGTTAGGGTTAGGGTTAGGGTTAGGGTTAGGGTTAGGGTTAGGGTTAGGGTTAGGGTTAGGGTTAGGGTTAGGGTTAGGGTTAGGGTTAGGGTTAGGGTTAGGGTTAGGGTTAGGGTTAGGGTTAGGGTTAGGGTTAGGGTTAGGGTTAGGGTTAGGGTTAGGGTTAGGGTTAGGGTTAGGGTTAGGGTTAGGGTTAGGGTTAGGGTTAGGGTTAGGGTTAGGGTTAGGGTTAGGGTTAGGGTTAGGGTTAGGGTTAGGGTTAGGGTTAGGGTTAGGGTTAGGGTTAGGGTTAGGGTTAGGGTTAGGGTTAGGGTTAGGGTTAGGGTTAGGGTTAGGGTTAGGGTTAGGGTTAGGGTTAGGGTTAGGGTTAGGGTTAGGGTTAGGGTTAGGGTTAGGGTTAGGGTTAGGGTTAGGGTTAGGGTTAGGGTTAGGGTTAGGGTTAGGGTTAGGGTTAGGGTTAGGGTTAGGGTTAGGGTTAGGGTTAGGGTTAGGGTTAGGGTTAGGGTTAGGGTTAGGGTTAGGGTTAGGGTTAGGGTTAGGGTTAGGGTTAGGGTTAGGGTTAGGGTTAGGGTTAGGGTTAGGGTTAGGGTTAGGGTTAGGGTTAGGGTTAGGGTTAGGGTTAGGGTTAGGGTTAGGGTTAGGGTTAGGGTTAGGGTTAGGGTTAGGGTTAGGGTTAGGGTTAGGGTTAGGGTTAGGGTTAGGGTTAGGGTTAGGGTTAGGGTTAGGGTTAGGGTTAGGGTTAGGGTTAGGGTTAGGGTTAGGGTTAGGGTTAGGGTTAGGGTTAGGGTTAGGGTTAGGGTTAGGGTTAGGGTTAGGGTTAGGGTTAGGGTTAGGGTTAGGGTTAGGGTTAGGGTTAGGGTTAGGGTTAGGGTTAGGGTTAGGGTTAGGGTTAGGGTTAGGGTTAGGGTTAGGGTTAGGGTTAGGGTTAGGGTTAGGGTTAGGGTTAGGGTTAGGGTTAGGGTTAGGGTTAGGGTTAGGGTTAGGGTTAGGGTTAGGGTTAGGGTTAGGGTTAGGGTTAGGGTTAGGGTTAGGGTTAGGGTTAGGGTTAGGGTTAGGGTTAGGGTTAGGGTTAGGGTTAGGGTTAGGGTTAGGGTTAGGGTTAGGGTTAGGGTTAGGGTTAGGGTTAGGGTTAGGGTTAGGGTTAGGGTTAGGGTTAGGGTTAGGGTTAGGGTTAGGGTTAGGGTTAGGGTTAGGGTTAGGGTTAGGGTTAGGGTTAGGGTTAGGGTTAGGGTTAGGGTTAGGGTTAGGGTTAGGGTTAGGGTTAGGGTTAGGGTTAGGGTTAGGGTTAGGGTTAGGGTTAGGGTTAGGGTTAGGGTTAGGGTTAGGGTTAGGGTTAGGGTTAGGGTTAGGGTTAGGGTTAGGGTTAGGGTTAGGGTTAGGGTTAGGGTTAGGGTTAGGGTTAGGGTTAGGGTTAGGGTTAGGGTTAGGGTTAGGGTTAGGGTTAGGGTTAGGGTTAGGGTTAGGGTTAGGGTTAGGGTTAGGGTTAGGGTTAGGGTTAGGGTTAGGGTTAGGGTTAGGGTTAGGGTTAGGGTTAGGGTTAGGGTTAGGGTTAGGGTTAGGGTTAGGGTTAGGGTTAGGGTTAGGGTTAGGGTTAGGGTTAGGGTTAGGGTTAGGGTTAGGGTTAGGGTTAGGGTTAGGGTTAGGGTTAGGGTTAGGGTTAGGGTTAGGGTTAGGGTTAGGGTTAGGGTTAGGGTTAGGGTTAGGGTTAGGGTTAGGGTTAGGGTTAGGGTTAGGGTTAGGGTTAGGGTTAGGGTTAGGGTTAGGGTTAGGGTTAGGGTTAGGGTTAGGGTTAGGGTTAGGGTTAGGGTTAGGGTTAGGGTTAGGGTTAGGGTTAGGGTTAGGGTTAGGGTTAGGGTTAGGGTTAGGGTTAGGGTTAGGGTTAGGGTTAGGGTTAGGGTTAGGGTTAGGGTTAGGGTTAGGGTTAGGGTTAGGGTTAGGGTTAGGGTTAGGGTTAGGGTTAGGGTTAGGGTTAGGGTTAGGGTTAGGGTTAGGGTTAGGGTTAGGGTTAGGGTTAGGGTTAGGGTTAGGGTTAGGGTTAGGGTTAGGGTTAGGGTTAGGGTTAGGGTTAGGGTTAGGGTTAGGGTTAGGGTTAGGGTTAGGGTTAGGGTTAGGGTTAGGGTTAGGGTTAGGGTTAGGGTTAGGGTTAGGGTTAGGGTTAGGGTTAGGGTTAGGGTTAGGGTTAGGGTTAGGGTTAGGGTTAGGGTTAGGGTTAGGGTTAGGGTTAGGGTTAGGGTTAGGGTTAGGGTTAGGGTTAGGGTTAGGGTTAGGGTTAGGGTTAGGGTTAGGGTTAGGGTTAGGGTTAGGGTTAGGGTTAGGGTTAGGGTTAGGGTTAGGGTTAGGGTTAGGGTTAGGGTTAGGGTTAGGGTTAGGGTTAGGGTTAGGGTTAGGGTTAGGGTTAGGGTTAGGGTTAGGGTTAGGGTTAGGGTTAGGGTTAGGGTTAGGGTTAGGGTTAGGGTTAGGGTTAGGGTTAGGGTTAGGGTTAGGGTTAGGGTTAGGGTTAGGGTTAGGGTTAGGGTTAGGGTTAGGGTTAGGGTTAGGGTTAGGGTTAGGGTTAGGGTTAGGGTTAGGGTTAGGGTTAGGGTTAGGGTTAGGGTTAGGGTTAGGGTTAGGGTTAGGGTTAGGGTTAGGGTTAGGGTTAGGGTTAGGGTTAGGGTTAGGGTTAGGGTTAGGGTTAGGGTTAGGGTTAGGGTTAGGGTTAGGGTTAGGGTTAGGGTTAGGGTTAGGGTTAGGGTTAGGGTTAGGGTTAGGGTTAGGGTTAGGGTTAGGGTTAGGGTTAGGGTTAGGGTTAGGGTTAGGGTTAGGGTTAGGGTTAGGGTTAGGGTTAGGGTTAGGGTTAGGGTTAGGGTTAGGGTTAGGGTTAGGGTTAGGGTTAGGGTTAGGGTTAGGGTTAGGGTTAGGGTTAGGGTTAGGGTTAGGGTTAGGGTTAGGGTTAGGGTTAGGGTTAGGGTTAGGGTTAGGGTTAGGGTTAGGGTTAGGGTTAGGGTTAGGGTTAGGGTTAGGGTTAGGGTTAGGGTTAGGGTTAGGGTTAGG